>NC_141135.1:54893245-55205995 GCF_053477565.2 Lygodium microphyllum | reverse complement strand
TATTGTTTCCATATGATAGCTAGTTTTTAGTAATTATACGTACTTTCACTTACATCAATCCTATGCACTTAACACTTGTCATACTACTCTTAATTATAATTGTTATGAAGGTTTGTATAAACAAATATAAAAATGCCACCACCGTGGTTGTCTAGCCAAATCACGTGTTGTGGCAATGTGTTTTTGTCCAACATACCTAGGACCCCTCAACAACCCATGGACAACGCCATTGAGCTTTTCGAGTGCTAAATGAGAGTAGATTTTAAGGCCAAAATTTAAGTGTAAAAGAAGGTTTAGACCCATAAAAGATGCATTTTTGGTGCAAAAGAAAACAGTTATGGATCAGGGAGCTAGAGTTATCCTAGATGCATTTCGACATCGAGAATCCAATGCAAGTGTCCATTCATCAATATCGGAGTTCGTTTGACCTCCATTTAATAGCTGTAAGGTTTGGCATTATGAAGTAGCTACTAGATTTGAAAGCTAGAAAACATGTGACAAAGGCCAAGATGATAAATTTTGATGCCAGAAAGCCGCCCATCCACTCAGATCGTGATTTTGAGGCCTCCTCAAACTAGATCAAAACCACTCTAGGTCAAGTGTGAAAATACAAAATGTAAACTAAATAGTTTGTAGGTTAGTGGCTTAAGCTTACTTAAGGCCGAAAGTCACCAAAATTTCACACAACATGGGGAGGGGGGGGGGGGGGATGCATTTTTTTGGTGCCCCTTTCTCCATTAAAAAATGTAATTTTTTGAATTGTTATCATCTTCCTCCTCTTGGACCTAGGTTGCATCAATTTCTTACTTTCCATCGCTTTGATCCTTGCAAATAATAATGTAGTAAAATTCAGTCTTTCTCTCTCCTCTTTATTCCTTATTTGCATAATTGTTTATGAGAGAGAGAGGGAGGGCTAATTTGAGGAATCGGTGATGGATGATGATTTTGAAGCATAACAACAAGTACATCGGGTGATTTGGATGCATTAGTGTTTAGAAAATTGCCTCACTGGCTCCATTTTCTTGAAATACAAGATGTACATATACAATTTTTTTAGTAAGAAAATTTTATTTACTTTTTATGATAACTTTTTTGTGCATATAATGGAAATATGGTTGCAAATGATTGAAAGTTGATGTCTAGAATTTAAAAATTTCATTCATTTTTCTTTTCGTATATTAAAAATAATAAAACCGCAAAACTCAAAACACAAGATTTAATGGAAATTGAGATTATTCTTGGGTTTTAGAGATCACATGATGTTCATATGGAATGAATATGAATATGTTGATGGATCATACTACACATATGGCATACAAATCAAAAAAATTAGAAAAACTAATAAATCATGTTGAAATAAATAGGAAAATTCATGAAAAATAGTCCAATGAAGGAAAAAGTTTAAAAATATAGTTTTTGCATGTAAAAATTTAAGAGAATGTTTGTGAATGTGTAATGAAGATAAAGTATTATGGTTTACCTTAGGTTTCCTTTAATTATGTATTAAGTGTGTATTTTAGGCCTTATATCTATGAGAAATTATCACAAAATCTCTCTACATTTGTGCAACTAATCTAAAGATAAACAATAGGGGGTGTGAGGCTTAAATAAAAATCATTCGATTAAGTTATTGATTTCTTTGCATATCATAGTATATAGGCCATGGTTCATATAAGTTCTAAAGGATTAAGTAGTAGGAGTTAGCAAAATGCTATTAGCAGAAAGAAAATCATGAAAAGATTATTTGTGTTCTTCATGTTGGCTGTTTTTTAGTCAAGTTGATTGAGCATAGAGTGCCATACAATTTGGATATGCAATCTAAATATGGTATCGTAAAATAAATTCTTGGATGAATTGTAATTGTATATTTAGGTGATGACCAACATTGAGAGTGTAAGATACCCTTTTGTTGTAGGGTAGTGTGATATCTTAGGAAATGGATTAAGTGAGGAATATATACAATCTCCTAGATTGTTACATTTATATTATGAGAGGACTCTATTACGTTCGTAATCTCTGTGTAAGATGATGCATCTTGGTGCTAATCCTTGGGGTACAGGAGAGATGTAGGAGCCACCATAAAATTCTATTGTGGGGGGAGGCCTTTATGTATGTGAATTGAGGTGTTGATCACTTGTATGTTTGGATACTCCCTCTATTGGAGTCGGGAAGGGAAATCAATACAAATGTGCTGTTTTTCTAAAGTAGTATACAACCTCTAGATGCTCCTAGCCGCAAGGCCATGAGGGTGGTTTAGTGACCATAGGAGGTCAGCTAGAGCCCTAGAGCCAATGCCGGCCCAGTTTTAGGTCCCGACAGAGGTGGTATGTTTATTGGGAGCCACTGATAAAGTGACCTTCTTTGAATCTTGGTTAATAGGGACCAATTTTTTAGTATATGCCAAAGAGCATTAAAATAGATCCATTATTTCCTAATGGACACCGTTAAGTTAAGATTCAATGGCAAGAAAGAGCTAAAAGGATTAAATGCAAGCTAAAATCATTAGGAGATATTCTCTTAAGCATAGTAGTTTGATATCCTTGAGAAAGAGAGGGATTGTTGACCCAATCAATATCCCACTCAATCCATCAGTCGGAGGAGGAAGGTCAAGCATTTCCCTTTCCTAAAAATTTAATCTACTTTAAGTGGTAGTATAACCCCTAAAGAAACCCCGATCATCATGATGGTGCAACTGATTACAATATGTGAAGAAATGTCATATTTTCCAGTCCTAGGTTTCTCTCTACCCTTTTTTAATGGGTTGGCAGAGAAAGATGCAAAGCTTCACATCATTGAGTTCTAGAAATTAATGTTCAATTTTTGAATTTAGGATGAATGACATATTATGATGTTCTTTACTATGACTTTGAAAGGAAGAGTTGCAATGTGGTATAGTGGCTTGGAAGCTAAGGCTATAACCACAATTGACTTATTCTTTACAGCCCTTTGAAGAGAGTTTGTCCCTCACATAGGTGAACAGTATTACTTGTGTGTTTTGAGTGTGATATTTCAAAAGCCCCATGAGAATGCTCAAGCTTATGCTAAGAAATTGAAAGAGGTGTTTTGCAAATTGCAAACCTCTATTCCTATTTCACTTACTACACAATTGCAGTACTTTTTACATGGATTAGACTTCAATATCCAAGTACACTTGAATAGTGTTGCTCTTGCTAATGTAGACATTGTTATTACATGAGTAGAGGAGGTAGAGTCTCAATTACAAGTAGCCTATGTATCTAGGGTAAACCTAAATTCTAGTCTAGGTCTTGGAAATAATTTGGCATTGAACAATGGAAGTCAAAGGGTGACTAGTACACTTATGACCAATTTGAGTGTAAGAGAAAGCACAATGCAGAATGTGCCCATGCTCCGGGATCCTCCTAATATTGGTATGCCAATGGATAGCCAAATAGTTCCACTAAACAATGGAAGCCAAATGATGAACCCTAATGTCATGCCAATTAATCAGCTGTAAGGATCAATTCCTAATCAGATGGTTAGGCTAGCTAAAATGAAAGTGGATGATCATTGTTATGAGTCTAGTGCATCAAATATTCTTGAGGCAAAGTTAACGACATGATGAAGCATTATATAGATATGATAATGGAATAGTATAGACAAATAGCTGTAGATGTTAATTTCCTAAAGCAATAGTAAAATTTGATAGGAATTTGATGCCTTGAAGAGGGTGGTCCATCAAGATTTAGTTGTAAGTGGTATAGTGGTTAATACTTTTTGAGAAATTGCCCTAATGTCATATGCAACATATGTGGGAAGTCCTACCATCTAGCTAGTTCTTGTTGCAGTTATATTAGTGCTCTTCAGTAAGGGAATAAGCATCCAGGTTTGATTAATCATCGAGAACAAGGAAATAACCTTCAAGAGGATGAAGGACCAAAGAAAATATTGTAGAGAGGAAAAGCTATTGTAGAAGAATTGCCCAGTGGTAGTGATGGTAGTCCTATCGAAGTTGTGCATATTAATACCACTGAGGCTTTCAATTTATGAGCAATTACAAGAGGATAGAAGGTTAAATAAGGCATTACAGATAATGTAAAATCTATTGAGGAAAACCCTAAACAAGAGAATAAGGGGATACAAGTCCTTAACCTTGATGTGGAAGCTGGTTCTTTAAAAGCTACTGGTAGAAAAGCCGACTCCAATAAGGAGTTGCCAAAGAAGAAGATAAAATCCAAGAAAGAGACACCAAAGCTTGTTCAGAGACCAAGAGAAAGAATGGTCTAGGAAGAAAAGAGAACCATTGCTAATTATCATAAATCCGGCTTAGCCAATTCTCTTTGCAAGATAAAGTTTCATGTGAATATCATGCACTTGATCAAGTTATCTCCAAGAGTGCATAAAGAGTTTAAGAAGATTCTTTGCACTAAATATATCATCAAGCCCTTGGGAATAGCTCGTGTGGAAGATGACAGGTTTGAATATTGTGAAAAGCATTGTCCAAGGGTGGCAATATATGTTGATGGCATATTAGTGGATCATGTCATTGTGGGTACCAGATCCTCCATCAACATTATGAGTTCAGATTTCATGGAAATCCTGGTACTGGAAATCCAAAAGGATGCTTCCATAATTCCTTGGATGGCTGATGATTTTTTAAGGAAATCAGAAGGTTGCATTATCAAAGTCTACGTGACTATTGCTAATGTGGAATGCATCTTATACTTTAGGGTTATTAGGTTTTCAGGGTGGCCAAGCTATCAAGTATTATTAGGAAGGCCATGGATCTTGCAATCCAACTATCAAGTTGGTATATTTGCTAGTCCTCTAACTTTTTGCGGAGGCGCTAGATATGTAATAGTGGATGTATATCCTGAATCTCCTCAAAAGCACAAGAGTATGTTTATCTTCAACAAAATTAGATGCCTTAGAGAATCCTTTTGGCAATGAGACTTTGTCAAGTGATGATCAAGAGAGAGATCCACTATAGAAGATGTCTACTAGATGACTCTTTGAATGAGCCAATAGAAGCTCAAGATAGAATTAGAGGTGCAAATGTGATAGAGCTAGATCTAGGTATGTTGGATGATCCACGACCGATTAAATTATGATCTATGCTTAGTATGGAAGAGAGGAAAGTCTACGTGTCCTTGATCCAAGAATTCCATGATATTTTTGCCTGAAGCTATGATGAGCTGAAGGTATTTTTCCTAGTCTGGCTAGGCATACACCTCCTCTAAAGGAAAGTATTCATCCTATTCTTGACAAAAAGTGAGGCGTATGCCTTTTGAACTAAAGGATGATTTATTTGAGAAGCTACAGAATGTTTATAAGGCTATCCTGATATTTCGTGTACAACATATGGAGTGGTTTTTACTAGTAGTTACTAGAAAGAATAAAAATAATCAAATCTAGCTTTACATAGATTTTTGAGAGCTCAATAAGTAGACAATCAAAGATTAGTATCAACTACCATTTATTGATCAGACTCTAGATCAGTTTTAGCAGCAGGTAGGAATATCTATTTGTTTATGGACTACTTTCTTAGTTATAACCAAATAGCTATCGTAGAAAAAGATAAATTGAAAATAATATTTATCATAGTATTTGATATCTTTGTGTATCATGAGATGGATTTTGGATTATGCAATGCACTAGGGACTTGGTGAAGTACGACTGATAAAACTTTTAGTGATATTTTCTTACAGGAGCTGAAAGTCTTTATTGATGATCTAGCGGCAGCCACCAGAAGGGAGAGAAAGCCAATTATTTTCAAGAAATGTTTTGAGCAGTGTAGGTAGTTCTACATTGCTCTTAACCCACGAAAAGGCGAGTTTGGAGTGCTCTATGGATTGTTGTTGAGCCATGTGCCTAGCTTGGCTAGTATTGTGATCGGTCCTTTAAAAAAAAAGTTATCGTCACCATCAGTGCCGGCGGTCAACCGAAGGCACTGAACGTTTCTAAATTGAGGACCCCTAGGTGCAGTGACTGTGACCTATGTGCATTTTTCTATTTTAACCACACATTGATCTAGCCATTGCACGAACATCTTTGCTGGTGTTGAGGTCAAAAAGAGTGGTGGGGGGTGGCATTCTTGCGAAGTAGGGTCTTGTCTTAAAAACCTCCCACTAAGGAGCCATGGCTTGTTGCCCCCTTTCAAACTTGGCCCTATGTCTTTAGTCGTCCTTTACCTCTCTTTTCCCCTATGCTCTCGTGGATCTGCTTCTTTGTGCCCTACAATTTGTAGTTGGATGTGTAGTGCATGCCTTAGAGCCCCGTGCGAGTGATCTTCAACTTTTTTCTTAATGAGTCAACAACCTCCTCTTCCTTAGATTGTGTGGCATCCAAGAGAGTGTGGAGAAAGACACGTTGTTGGGCTTCCAAAGTCACCTATGCAGCCTGTGCCTTTCTCTCTACTAACACCCTGTCACCTTTTGCAAGGGCTTGTCGGCACACTAAGTCACTCACTTTTTCTTCGCTCCTGTACACCCATTCATCTGCTTTTTTCTTCATTTCTTCTAGGGTTTTGTTGTGCTCGTAGTCTAATGCCCTTAGCCTCCTCTCCTATTCCTAAATTTCTCTTTCCAAGCATTGTTGCTCTCCAAGCTCTGAGGCTATCCTTTGTCCCAGATTTTCTATATGCTTTTAGTACCATCAGCTTCTCTCTTCATTTTTGTAGGTCTTTGTATAGCACCACGAGCTCATCAAAATTGCGATGTAGGCTCATGAGGATTTGTGTTTTCGCCACAAGTTTTGCTTGCCACCTCTCTTCTTCTCCTCCCTTGGCCTCGAGCTTCTCTTTTAGCTCCTTGATCTCTCTCTGATACATGGCTACTTGATGGGTTCTCTCTAATTGAGAGGCTACCATCGTCTCTCTTTCAGCCTCGAGCTTAACTGCGGAAATTTTCTTGTCTTCCTTTGCCCGCTCCATATGTGATAGTAGTTCCTGTACGTAGTCATCGTAGTTTGTAGACAATGGCAGTGCATTGGGACCAGTGGTTGAAGATGCTTCTATCTTCCAGCTTTTGGAGTCCCATCTGGATTCCACATCTGCACCTGTCTATCTTTTTACTCCCATCATAGGGGTTCCTACACTTGCACGTTTAGTTTCCTCTTTATTGACTAGGAACTGTACCCAAGCCACAAGATTGTTGGCATCCACCGTGGTAGAGGAGTCTTGAGTGGGTATAGTGACTAGGGTGGCAGGATTTTGGGTGCTTTAGAGCCGGTGCTTGGACCTTCATGTCTCAGTGGATTCATACAACCAACTCTTCTTGCCTTGAAGGTTGCTCCATTGATGAGAGGTGGATAGCTAGGGCTATATCTTCTTCCTCTTTCTTCCTAAGCTCCATATCTTCCTCCTCAGCTCTTCTCTTTCTCTCCTCCTCAGCTTTCTTGGATTCCTCTTTTATCCTCTTTGCCTTGTCCCTTTCTTTTCTCTTTATTCATTCTTTTGTGCTTTTGGACTTACTTTGGGCTCTGTGTAGGTCTACTTTCTCTCTTTTTTCCACTCTCTTATTTGGCCTTCTTTTGTGGAGTCTCTTTCTTTGATTTCTTGGCCCTTCCTTGGCCACATCATGCTTCTCACTCTCCTCACTCACAGTCATTTTTCTTGACTGCATCTCTGCTTGGTGTGGAGGGGACCTATCTGATGTCTCACTGACTACCTTGTCTTCTTGTGTTTTCTCGAGTGCCTCTCTTATGATCGCTATTAAGACCCCTTCAAAGCCAATGGTAAAAGCCTTTGATGATGACGACTTCTTAGCTTTGGAGGCCAAGGACTCTGCCCCCACCAATGGACAATGCTTTTGCCAACATTTCAATTTTCTTCCTCACAAAGCCATCTAGGTTTACCTTGTCTCAAAGGATTGGGCAACGATGCTCTCTAACATTGGCATGTTGATTCTACTCATCAATGCATTGTACCTTTCACTGGAGAATAAGGCGTGCACCATTTTGGCCTGAATTTGGACTTTGGGGTTGGGGATGTCAACCAGGCTAATGTCATCATTGGTGTGGACTATCACTTTGTCCATTCTCAACATGTTGTACACATCCCTTTTTGTCCATCTTTCCACTTTGTTGGGTAGGCCCAATACTTTATGTACCAAATCATGGCTCAACTCAATTTCTACTTGGCAATCTTCGTTCTCTAGATGTATCATGACGGTGCCACCATTCCTATTGAAGGTCTGAAGGAATTCCGTGCACTTCTCGTACTTGACGGCTTGGCCCACCTTCTCCACGTACTTCTGCAACTTGCACTACTTCACCAATTGCTTCATGGCTAGCTCCTCCATGATTATGTCTTTCGAATTCACAATATGCCTGAATTTGAATTGATTGTAAGTCATGGTTTCCAATGAGAGGTTGTACTTTGCTTGCTCTTCCTCCGAGAATGGAACTTTGCTGATTTTCTCTTGACCTGCCAATGTAAGTATCTATCATAATACCATAATTCAACATTAGTATTCTTTAAATCATCTTTGCAAAAAGACATGTAGATGATGGAAGAAATGCTTATGAAAACTAAAATGTTCAATTAAATAAAGATAATTTTCTCTTAAATAGTCCATGCTTTTTCACAAAAAAATTTGTTACGTTTCCTCAATCACAAGTTGATTTTCATCCATTCTTTTCTGCCTTTGGTTTCATTCATCTTACATGTTTGCTTCACCATTCATCTTACATGTTTGCTTCAACTTACCCCCTCCCCTTAAGAATTGAGAAGAATTCTTCCTAGGATTAAGGTTTGAGAGGTCAAGGGCATTCAGTGTGTGGTCAGAGTGTTTTACCTTCGCATGTGCCAATCATAGAAGTTCGGATTGTCTTCTAGATTAGCACAGTAGTCCATGTCGAAAGGATGGATGCCTACTTGAGTGATGTAGGTGAGAACATCTGTGAGGAAGTCACCGGAGTCTATTTGACTGGCAATGTGCTACTCCTCCTCAGTCAAAATGTGATCTAAATACGGGTGGGTTAGAAGTTGCTATTCCATGGGTCGGTTATGAATGGTGGTCAACACCCTATAGCAGATTGGAGCTACATAACCGGGGTCATACTTTGAGTTTTTGATGGCACGTCATTGCTCAGCATTGGTCATGATTTGATAGCCCTTTTGATCCCATTGAAGTTAGAGAGAATACCACTTCCTCAAGAAGGAGGAGTCAAAGTCGGCTAGCTTGTCAGCTCTTCTAGCTCTTGGCCTCTTTTTGAAACAAATTTTCTCCTGTGATATGATAGGATCAACTGTTATGTGCAAGCTTGCTCTCGAGAGATCTCATTTGTCAATCAGTTCCTTAGCTACTTTAGGAATCTTGATGAACACAAACTCATAGTTCTCCCAAGTGCATGGTAAGGAGTGCATTTCCATTGCTAATTTTTATCGAGGAAGCCTAATTCTAGCCATTCATAGCTCCTAGATAGCATGGTGAACGTGCATCTAAGCATTTGATGCAAGTGACTAAATCATCCCCCGTGTTTGTAGCTAGGTCCATGGCCATCATAAGGATAGATTTACGCTTCTAGGAGTGTTTGAGGTTTGTGAGAGGTTGAGGTTTTGTTGAGCTCGATAGCTCAACTACTGATGCATGTCTTTTCTAGGTTGTTCAGTGGGGAGTCTGTTGGCCATTATGCGATAGAGTGGTCCTATAGCCCGATTGATGTACTGCTATTGGCCACTAGAGCAGTTGGAACACTGAAAGTGTTAGGTTGAGTTGACCTAGGGCTTTGACCTAGGGTTGACTGCTGGTTGCGGCTTTGGTTTGATAGACTCCATGAGGTTCTATGGATTTGTTGCTTTTTGGGGCAATGGGTTTCTCATTCCTAGTTGGCTCACCACTTTGTGGAGATGGGCTAGAGGGCTTGGATTGAGAAGCGCATGTACCATCATATTAGCCTTGAGCGTGCAATAGGTCTTTGGGTACCCATCGTGGCTCAACTGTTCGTCTACTTTCGTGGCACCAACTTTTCCTTTTAGGCCTAGGACATGATATTCTATGGTCAAGGGTTCATGAGGGTTGGCTTCTGGGCAGGTGGGGTTGTCGTTTGGGCACCCATTTGAGTTCCTAGTCAGTAGTCTTGGATGTGTCTCCTTTAGGCTACAACCAACTTGTCTTCAGAGGATGGGTCAAGTTTCAACCCCCCTCCTCAGACCTTGCATTAGGTTTCTCCATCGGTGGCATTGCAGGCTTTGATGGAGCTACGCTACCCTTGTTGAAAGTCTCACTATGTGAACATTTCCAATGGCAAGGTGAATGCACTCTGAGTCATATTTGATATTGCAGTGTGCCTGTTTCTTGAATGTGCATCCTAGCAGCAATTCCTTAGCGGTCTTAGTGTTGGGCATCACATAAAAGATAACAAGTAGGATTTGATTCTTGATAGAGATCGTTATTTTGCACTTTCCTAGTAGAGTAAGAAGGACTATCCTCCAAATGGATTGAGTTTAGTGTTGGTAGGCTACAGTTGGGGCTAACCAATGAGGGTCCAATGATTGTGCATATGGATGTTACAGTCAGCTCCCTCATCGATGAGTGTGTCAAATACGTGTGTCTTATGGGCAATCACTAATATGCATAGGTAGGTAGGTGCCACCACTTCATTGTCTTCATCTTCAATTTTCATGGTGGTGGCCTACCCTAGTCTTCTATGACTCGTGCATTGCACATCTAGGGTTGACCTAACATGATGTTGTAATCCACTCCCTTCATGACAATGAAATTCACAAAAAACTAGACACCTATGATCTTCAACGGCCAATTCTTCAACACTCTAAAATGACCTAACTCTCATTACATTAGCTAGTGTAACATTAAACCTATCATTCTTAACAGGTGGGTTACCCCAAGCCTGGAGTAGTGCATCGCTAAGCACACTGACTTCTACCCCATGTCCATGATCCCTTTTCGTGTGGCATCTTCTAATGCTAGGACTGGTAGGACTACATGCATCTCTGTGCCCTCCCAAAAAGCATTAATGTGTAAGGACTTGGGCACTGAGTGCAGCATCAAACTGGGTATCTAAGTTATTGCATCATTATCATGTAGATCAGCTACCCCTTACTCCATTAGTCCTTCAACCCACTGCTTGAGTTCTTGCCATAATGTCGCATGCTACCTAAGCAAATCTTCTCAGCTTAGAGTCACTAAGTGGTCACTAGCATTGCAAGAAGATTACTAGTTGCTTGCTCTTCTTCTAGTATAACATTCATTTTCCAATGGTCTTGACTGTTTTGCTGACCTGTAGCGTTTAATATCCATCTAAGCGGCACTGCTTATGGTACAAACAAGTCTTTCAACTTTGGTCGTGGAGGCGCAACTGGTGTGATTATGCTTGAGAGATCATCGATATCATCCTCCAAAATGGGCTCAGTGTCCTTAAGGTGCTCTTGGGTAAATTTCACCCACTCCTTGATCTTCTCTATGGCTTTGAGCCAGTGTTGTCAATTGGGATACTCCCCCACCCTAGCACTCCCCCTCTCATTAGTCCTTGGAGCGAATGTCTCTACCTCTACGTCAGTGACTTTCTTTCCTGTGGGCAATGTCATAGCACCCTCCATTTTAAGCATGACCCTGTTCTTTGTCCTCTTCTTCCTTTGTCTACGACTCTTTTTCTCTATCAAGGTTGCATCTAGATTGCTAGGTTCAAGCAGTGATATATCAGTCTGCTTCATTTGTGCCTGCGTTAAATGTCTCAACTCCAAATAGCCCCAATGGTACTGATGGCTTGTTCGTCGTACTAGAGGGTGGTTTCTATCTAGGGAATTTGGCAAAAAAATGAGTGATTTCACACTCTCAACATCTAAGATCAGCCTTTTCTTGATTATCCTGCTCCCATTCAGGGCAATGTGAGGAGATGTGTCTTGGGTGACCGCAATTCCAACAAGAAATCAGTTCTTGGGTGTGCCTCCCTAAGCCTTTGCCTTCACCTAGCTCCATGACAGGAAATCCATGAGGACTAGATTTTCATCTTCTTCGTACAAGATGTAAGGGTTCACATAGGGCTCATCATCATTCGGTTCCTCCACATAGTTGATTGGAGTATCGCTCTCGCTGGATGGGTTACGAAAGGGCCATGAAGTGGCTAGCACTACAAGGGAATGGGGGTATAGCGATGGTAATTTCTGATGCAAAATAGTAGCATCTCTATTTGTGTTGCAAATGTGACGCAAATATCAATGCCCCTCTGAGAGAAAAAAAGTAGTGAAAACCCAAGCTAGGCACTTTGTGGCAAAGAGTTTGAGAGAGAGTGAAAGAGATTATGGCTTTGGAAGGGAGAGAGAGAGGAGGAGAGAAAGAGAGAGAAGGAGAACTTATCACCAATGTTGTCGCCATACGCAAAGAAGAGGGAGAAGTGCACGAAGGCAAAAGAGGGAATGTCACAAAGAGGACACATGGAATCCATCGTTGGGCCTTTGTGGTAAGTACATTGCCTCCTCTTGGTTTGTTTTTATGCTTTATTCTTTTCTTTTGTTTTTTTTTCTTGAGAATAAGATGCATTGAGGGAGAAAGAGAGGAAATGAGAGAGGGAGAAGAAAAAAGAAAAAGGAAGAGAGAACAAGAGAGAGATAAGAAAGATGAAAGGTAACAAAGAAAGAGAGAGAGAAAGGGAGGGAGAGAGGAGAATGAGTGAGAAAACGAGGGGGTAGAGGGAAACAAAGAGAGGGGCAACAAAGAAAGAGAAAGAGAGAAAGAAAAGAGAGGGGAGAGAACAAAAAATAGAGAGTGAAGGGAGAGGTGGATAAAAGAGTGAAGTAAAGAGAAGAAGGATAGTGGAAGAGAGAGAGAGAGAGAGAGAGAGAGAGAGAGAGAGGAGAATGAGTGAGAAAACAATGGGGGGGGCAGAGAGAAACAAAGAGGGGCAAAAAAGAAAGACAAAGAGAGAAAGAAAAAGAACAACGACGAGGATGAGAGAAAAAAAGAGAGGGGAAACAAAGAAAGAGAAAGAGAGAAAGAAAGAGAGGGGGGAACACGAAACGGAGAGTGAAGGGAGAGGTGGATAAAAGGGTAAAGTAAAGAGAAGAAGGATAGTGGAAAAAAGTGAGAGAGAGAAAGGGAGACAGAGAGAGGAGAATGAGTAAGAAGACAATGAGGGGGCAGAGAGAAACAAATGGAGGGGCAACAAAGAAAGAAAAAGAGAGAAATAAAGAGAGGGGAGAGATAACGCAAAACACAGAGAGTGAAGAGAGAGGTGCATAAAAGAGTGAAGTAAAGAAAAGAAGGATAGTGGGAAAAAAAAGAGAGCTAGAAAGAGAATTGGAGAAAAAGAGACAAAAAGAGGGAGAAAAAGAGAGAAATAAAGAGAGGGGGGAGATAACGCAAAACATAGAGAGTGAAGAGAGAGGTGCATAAAAGAGTGAAGTAAAGAAAAGAAGGATAGTGGGAAAAAAAAGAGAGCTAGAAAGAGAATTGGAGAAAAAGAGACAAAAAGAGGGAGAAAAAGAGATAGAAAAAACAATAAATAGAGAGCGAGAGGAAGAGAGAGAAAAATGAAAACAACAAGAGAATTAGAGAAAAAAATTTAGAAAGAGAATGGTAGAGGGGGAAGAAAGGCATGAAGAGGGGTGGGGAGAGAGAGTCTTTCAATGCCTTGTTTTATGAGTTTTTTATTTATTATCTTTGATTTTGATTTTAGCAAGATGCATTGAGTGTGAATGAAGAGGAAACGAGAGAAAAACATAGAGAAATGAAGGGAGGAAAAGGAAAAGAGAGAAGAAGTGAGAGTGGGGAGGGAAGATGGGGGAGATAAAGAAACATTTATAGAAATAGAGGGGGAGAGAGATGCAAAGAAGGATGAAGGGAGGCAAATAAAAAAAGCAAAAGAGAATGATAACAAAAACATGTCGTTTGTCATAACATAGACAATTTTGGAAAACGATGATGATTGTGATGTCCAAGATTGCGAGGCATATCTTAATCAACATGTCCCATGCCCTTGCTCTCAATGTAAGCTAGCAATCAGACGAAAGTGCCACTTGTCTATAGAACACGTACAAGACTTTGGTGAGTTCCAATTGGAGATCATTGATCAAGAGATCTCGGACTTTGAGCAAACAGTAAGAAAAGTGTGTATCAATCATACCTTACATTCGCAAACTAATTGAATATCATGTACAAAAACATTAGATATACCCATAAACTTTATACAGGGAGGTGATGTCTCATCCCAAGGAGAAATACACCTATTGCAACTAGAAGAGTTCATGGGCATGCAATCGATGGACTGTTTGAGCCAATCCACCACTTGCAAGGCACGACTCAGTCTATAGCCTCTATATCAGAGGAGACAGGCAGCCTTTTGGAGCTTCCTCCAATCTTGGAGCCTGAGATGGAGGCAATGATCAATGCATTGATAACCATGGATGCCAAGGCATCTAATCCACTAAGAGAGGAAGTGTCCATACCATTATATGATGGGTATTGAGTATCTCTCTTGGAGACACTACTTGGGCTCCTAAGTGTGCAAGCAAAATACGGGTGGAGTGATGTGAGTGTGACCGAGTTGTTCAGGTACATTCTACGTATACTCTGTTGATTTTTTTGACTCCATTATTAAAAACACGTACTTTTTAAAGGTGTTTTATGAATTTTTTTCAGGTTGCTAAAGTATCATATATTACCACTTTGAAATACCATGCCTACGTCTCGTGATGATGCACGATATGTTTTACAAAAGCTTGAAATGGACTACAATAGGATCCATGCATGTTTCAATGATTGCGTGCTATTTCGAGGAGAGTATGAGACCATGGAGACATGTCCAAAGTGTGGTGCTCACAGGTATCAATAGGACTTGCAGGGCAAACCATTCCTCAAAAATATCTTAGACACTTTCCACTTATCCCCTGTGTATACGACGCCACATTTTTGTACGTCGGGCATTGCAAACTTGACAATGTGGCATGCACAGAATAGATCCATAGATGGAGTCCAATGAATATCGGTAGATTCATGCGCATGGAGCCACATTGACTTGACATTTCCAAGATTTTCACGAGAGCCAAGGAATCTTCGGTTCAGTCTTGTTATGGATGGTGTCAACCCATTTGGTGTCTGCTCAAATTTTTACAATGTGTGGCATATAGTCCTTGTCTATCTTTGTCCATTAGTTGATGAGATTAAGAGTTTATAGGAGGAGGAGGTCAAGGTGGAAGATATGAGCAAGCACAATGGTCAATAGTTCACCAATATATGAGCCATTCTCATGTGGACCATGCATGACTTTCTGGGATTTGAGGAGTGCTCAGGTAAGTAAACTTCCGTTCTCATTGGTGATATCTAATATATCTCGTTTAAGTTTGTGTTGACTAAATAGGGGTGTTGGGACATGTTTGGTTACCTCAGGTTATCATGCATGTCCATTGTGTGGACTCTCAAAGGTCACAAACCATGAAGAAGATGGTATATCAAGGGCACGTTGCATTCTTGCCAGAGGGTCATGAACAGAGTGAAGGTTTTCTTAGAAAACCTCCAGCATGAATGAATGCCCAAAGCTGGTATGAGTTGAAAATGGTCCACATGGAGTCACATCCAAATGGAATGTAGTGTTTCTCAGTTTTCTACGAGTTGCCATTTTGGACCCACTTATAGATCAAGCACTTATTAGATCCCATGCATATTTTCAAGAATATGGGCAGCTTACTATGGGACCACATCACAGGAAAAGGAGACACTGCAAGGGCACAAATTGAATTGAAGGAGATAGGCAAGATGGAGATGCCTGAGTACTGATGGTTTCTTGCAACTACCTCATGCTCCTTGGGTTTTGTCCACTAAAGAAAAGTGCATTTTGAAGCAAATTATCAAGTCTATCTGCACCCTGACGGGTATGATGCGTTCCCTTAGATCTTCTTTTTCCAAAGACAACCAACTATTAAGGCTAAAATCCCATGATTGGCATAAGATATGTTAGGTTTTTATTGGCCTCGATTATAAGTGGCCTATGTATTTTGCTATTTAGTGTCTAGTCAGTGTTCGTAATGCTTCTTCATTTGTGGCAGTTTGTACTATCGATCACGATCATGGGACGCCTCACTCTAAAAATACACGGGGTGATTTACAAGTTATTGAATTTAGTGCAATAGATCTCACTGAAGGAGATCAAGAAATCCTCTATTGAATCCACAAGGTGGGGATCAATGGAGATAGTTTGTCTCTTTGAGAAGTACCTGCCCACCAACATGCTCATGATACAAACCCACCTCCTGGGTCATCGTATAGATGAAGTGGAGATTGCAGGACCCAACCATACATGGCTAAAGGCTGGCTAGTGTCGGAGCCCTTAGTGCATATTTCACACTAGCTACCAACAGTGAATTCAAACAACTGTATGTTATGGTCGTTGAAGGACGATGATAGACTGATTGGAGATGTGGTAGTTGCAAATGGGATAGAAAAAAGGATGGATGCTGCAATGGAGGAGAAAGTGAATCATTTTTGTATGTTGCATCATGCATTCATGGAGACATGGCTCGCTAAGTACGAGCGAGCTAGGAAAGATCGAAAAGAAGCACAATCAACATTTTGATGCAATATGTGTCATCGATCAATTCGATATCCTAAGGGCATGGAGAAAATGCCACAATTTATGTATATGCGATGGTTATATGGAGCTTTGATCGCACCTTCTCGCAAAGGGATGGAGTTCTATACTAGGGAAATTCCCATATTCCCCAATATGGTGTTGCATGTTTTATAAGCTAGTGTATCTAGATTTTATATGTGACTAATCTAACCATTTCAATATACATTACAAAATATATAGTGCAGTGTGGTCACGCACAAGAGACATTTTCACATCAAGCACATTAACAAAATGCACTCCACAATGGATTGTGGTATCATTGTAAAGTTTGAGCAAGAGAGATGATGGCGAGCCACAGATCCAAACACCATTATAAATGAGATGGAGTATTTTGATAACTTGCAAAGTGTTATCTCACTGGATTACTATAGCTTCTCCATGATCATATTCAATGTATAGTGGTTCATAGTGGTATTGGAAGGAGTAGGGGCAACTGTTCACTGAGGTCCATCTGGATTTCTTGAAATAGATTTCGAGAAAAGATGAAAATATTTGCGTGAGATGTTTGTCTTACCAGTCTATTGTGAACAGGTGCATAAACTATTTTTAAAAAAAATTTCACGACATAGAATAGTCACAAATATTGAATCTCTCTTATATGTGATTTTGAGCAAGTAATTTTCTATCCAAACCCCCGACAACCTCGATGGTGGTATGTTGTGTCTTCAGCTCCTTGAAGTTCAAGAGTGTATGATGAAAGAAATATTCCCTGTGTAGATGAGGAGTGTATGCAGGTAGAGGGGTCAATATTGCAAGGGGTGGAGATTGAAGATGGCTTGGAACGTGTAAAGGAGGTAGAATCAAGTAAGGATGATGGAAACACAAGAGGCTAGGAATTCTTTTTTGAGAACGAAGTGGACTCCTTTTGTGGTGATCTATCTATCAACTTTCTAGAGTATATGTGGAGTTGTGCCAGGATATTGACATGGGACCATAGGCTATGTCATACTTGCAACATCCGCCCACTCAATTCATTGATGAATCTCTTATAAGGGTACTCTAGAATATGCATTTTAAGTAACATTATTTTTTTTGAGAGTTATATTACCGTACTTTGCTTGAATTTTTATATTGATTATGCTAACATCTTTTTTTGGCTATGCAGGCACCTTTGACAATATTTGGAGAGTAGAATGAGTCAAGGGATGAACAACATGAGTTGCACAAGTATGTCTTCAGATCAAGTGGCCTGATTGAGAGATATGGCAGAATAGGAGCTATCTCCGGACACCATCAAGCCATTCTATTAGATTTGCTTGGGCACACTCTGATGCTTCAGTTTCTAGTAGATGAGGATGATGATCCAGACTGGGCTCGGAAAAAGGGAGTGGTTTTAGGGGGTGCTATGGAGATGTGGATGCTGTGAGCCTATAGTCGGATTGAGATATAGGTGCTACTCCTTGCTCTCGTACAAGTTCAAGTGAAGATGGCTTAGGTGGGTGTTGTGGAGGAACCAATGCAGTGTCTCCATCTTGTCATTTTGGTGGAGACATGTCACCTATAGGATTTGTCACATGTATGCAGACATTTACTCTAGTGACTCCAATTTTTTCTTAGCCATCCATAGGTGGCACCCCTATGAGTGCTACTCCAAGAGATACTACCCCCATGGGTACACCAGATGTACAAGGGTCTCCTAGTTATGCCCAAGAGTGTAGTCATAGGTGGGAGAGAACACACCTTAGACATACCCTAGAGGGGTATGGATGCCTCATAGATGACAAGACAGGAGCTATGATCATGAATTTTGAGGGGAGGAGGGTGATGTCTCGCATGAGAAAGTTGTATGAATAAGTTTTTCGGCATAGCATCCTTGCATGAGGATTTTTTAGTACCTAGCATGACAGAGAGGTTTTTCAGTGGGTGGATGATGGAGTACATACGTACGTACATGTCACATAGACGATCGTATGCATGTAAGGCACTCAAGAGTAGTGTCTCAAAGCTCGAGTGGCTAGATAGAGATGATTGGCAGAGACTCACAGAGGAGACTATAGATTCTCTAGGACATTAGTGACAACAATGGGAGGCAGCGAGGGCATGATTGGAGGCAGGGGTCGTGCATCATCTGGGGAGTGGTGGCCACAGGACTTATCTGGAGGACTTTGTAAGTTTTTCTTTTGTTCTTCTCACTTTTTTATTTGCAATATCACTTGTACTGACAATTGTGTTTCTAACAGTTGTATTCTATTTTCTTTGCAGCACTCTATTACAAACCATGATCCCATCGGCCTGGAGACTTGATATGCGAAGAGACACGGTCTTAGTATATTGATCAATAGACTATATGCACATGGCAGCCTAGTAAGTCAATCATCTTTCTTGTCCATAGTTACTATTTTTTTGAAAATCCATTATGTATGATGGACTGATGTGTAGTTGTTCATTTTTCAAAGTCCATTTGATGCTCCTTTGCGTTGGCACAAGCTTTCGGATGGCAATGATCTATAGCTCATGCTTGGATTCATGGAGTGCACATCCTCTTTTTTTTTTGGTCATGTGATTTATGTAGGCATCTTCTATGTACTATGTTGTTATCATCCTTTGTATCTTGCCATAATTCCTTGAGTTTTCATCAGCGATCTTGTATTTATTCTAGGTATCAGTCCTGTAGATCCAAGTACATTTTGCACTCATCTTAACGACCATTGCGCACCTAACATGTAATTCATTTCTAGAATATAAATACAATACATATTGATATATGTGGAATTTTTTTTCTCTATAACTATTGCTATTAACGTTGCAAATTTACTACATGTATCATCATTGGCATCGTAATAAGCATCACAAACCGTCATTTTTTGCATTGCAAAACCGACAAAAATTGCGACATAAATACCGATGGTTTTATGGAAACGATGATATCAATGCATTTAGCGACAACGAGGGCAATTATTTTATGAACATTTTCATTGCTTTGAACATCAGTATGAGGCCTGTATCTTGTAGTGCAGGGGATGCACGTGGGATTTATTTCCATCCTAAGAATAGCTAGTTTAGCATCATTAGGTGCTGGGAGAGCCAATTGGGCTCCCCCCCTGAAAACATTTGGCAGCCTATTTCCTAGGTAAGGTTGGTTGTAAGGTTGCAAGTATGGAAGTCGTCTTGGTAGTCTGCAATGCATGGCATCGTGACCAAACCTACCACAATTGGTGCAAGGTTCAAACCTAGGGTCTGGACACTTAGCTGGTAGGTGGTTTCTGCCACTATACATGCACTGGACATGTGGACAAATTGGTCCCCTCACCATTTCTTGTAGCCTTGCTATCTCCATCTTCATCTCACCTAGCTCGTGATTTCAATCAATGCTCTTTTCCTTATCATGGCTATTTGGAACCGACTGTTTGCTGGATGTGGTTGCCATTTTTGAGGTTCTAGAGGTAGCCTCATCTTGGTTTAAGCTCTTGGAGCTCCTCTCCTCGAGTTGGTCATCCACTCAAACGGCCTCTTCAAAGACCCTAGTTAGTGCATCTCTGCAATCTTGAGTTGCCTATCAAGGCCTTGTAGAGTTTGTTTATCGGGATTCTCTTAAAGAGACTCCTCACATGGGTTACATAATCCGTGATATCCTCCTTATCTCTCAGCTTCACGTTCATGAGCCGTATGATCAGGTTGTTTGAGTACCCCACCTCTGAGAATTTCTTAATAAAGAGATTCTTGAGATGGTTGAAATTGTTACGTTCTGCAACATCTAAGTTTGTACACCAAGTCCTTCCCTTATTTCCTAAGCATAAACCGAAGACCTGTGACTGTTGGGTGAGATTGATGACGTCATTGGCCTCACAAACCTACTCAAACTGCTCTACAAAGCTATAGGGATCATTGTTTGGCTGGTACTTGTCCAACTGCTTAGCAATGACATGGATTTTTTGTTTGCTCTTGGAGCCTTGGTTGACTCCTAGCCTTGTGAGCAATGAGGTCACAAGTGCTTCTATGCTCTGCTCTGCGGAGGTGTTGTCTAGTAGTTGCTTCATAAGAAGCTCACTCATCAGTACATAAGGTCTCCTTCTAGCTCTCTGTCTCCCTTTCTCTCTCTCTCTCTCTCTCTCTCTCTCTCTCTCTCTCTCTGCCTTAGGTATCGATCGATTTCTATTTGCTAAGGCTAACTCCCGTATTCCTATATTTTGTTACAAGCTTCTAGCTTGTTGTTCCTGATTGTAGGCCACAATGCCCTACAAATCTTCCCATGCTAGTCTCCTCTCCTCTTTGAGGTCTGCTATGATATCCTCAAATGGCCTACCATGGTGGTCCAGTGAATTCTCTTGTTCCGGGTTGTACTCTCAATCATCCCGAACACACTAAATTTGTCAATTTTGATGTATCAAAATATGGTTTAATTCTATAGAGTTTGATTTTGTAGTGTCTGATTCCAGGAATCAGACGTCCGATTTGACAGGTGTCCGATTTTATCTATCCGATTTTGAATGGTCTGCCGACTATGGGATGTTGGATTTTCAAAATCGGACAGGGTATGTCCAATCCAATCGGATGGATTGGTCCAATTTGAGTGTGTTGGATTGCCAATATCAGACAGGGTGGTCTGAGAGTTAGATTTCCAAAATTGAACGAGGTCACAGGTTCAAGTGTTTGATCATCAAGATTAGACTGTGGCAGTAGTCCATTGTTGCCCATCCGATTCTCAGAATCGGATGAGTGTAGGGTGTTTGAGCGTCCGATTTTGTCAGTCGAGGGGCCGAAATGATGAAAAATTGAATCAACGACATGATTATGAGCAAGCTAGGAATGAAGACTTCTAGAATGCAACTATGAACATAAGGCAAGGTTTGTATATGCCTGGGATGCACTACCAGTGCCGGTGGGAGTCGATCAATTCATAAGAAACCCTAGTTTTCCAAGCTCTCTCTCTCTCTCTCTATGTCTCTCTCTCTCTCTCTCAATGCCACAAGTAAAAATGAGGTCTCCCTTTGCTTCCCAAGGTCTTAAACCCTTATTGGACTCACCTTAATCTCCCCAATCACTCCCCGTGCGATTCTAACACCTCTAATTACTCTTTTTTCTCCTTTTTTTCATGTTTGGGCATGTTTCATAGAAGCAACCCTAAAGCTTCCTGCTTTGATTTCTTGGTCCTATCCTACTCTAAGTGCAACAAAAATTGAAAGAAAAATATTGAAACGACTTTCCTAATCATCAAAAAACCAAAATACTTGTTGCAAAGATTAAAAACCCAAAACCTCCTACATATCTCTAGCTCCGCTTCAGGGATGAAACCCTTACTTCGTCGCTCGATTTGAGGTGCGCAAGTGCTCAAGCTTGAATCCGTTGGTCTCGGCAACAAAACCAAAATGTAGAGGAAAAGTGCAAAGACCCACGGACCACTTATTGTTCAAGCATTTCAAGCAAACACCTATGGCTATCTCTCACTTAGTCGATGCATCTTTGATCCTACCGGGGTATAGTGAGCTTACCTTGATGCCCAAATGAGTTACCTCCTCCCTCAAGAACACTGGTAGCTCCACAGTTACAAATGCAAGCCCAAGCATCCTCAAGCCTCCACCTCCAAGCTCCATCCTCCATAGCCACGCACGAGACAAGAAAAGAGAAGAGAAGAGAAAAAGAGAGGAGGTGCTGGAGAGCTTCACCTCTAAGACTCCTCACTCTCATATACTCACTCCCTCACACTCTCACACTCCCTCTCTCAAGCACACACAAGCAAGCAAGAAGGAGAAGGGAAGAAGATCAGTTCACTTTGCCACACACCAAAGAATGAGCTTCTCATTCACTTTTTGAGTTTATATACAAAGTCCTAATCCATTTTGGACAGTCATCTCCTTTTTTACATGGTTGGCCATGGCCTAGGCCCTCTTTCCCATTGTCCTTCTATCCTCTTAGCTTTCTTTCTACCACCTATCTACCCTTACAATTTGTAGAGGGAGCCTCTCGCTTTTTTACAAAAGTTTTAGGGTTGCTTTCATTTACAAATATGCTTTTGCCTTTTACTTGGTTTTTGAGGCTGCCCTTGTGCTTCCGGGCATTTCCCGTCCTGCTTCTTCTATTGTGTTTGATTTCCTTTTTGCTATCTGATCACATAGGCCTCATTTAACATTTAAGTTAGGACCCAACCAATGTCCAAGATCACCATGGATCCTCCTCATATGGGGACCTTATAACTTTGAGAACCATGGATCATCGATGACACCTTACAAGGGTGGGATATTGAGTGTATCTAACATTCCCCCCTCTATGTGTACCCATAGGTGATCTACATTCATGGCTTAATGCTATATCTCTAAAGATGAAATCAAAGAAGATCCTTCATAAGAGATCTCGTGAATATGTTTACTCCATTATCCTATATTGACTCTACTATTCCATTCTAAATCAAATCTTAACACTAGATTTTTGGCCGTGGTGATGTAACTCTAGTTGTCACATCTTAACAATATTGCATGTTTATCAGGCACTTCTATATGCCATAGAATCCTCCTTAACTATATAGCTTCACATGTAGAGCTAAAAAGCCTCATTGTAATTTTCTTCGATTAGAATACAATGCCATTTTTTATTTCTTCTTACTAATCCGAGAGAAAATTCATAAACATAAAGAAAATAATAACTAGAAAGTAGCTTCCTAGAATCACTATCTATTGCCTAGTCGAAGTCATAAATTCCTACAAGAGAAGTTTCAAAACTATATGTGATCCCATTTTCAAGAGTTCCCTTCAAGTATCGAAGCACTCACATCCTAGCCTTCCAATGACTCTTATGAGGTTTGTTTAAGAATATACTCAAAACACCAATAGCAAAAGTGATATCCAGCATAGTAAGTATTGCACAAATAGATGAGAGTGTAGATCAACCTTCTATACCTCCCAATATACATAAGCACTCACATCCTAGCCTTCCAATGATTCTAATGAGGTTTGTTTTAGAATCTACTCAAAACACCAACAACAAAATTGATATCTAGCCTGGTATTGAACAAATAGATGAGAGTGTAGACCAACCTTCTATACCTCTCCCAACGTATATAAGTATTGATGTATCCTCAATAGATAACTTTGCATTGCCCTCTATAGGTGTGGCTATCACAACAAGGAAATGGAAGTATAGAAACTACCATTTTTTATGTAATTAAGTAGTATTGCTATAGCGATGACTCTTTTTTATGCAATTAGGAGGTGCCACTATAAGCATTGCTATATTCGTTGCTATTACCATTTCCATTTGCATCACTTTTTACGTCGATATGCGTAGCTATGAAAATTAATGTCACTATATGCATTGAATGTAGCAATGCAAGTACCTAACACATATAGCAATGCTAATAATGATGATATTCTGGGAAAAAAGGGCATTGCAACCTAAGCACAGTATTTTATAGATTTGTAAACGAGCAAGAGTGAGAAACCAAAAGAGAGAGAGAGAGAGAGAGAGAGAGAGAGAGAGAGAGAGAGAGAGAGAGAGAGAGACTACATCCACTACTGCCATCCACGAAGAGGGAGGAGATATGTGTAAAGGAGGAGGGAACCCATGATCCATCTTTGAATCACATGTTAAGAGTATCTTCATGGCATGCCATCATTCTAGAAAATACACTAGATAGGTCTTGATATGGCTTGTCATTCGATCACAAAGTACAACAATCATTCCAAGTCTCATGACATGACCATAAATCCATGTACAAAGCTTGGCTTACTATAGAAGATGGCCCCCTAATCTCCATAGAGACATGGAATGCAAAGCTTATCTCTCTCATGGACGATGGTCAACCGCAGGATGCCACCCTGCTCTTCCTTGATTCTCAAGTTGAGGTTGATGACAATATTTCACTTCATACTAATTTTAGGATTATCCATTAGGACTCAAAACCTCATAGTGGTATCTCTTAGTCAAAATTTCAATGTCGCTCATCATACAATACATTGAGGATATAGTATGTAAACAGTGTAAATGATGTTTTGCTTTATTGCTATATGTAGTATCTTTCATATCTATATTTTCCATCTTTACCCTACCTAACGATAGTTTTATTTCCCTTATTTAATGTAGATAGCGTTTGCAAGAAAATGGGGGTAGCTAGGATAGCCAAGTCATGTAGTGCAAATCACATTGCCTATCTTGGAACTTCTACTGATGTGGCTGATGGAGTGAGGCACAATGGGACTCTTAAGAATTCCCAAATTCTCCCCCAAAACACTTGAACAAGTTTGAAATAAGTTGGATGAGCAGAAGATCAATGGGACTAATGCATATACAAGGTCTAACTACCATGAAAGCTTGAAGTGAAGCTCTTCTTCTCAAGTCTAAGCAAGTGATGAAAAATCTCCTTGAGTAATAATTTTTTGAATGGATTATATATAGCTTTTGCAATCAATGGATTCCTTATTTTTAGAGAATTGTGATGTATTTATTTTTGCTGTTAAGTATACTTTACATTGGTAAATAAATTATGCAAGAATATTCCGTGTATATAGCTAAAAGGGTCGTAGGTCTACATGCCTTGCTACCTTATTTTTTAACCCTCTATAACCTTTGCTATTTGCATCAGAAATTTACTCTATAAAAATCTCTATTTGTGTTGCTATATGTGGCTCTATATGCATTGCTATTTGTATCACTATATAGAATTAGTGTTTGCTATATAGAAGTAGAGATGCATACAGTGATCCTAATAGTGAGGGATCTCTTGCATCAGCAATGGCGATGTGATAGGGGTAAAATTTTCCATGAATAATTCCATCGCGTTAAACATCAGTATTGGTTTTATATGTTGTAGTATATCTCCTTGCCATTGGTCATGTGAGATGGTTTTAAGATCTCCCATGCATACTTTTCTTGAGAGATGAAGATGTTTCATGGCTCTTGCTAGAATTTAAGAACCAAATGATAGTATAACAAACCCAAGTCTATCGTGTCAAACTTAGAACTTAAAGTATTTCCAATATAATAGATTATATCTTCATAGTCACCTTTAATGAGAATATTGTCCACATAAAGGACAATTGCTACAAACTTTTCACCAACCTATGAGCATAAAAGTTAGCGCTTGGGATATACCTTTTGAAGTTTAAGCTTTAAAAACTTATCTCTTTGCTAATATCATGCTATAGAGACTTATTTTATTCCATACAATACCTTTTACAACTTATAAGAACCTTTTTCTCAAAATGGTGGGCCTCAAACCCTAGTGCTTGGGATATGTAGACCTCCTCCTTGAGGTCACCATTTAAGAATGTTGATTTTACATTTATTTGGTAAATTGGCCATTCTTATAAGTGGAAATAGTGGTCATCATCGAAGTTAGAGTGAATGATCCTTGAAAATAAAACCCTTTAACTTGTGAAATCCATATGCAACCAATCTAGCTTTATACTTTTTTTAGCTTCCATTGGCATGGTCCTTTACATTGCAAATCCACTTAATCCCAATAATCTTTATCTTGTATTGCCAATGCACTAGCCCTCAAATATTGTTTTTCATTATGCTATCATACTAGCTTGCATAGGTTTCCCCATGCTAGATCTATGAAAGTACTTCTCCAAATTAGTTGGCTCCTTTACTTCTCTCATAATCCCACCTATCAAGGCCATATTGGCTATGTAAGAAAAAGCCTTTCTTTGCTCCTTTATTCTCTGAGACCCTCTTGATTAGTCTACCTTTTTCTCAATAAATGCAAGTATCAAATTATTTTGATAATAGAGTTGCTTCAACTTGTTGGAGTTATATCTAGCTCATCCTATCTAGACTAGGTCTCACCTATACATATGTAGATTGTGATCAATATGAAATAGTCTTTGGGAGTATACATGGTGTGTCTCTTCTCTCCCACTCACACCTCTACATATATTCTCTCTCTACATCTCAATATGGTATTAGAGCTATCATGATCAACTAAAAGCAATTCCTTGAAGAAGACAATCAAGAAGTATATCTAAGTAGTATCTCTTCAATTATGGATTCATGTTCTTTTCATACTTAAACTTGACGTATTGTGTATATTATGAGCATCTTATGTTATGACTTTTAAGCATAGAAGAAGTTCACTCGATCATCATTTAGATTGCAAATATGTTGAATTGTAGATATGCCTTGCTTGGATACCCTAAAAGTTTCTATTAGAAAAACTATTAAGGAAAAGCCTTTCTCAAAAAAAACCAGTTATCTAATATGCTAGGACTCACAAGCTTTCTTCTTAGCAAATCCGTGCTTAATTTTGTGTTCTATGTAAAACGTTATGTCAGTTTAGGTAACCTAGACTTGAAACAAAAAAACAAACAAGACAATAGGTTTTCATGTAGACTTCTATGACACAGGTTTTGTCATGATTACTCAATCTTGAGTTTCTACTAAAATTCACCAGATCATTATCTATTCTTGGCCAAAAAGTAAAGTGATAACATTTTCTCATCTATGTTGGGATGATTTCTTCTCGAACATGTTTTGTCTATTCTGGTCGCTTTATTCTTGCCCATGTTTCATCTATCTTGGGCCTCTTTCTTTTGGAGTATGCTTTTTGAACTAAATGTATTTCTTTATAGCATAGCTTTTGTGTACAACTTATTGTGTTGTACTTTTGTTGTTGTTTTGTCCTATGGTGTGCAGATTCTATGATATCATATTGTGATACTACGAAGCATATTCCATGGAGGATTCCGTGAGACCTCAATGAATTCCGTGAGTTTTTAATTCCATGGTGGATTCCGTGAGGTTTTGTGGTGGATTCCATAAAACTATATTTATTTGCTGGGGCTCGTACACAAGGTGGATTCCTTATGCGAGAAGTTGACCAAGACGCCTGTCCTTTTTAGGCATCATATTAATTTAATGTGCACGTGTGTGATTCCCTAGTGGGTGATTCCTCAAAATACATAATTAAATTAATGGACGTTTATGAGTTTAGAGCGCACTCGTATCAAATTAAGATTAAGACAGAGTTCTAATCTATTTATTTATTTTGTAGCTGAAGACTGTTAGGTATTCACTTTGTCGGTTTAATTTTATTATTTTCTAACAATTGTGAATGCTTCAGTTTGATGTGTAGAGCAAGCGGTGGTGGTGTTGGGAAGCACTGGGTGATAGCATGTATTCAAATTACATAGAAGAAATTATCATTTTTAATAGGCGCATGCCTTATCATTAAAGGCGTGGCGCTAATATTTATTTAGGTGTGCTTATATATTGAACCACTTGACAAATATTTATTATTTTGTATGCCCATGGGCGCACGGTTTAAATATTTCATTATTGTACATTGTATTTGGGCACAGCTTGACTTTTGGGGTACCCAACTGCTTTATTCTTTATTTGGGAAAAAGAAAACACAAAAGCTGAAGCATGCTAATTGTAAAATTGGGGTAGTTTTGAGCTTTGAGATGAATAAATTTATAAATACATGCCTTGTGAAGCGCTAACACAAGGCATGGGGGGAGATTGTACCCAAATTGTCTCTTTTCTTCATGTCGTGCAAATCTTCCTTCTTGTTTTATGAGCTTTAGTAGAGTTCTTTTGTTCTTGGGGACCTTTCGGCACTCACTACGTATACATCTAGCATCGGACTTGTGCACCAGTGGTATCAAAGTAAAGCTGAGATCAAGGGCTTCCGATCGCTTACCATCTTGCGTGAAGGCGAAGCTCTTGGAATTAATGGGCTCTACAATCAGTCTCATGATGAACTATCGAGACCATCGTGTTCCTAGCGGTGAAGAACCTCTTCCTGTGTTGTTGGATTGCAAAGGACCACTCTCTGGCGATGAAGGACCACTTCCCAAGCTCTTGTAGCAAGACTTTTTTCTTTAGAAGACATAATGAAGAAAAAATTCATTAAGATTAGCTTTTTAGCTTAATAAAAGCTTAAGAAAGAGCTAAGGCCTCAAATTCCATCATCCGCAGCGGCAACATGTACTGACAGGCACCGAATCCACCGACGATGTCTTGTCCTGGTCAATTTCAAAATTTCGTTAAGCTTTTATAAAGCTTAAGGCTTTAAAGCTTACTAAAGCTTAACGATTTCAATCTTTAAATTTTCTCTTTAGTGGGCGTTCACATTAAGCTCTTCTCCAAATCAATCCCGAACTAGTTTTGTAACTCCAACAAGCCTATGTTCATACTGCACTCTGACAGAGCCAATTGCCAGCAAAAGCACATTGTTATACATAGTCTACACAAATGAAGTATTCGTTGAAAGAATACCTTCATCAATTACTGTAATTGCAAAGAAGAAAGATTGCAAAAAGCCATATTTTTAAAAAAAAGCAAGCATTGTAAACCCAACCTTGAGCTATGCTCATCCCTCTAACAAGCTTTTGAGTGTGTGAGGTTGTTTGAGATTTTGCAGGTGTTCAATAAAACCATGGAAGATTTTATGGGGCTGAAGGTGATTTACCGGAACAAATGATGAAGCAAAATTTGGACCTAATTATGATGCAACTTCAAGAGGAACGAAGAGCACGTCAAACTTTGCAAGCTCAACTGACTACGCTTCAATGATCCATTGTTGATCAAGATAGACCATAACCTGAAGATGTTAACCCAAAGATGTTATACGACATACGATCGATGCAATTCTCGAAGCAAAATCTATTAGGAAAGAAGCCAAGATAAGTAAAAGAAATTTCAAATTTCATACTTTTAATGGGCTAGTCACAGAAAAAATATTCTCGCTTTTATTAGTCAATTTGATGATTACTTCCATGAAGAACAATATGCTGAAAAAGACAAACTCAAATTTGTCACTAACCATTTAGTGGATAGAGCATCGTTATGGTGGACTGTTTTCTGCAAGAGTATTGATTATCCTACTACTTGGGAGACTTTTCAAAAGAAATTTTTACTGAATTTTCTTCCACCTCATTTCCATGCAAAAGCAATCAAACAGTGGGATCTTCTGCAACAAAGAGATCGTGATCCTATTCTGCAATAATACACTAAGTGTTTCTGGAATGCCTTATTGTAACTTCGAATGCTTGAAGATTTACCTGAGGCGATCCACAAGAGTAAGTATATGTCTAGTTTTCTTGGTCACTGTATGCTTTGCGATTTCTTTAGCCCATGATGCTGAAGACAAAATTCATGGACGAGAGAAGTGATCACAACAATTTCCAACCAATGGTAACTTCGGTACAAAGCAATTCAATTCTAACTTTTGAAGATTCAATCAAAATCGCTTTGTTCCTTCTTCTTTGCGTAAGCCTTGCACATGACCTCTTCCTTTACCATCAAACACAAATCCAACCCCTAAGCCTTCTCTTTAGCCAAATCCCAACATACCCAAACTTCCATCCATTACAAATAATGTTTCCAAAACCAAGCCTATAGTTTCCTACAAGTGCCACCAACCTGGACACCTAGCAGTGAACTGTCAATCGAAAAAGCCAACTGTTCACATTAGTTACTTGGGAGTGACTGAAGATGAAGACCATGAAGAAATGCTAGATTTCACAGAAGATGATGATGATATCGGTACTACTTCAGATACTTTACTAGATATGCCAAATCCTCATTCATTATTAATGATGAAATGTCTTGTGCATGGTAACGAAAAGATTGTTTTGCATGATGATGGGAGCACACATGATTTTATTTCTGCAAAATTGGTAAAAGAATTAAATTTACATGATGTTCTCACTCATTATCGCATAAAAGTTATATTCTTAGGCACTAGATACAATGGTACACAAGAAGTTCATGATTTAGAAATTAAAATTGGTGATTATATTGAGCACAAAAATTTCTTGGTTGTGCTTTTGCAAGCTAGTGACATTATTTTAGGAATGCCTTGGCGTCACAAATATAATCCCGATATAGATTATTTCACATATTCAATGAAAATTCATTCTAATGGAAAACAAATCACATTATATGGTACGCACACCTTAGATAATTTTCCATTACTTAGTCACACATAGGCTAAATGTGCATTAAGAAAATGTAGAAAATCATATTTAGTATGGGTGAATGTGACGCCAAGAGGCATATTACACGGTGGATTCCGTGGCACGGTGGATTCCGTGAGGTTTTACAATGGATTCCATAAACTTTGATGACCGGGGCTCATACACAAAGTGGATTCTTTGTGGGAGAAGTTGATGGGGACGCCTGTCCTTTTCGGGGGTTTCATTAATTTAGTGTGTACATGGGTGATTCCATAGCGGGTGATTCCGCAAAATGCATATTAAATTAATAAACGTTTATGAGTTTAGAGTGCGCACTCGTAATAAATTAATTTTATGATTTATTTCTAACTATTTGATTTATTTATGTAGCTGAAGACTGCTACGTATTCACTTTTGTCGGTTTAATTGTATTCTTTTACTAACGATTGTGAATGCTTCAGTTGATGTGTAGAGATAGCAGCAGTGGTGGAGGAAAGCATTGGAGGATAGCAAATATTCGATTTATTGATTATATTTTGATGGGCGCATACCTTAGGCATGGCGCCTATATTTTTTCACGCCTATTTATTGAGGAGTTGGATATTTATTATTATTTTGTATGCGCATGGGCGCACGATTATGTTATTTCTACTTGGACATTGTATTGGGCATGTAAGACTCTTTGGGCACCACCCATTAGCTTTATTCCTATTTTGTGTTAAAGCAAACTCAAAAGCTAAAAGCTTGCTATTTTGTAATTTGGGCTATTATTTGAGCTTGAAGATGATTAATACATAAAATACATGCTTTGTGGAGCGCTCACACAAGGCATGGGGGGAGATTGCACCCAATTGGTCTCTTGTTCATGTCGTTCATGCTTTTTACATTGAATTTTGCAAAAAGTAGAGTTCTATTGTTCTTGGGGACCTTCCGCCATTCACTACGCAAGCGTACAACATCCGATCTGCGCACCAGTGGTATCAGAGCAAAGCTGAGATCAAGAGCTTCCAATCGCTACCCATCTTGTGCGAAGGTGGAGCTCCTGGAACGATCGGGCTCTACAGTAAATCTCGTCGCGAACGGTCTATACAGGCGGATTCCTAGCGATCAAGAACCTCTGTTTCCATCATCATACTGCGAAGGACCAGCTGGCACAGACAAAGGACCACTCCTATCTCTTCTTCTTCAAGTCATCAAAAACCAGAGATAAGTCATAAACTTCATATGTTCCAAGCTTTAAAAGTTAAAGCTTTATAAGCTTAAAGAAGCTTAATGCTTCTAAATTTCACCTCAGCGCCTCTGAGGATGTCAGTGCAAATTTTGCCGCGTTGAAAAAATGCCCCCCCCCCACGATTCCGCCGTTTTTAGTAAGATTAAGCTCATAAGCTTAATCACTTAAGCAACAAGTTACTTAAGTCTTATAACTCAGCAAGTCTGCAAAGTCCAAATTCTGCAAGTCTATCAAGTCAAGTTTTGCAAGTTCCATAAAGCAAGCAAGTTTTTCAAGTCTACAAACTCTGTAAGTCACATTAGTCTGGTACTCTACAAGTCAGATAAGTCGACTAGAGTCAAAACTGACTTCTGTCCAAAACTCATAGAAGAGTTGTTCTTGCGCAGAAACTCCGAACTGCAAAGTTGTTCATTGGAAGGTACTCTACCCATATGCAAGTTTGCTGAAGCATTTTCAGCATACAAAGAATGATAAAACATAGATTTTTCAAAGATTGTGAAAGCCACACCCAAAAATACATAAGCCTTGTATTCCCAAACTTGAGCTACGCTCATCCCGCTAACTTGATTTTGAGAGTGAAAGGTCTTTTGAGTTTTACAGGATGATGGAACCACATATGGATGATTTAATGGCTGAAGGCGACCTACCTGAACCTACGATGGAGCAAAAGCTGGATTTAATTATGATGCAATTGGATGAAGAACGAAGAGCTAGGCAAGCATTGCAAGTTCAATTGGAAAATTTACAAAGATCGTCTACCGACAAAGAAGAACCTCAATCTGAAGATCTTATCCGACGTACCATCGACGCAACTCTCGAAGCTCAAACCATCCGCAAGGAATCAAAGATAAGTAAAAGAAATTTCAAATTCCATACTTTCAATGGCACTCGAGAGGGAAAAACTGTTCTTGCATTCATTAGTCAGTTTGATGACTACTTTCATGAGGAAACCTATGCAAAAAAAGATAAAATCAAGTGTGTCACTAATCATTTAGTGGATAGAGCATCTCTTTGGTGGATTGTGGTATGCAAGAGTATAGATTGTCCCACTACCTGGGAGAATTTCCTTCCTCCACAATTTCATGAGAAAGCCATAAAGCAATGGGACCTTCTTCAACGGGATCATGAGCCTATTCCTCAGTACATAGAGCGTTTTTGGAATGCACTACTCCAGTTATGCATGCTTGAAGACGTATCTGCAGTGACACACAAGCGCAAGTATATATCTGGACTCCTTGGGCATTACTACGCTGAAGTTAATATGTTCAAGCCTGCTACTCTTGAAGATGCAATTTCATTAGCTCACGACACTGAAGACAAGCTGCGAGGTAGAGACAGACGTCCACAGCAATTCCAAGCCAATGGTAACTATGGATCTAAACAATTCAACTCAAATTTTAGAAGATTTAATCACGGTCTTTTCTCTTCATCATCTTTCCGTAAGAATTGGGCAAAACCACCTGCTTTACCATCCAATGCCAATCAAAACCCCAAGCCTATTCCACAGCCAAATCCTAATGTCCCTAGACTTCCTGCCATTGCAAACAATGTAACCAAAGCCAAACCTATAGTATGCTATAAATGCCACCAGCCTGGACATTTAGCAGCAAATTGCCATTCGAAGAAGCCACCTGTTCATATCAACTATCTTGGAGCAATGGAAGATGACGAACATGAAGATATGCCTGATTTCACTGAAGATGAGGATGACACTACTACTCTTTCGGATACTTTACCAGGTATTCCAACTCCACATTCTTTATTGACTATGAAATGTTTAGTGCATGGAAAGAAAAAGATTATTTTGCATGATGACGGTAGTACTCATGATTTTATTTCAGAAAATCTAGTAAAAGAATTGAAGTTACAGACTGTACCTACGCATTATCGCATCAAAGCAGCATTCTTAGGCACTAGGTATAATGGTACACAGGAAGTGCATGACTTAGAAATTCAAATTGGTCAATACACTGAAAGAAGAAATTTCCTAGTTGTTCCATTACAGTTGAGTGACATTATTTTAGGTATGCCTTGGCGTCATCAGCATAATCCAGATATAGATTATTCCAAGCATTCAATTAATATTCAATTTCAAGGAAAACCTATTACATTGTATGGTATGCATGCATTTAATGCTTTTCCACTGCTTTCGCATACTCAAGCTAAACGTGCATTACGCAAAAGTAGTAAATCTTATCTCATTTGGGTGAATGAACTGCAAGTTAAAGAAAATCATATGCACCCTAGGCATAAAGAATTTCTTTCACATTTTAAAGACTGTTTTTCCGAAGATCTACCACCTGGTTTACCTCCTTCACATCTAGAAGACCATAAAATAGATTTGATTCTTGGTACACAACCACCTTGTAAAGCACCATATAGGCATAACCAGATAGAGCAAAAAGAAATTCAAAGTCAAGTTGAGGAATTATTAAATAGAGAATTGATTAGACCTAGTAGTTCTCCATTCGGTGCACCTGTTCTGTTAGTCAAGAAAAAGAATAATACCTATCGTATGTGCATTGACTATCGAGCTTTAAATAAGATCACTGTAAAGAATAGGTATCCAATTCCTAGAGTTGATGACCTTATGGACAAACTGCAAGGATCTGGTATATTTAGTAAAATAGATCTTAAATCTGGTTATTGTCAGGTGAGACTAGATAAGTCTGACATATTCAAGACTGCATTTAGGACACATTTTGGTCATTATGAATTTTTAGTGATGCCTTTCGGATTGACTAATGCACCTGCTACATTTAGTAGATTGATGAACCGTATATTTTTGAAATATCAGTATTGTGTAATTGTCTTCTTTGATGATATTTTGGTGTTTAGTCAAAATGAGAAAGAACATTATGAGCATTTGTCATTCCAGTTATTAAAAGATAATCAACTGTATGCAAATCTTGAAAAGAGTGAATTCTTTAAAACAGAAATTGAGTATTTAGGTCATATTGTATCATCTGATGGAATTAAAGTTGACCCTAAGAAAATAGATGCAATATTAAATTGGCATGTACCTAAAAATGTGCATGAGTTACGATCATTCCTAGGTCTTGCTAGTTTCTATAGGAAGTTTGTACGTAATTTTTCATTACTTACTTTACCATTAACCAAACTTCTGAAGAAAGGTATTGTTTATCATTGGTCCGATAATCAACAGAAATCCTTTGACTTATTGAAACATGCATTAACCCATGCCCCTGTATTATAGTTGCCTGATTTTAATAGACCATTCTTTTTAGTAGTGACTGATGCTAGTGGATCAGGAATAGGAGCCGTACTTATGCAAGACAATCATCCTATAGCCTATTCTAGTTGTAAGCTGAAACCCTCAGAATTGAAATATCCCACATATGACAAAGAATTATTAGCTGTTGTACAAGCCTTAAGACAGTGGAAACACTACTTAATGGGTTCAGAATTTATGATTAAGACCGATCAGCAAAGTATTAGACATTTACTTAGCCAACCCCAAATATCTGATCAACATATCAAATGGGCATATTTTATCTAGAGTTTTCATCCTATCATTCAATATCAACCCGGTAAAGAAAATGTAGTGGCTGATGCATTAAGTAGAAGACCTGTCATTCATAATATTTATGTCATATCTTTTGATTCTTTGATTGCTATGAAAGATACTTATCATCAAGATATTACTTTTCATACTGATTGGAATAAATTAGTTCACAATAACTTGATTCCTATTGATTCATTATTTTATAACGATGGATTTATGTTTTATGAAAAGAGATTGTGTGTTACAGTTCCATTCTGATCTTTTGTTTTGAATGAAATTCATTGTCCCCCATATCAAGGTCATAGAGGTATCATATCTACTTTACGTACATTAACTGAAGATTTTTATTGGCCGCATATGGACACTGATGTATCTAACTTTGTTTTTGAATGTTTGATTTGTCAAAGAGTTAAGAGACATCATGGTAAACAGTATGGATTACTTATGCCTTTGTCTATTCCATCTAGACCATGGAAACAAATTTCTATGGACTTTATTACTGGTTTACCTAACACTAAATCTAACCATGATATGATTTGGACAGTAGTAGATAGATTTAGTAAACAAGCATATTTCATTCCATGTAAGAAAACTTTAACAGCATCACAGGCAGCACAATTGTTTTTTAAAACTGTTTTTACTAACCATGGACTACCAAAAGTTATTATTTCTCACCGTGATTCTAGATTTTGTAACAACTTTTGGATTACTCTGTTTGCTAACCTTGGCACAAAAATTGATTTCTCATCTGCATTTCATCCTGAAACTAATGGACAAACAGAAGCTACTAATAGTACTATTCTAGATCTTTTACGTGCTTATACTATTTCTAAACCTCAGACATGGGATACACATTTGCATTTATTACAGTTTGCATATAACAATACACCACACACATCTACAAAGAAAGTACCATTTGAAGTGATTTATGGTTATAGATTGTCTACACCTGTTGCATCTTTGTCAAATAGAATTCAGAGTGCTGATGATATTGCTAGTATGCATAATACTATTTTTGATGAGGTTAAAGACATGATTGCCAAAGCCCAGCAATCATATACCAAACAAGCCAATAAGAAAAGACAAGCAATGAATTTCAAAGTTGATGACTATGTTTGGTTGAGAATAGAAAAACGTAGACTACAAAGTGTAGATAGACACCCAGTTGTTAAATTAGCCCCTAGATTCTATGAACCATTTAGAATCATTCATAAAATTAATGATAATGCATTCAAGTTAGAATTACTACCTCACTGGAAAATTCACAACACATTTCACATTAATTTATTAAGACCATTTAGAGGCCAATTACATGTACACCCTGTTTATGAAAACCCACCTTTGTTAGAGGAAGAGAATGAAATACTTGAACCTGAAGCTATCATAGATACTGATTTTATGACCACTAGAACTGGTCGAAGATATTCTAGATATCTAGTTAAATTTAAGAACCATCCTCTAGAGGAAGCACAATGGATGCACGCTAGAGACTTAAATGCTTTCCCCACTCTGTTAGCTCCACATTGAGCTAATAGCAATTGAGGTCAATTGCTATCCCACCCCGGGGGTATGATGCCAGGAGGCATATTACACGGTGGATTCCGTGAGATTTTACGGTGGATTCCGTAAACTTTGATGACCGGGGCTCATACACAAAGTGGATTCTTTGTGCGAGAAGTTGATGGGGACGCCTGTCCTTTTTGGGTATTTCATTAATTTAGTGTGTACATGGGTGATTCCATAGCGGGTGATTCCGCAAAATGCATATTAAATTAATAAACGTTTATGAGTTTAGAGTGTGCACTCGTAATAAATTAAGGTTAGGATTTATTTCTAACTATTTGATTTATTTATGTAGCTGAAGACTGCTAGATATTCACTTTTGTCGGTTTAATTGTATTATTTTACTAACGATTGTGAATGCTTCGGTTGATGTATAGAGATAGCAGCAGTGGGGAAGGAAAGCATTGGAGGATAGCATGTATTCGAGTTATCATCTATATTTTGATGGACGCATACCTTAGGCATGGAGCCTATATTTTGTCACGCCTATTTATTGAGGCGTTGGATATTTATTATTATTTTGTATGCTCATGGGTGCACGATTATGTTATTTCTACTTGGACATTGTATTGGGCATCCCAAACTCTTTGGGCACCGCCCATTAGCTTTATTCCTATTTTGTGTTAAAGCAAACTCGAAAGCTAAAAGCTTGCTATTTTGTAATTTGGGCTATTATTTGAGCTTGAAGATGATTAATACATAAAATACATGCTTTGTGGAGTGCTCACACAAGGCATGGGGGGAGATTGCACCCAATTGGTCTCTTGTTCATGTCGTTCATGCTTTTTACATTGAATTTTGTGCAAAAAGTAGAGTTCTATTGTTCTTGGGGACCTTCCAGCATTCACTATGCAAGCGTACAGCATCCGATCTGCACACCAGAATGAAATTGAAGCTAAGGAAAATCAAATGCATCCTAGGCACACACAATTTCTTTTGAGGAGACTTATTTTGAAAATCCAACCATACCAATTGATAGCCGGCCAACTCTGTAGGTTAGGATAAGATGGTTTGTTACGCAGATGCTTGTGTGAGCATGAGATGCACGATGCATTGAAAGAAGCACTTGGTGGAATTGCTCGAGGACACTTTAGCGGGGATACAACATCCCGAAAGGTGCTGCAATCCCAACTATGGTGGCCCACCCTATTCCGTGACGCTGCTAAATTTGTGAAGCACAGTGACAAATGCCAAAGAACCAAGGTGCCCGTGCGCAAAGATAAAATGGAGTTGACCCCTGTCATAACCCGACAACCCTTTGAAAAATGGGGTATCGACTTCATTGGACCTATCAGTCCCGTGGCACAGTACTCTCAAGCTCGCTACGTCATAGTGGCAACTGATTACCTAACGAAGTGGGTAGAGGCAAGAGCTACAAGGAAGAATGACGTTAGAACCACTGCAAAGTTCTTGTGGAAGCAGGTCATTTCACGATTTGGGTGTCCAATAGAATTAGTCAGTGATTAGGGCACACACTTCATTAATGAGGTGATATCGCATCTGCTCTCTACTTTTCTAATCATTCACACCAATAAAATCCTAGTCAATGTACTCACAAAAGTGGTATCTACATCTCGGAGTGATTGGGACAACAAGTTAATGGCGGCCTTGTGGGCCTATCATACGGCTTATAAAACGGCTATAGGCCAGACACCCTTTAGGCTGACTTATGGAACGGAGGCCATTCTGCCCTTAGAGTTTTTTGTCCCTAGCTTAAGGATAGCAATGCAGGAGCATCGGGAGGGAAGAGACGCTTGGACAAATCGCTTGGTAGAGCTAGAACGTCTCACGGAAACCCAGTTCTTGGCCACCCATGCGCTGATTTGTGAGAAAGCATGAAGGAAAATGTGGTTTGACAAGCATGTCAAACAACACGACTTTGATCAGGGGGATCTCGTTCTGCTATACTCTGTGAAGGGTCACAAACAGAAAATGAAATTCCGTGGACTGGGACCTTTCCGAGTACATGCAATTAGTTGAACGGGCAACGTTGAATTAGAGATGCTCGAAGGCGAAGGAATCGACTTTTTCAATGACAGCCGCATAAAAAAATATTATCCTCCTTCCCACCCATTGCATGAGCCACCTATGTTGGAAGCCCCTGTCAACGTCTACGTGGCTATTATTATGGAAATAACAGATCAAGATGAAGAAGTAGTGGCACCCGCCTACTTACGAATCACCGTCACTGCGGAAACAACCTATTCTTTTGATGCTTTGATTGACGAAGGTGCTGATTACAATATCTTGACGCATGACCATTGGACACACATTGGTCAACCTAAACTGCAGCCCACCAACGCCAAACTCACCCCATTTGGGGGCAATGCTTACATGCTCTTAGGAAAGTGCAAAGTGGTCATTTCTATCGAGTCTGAGCGTATACCATCTTTCTTTCACGTGCTGCCTAACACAAAAGGGGCCTGTAATATGTCACTATTAGGTCGTACTTTTAAGAAGCAGACGAATTGTAATGTGGATTGTAATCTAGATCGCATCCATCTTGCTATAGCCAATGTGCACATAGTGACGACTTTCAGCAAGGGCTGTTCTGACCCTTTCAACATTATGAAGCCACTGGTAGAAATCACTATGACTGCACTTATGCTCAAGTCTACACAGAAGGACACTAAGGTCTCACGCCAAGCTCTAGACCCTAGACCCAAACCCACCAAGAGTGCTCACAAGGCCAAGGAGTCTAAGCTTATATGGGTGCCAAAGCGGCAAAGACCACCTTCGGGTAGACCATCCAAATGTGCTTCTAAACGCCAAAACAATTAGTCATCATGGCCTAAGAGGCAATTTGGATGCTATCAACGTAGGCACACAACCACGCCGCGATGGATCCCCAAAGATCTCTTGCGAATGCAAGACTACTATGAAGGCAACCCCTAGATTTGGGCGCCTAAGAAGGGCAAGTCTAAAGGCTCATCTCCAAGCAACCTCACTCTAGTGAGAGAGGCTTGCAAACATAGCGCCCGGGCCGTAGTTAGCAAACCACTGCCGGTTGTGACTAATAAGTCCCAGCTAATTTATCGACCAAAGCAATCGCTAAAAGCCTCAAGCTTACCTCACTCAAAAGAGTTGAATACTTCCGTAACTGTGCACTCAGAACCCAACACAACTTCCATGCCACCAGATCTTTCTACAGCACTTCAAAGTGCTTCGGAGTGCAAATCCACACCCGTGACACTTGCAATGGAGTCACTACTGTCCAGCTCAATTGCACCATCACCACCAGCAGGTCTTAGGCCTTCCTATGCGGTATGATCTTTCCTTTCCTTGGCTAAAGACTTTGCTGAAACTTCGGGAGATGACCTTGTGACTTGCATTAAGTTGTTAGACCACACTTTTACCACATTTGCTAGGAGTTATGAGCGGTTGGACCTAGGTCTTCCTGATGAACCACTTGCTTTCGATGTTCGTGCATTACCATGCACTTGGGAGGAATACGAGTTTATGACCACCAAATTCCCCAAGATTGCTGTTGAACTAGTAGCAAATGAAGAAATCTCAAAGGAGCAAGATGTTCTCAAGCAACTAATCACCTCATACTGTAAGCCTCCTCATTCTGCTTTGAGCAGTCTTTGAACGATGTAGACTATATCGTCTCTCATTAAATCCTTTAAAGTGCCAGTTTAGGGTAAAGAACGGAGGCATCCTAGGGCACGTGGTGTCCAAGAGTGGCATTGCCACTAACTTCTCAAAAATCAGGGTTATTGTCAATCTTCCCCCCCCCAACCGATTACAAGGGAGTTCAATGCTTTCTCGGCCATACAAGGTAGTATCGACGGTTTGTACTAAACTATACATTGATTGCTAGACCCCTATATAAGTTATTGATAATATTTGAATGGACTCAGGAATGCCAACACCCATATGAGGAATTGAAAAAGGCTCTAACCACTACACCAATCTTAAGGGCCCTCAATTCAAACATAACTTTTCATGTTCATATTAATGCAATTGGAGTTGTGTTGTGCCAGCATGGTGACCAAAATCTAGACTATTGAGTGAGTTTTGCTAGCAAACAACTCATGTATACACAAATGAAGTACTCCACAACTGAACAAGAGCGGTTAGCCATTCTTGAGTGCTAAAATGATATGTTTTTTGGGCTGATTTTTTGTTGCTTTTATTGTTGAATGGTTGTTTTTGGTGATGGATTGTTTGAATTTGAAGATGTTTTGAAGTGTTTGGAATGGTTTGAGAATATTTGAAGGGTTTATGATGCTTTTTTATGAGGATATGTTGTTCTGTAGGATTCTGTAATTTTTTTTGTTTGGTTCTGTAAGGTCTAATTTTCTTATGTTTTCTTCTGTTTTGTTTATGTTTTGGTAGTTGACATGGTTGAATGAATTTTTTGAGAGATGATTGAGGTTGTGTTAAAAGTTTTATGAAATATTGAATTGATTTTGGTTTGGTTTTTATGGTCTCCATTGATCTTCTGTAAGGTTATGTAGTTCTGTTGTTCTGTATTTCTGTTGCTTTGTGATCTATTCTGTTCGTTTCTGTTGAGTGTTATGTTGGACGTATGGATGTTTTGGGAAGTGTTCTTGTCTTAGAAAAGGATGAATGGAAGCTCTATTCAAGATAATTGAAGTGAAGAAGTAGCTGATGAAGATTTACAGAAGGTTACAGAAGAACAGTGACAGAAGCCAGATATCTCATAGGACACTATGATGTCTCTGGTGCCTCTTCGCATCTGACATACCTTTTGGGAGGTATATCCACGACCAAGAGAGGAGAATTTAGTGCAATAATTGAGTATTGTAGTGATTCTATGATGTGTTATTGAGAGAGCAAGAGTATGTAAGAGAGAGAAGTGAGAGAAACTTAGTTCTATGCCTAAAAACAATGTATCTACTATGAGAGATAGAGAGAAAACTATGAAAACATTGAAGATGAATACTATGTGATTGATTTCCATTAAAAAGTGGTGTATTCCTTTGTGTTCTTGTTTTTTATGATGGACTTTATGAAGAAATTGAAGATTATGGTTGATTCTATCAAATTCGTGGGAGATGTCTACTATGTTGATGCGTGAAGATTTGTTGTTTTCTTTATTTTAATCACATAAAGAAGATAAAAAAATCTTATTGATGATACAAGAAAGATTTTCTTTCAGTAGAATCCCCTTTTCCTTGGTTTCTCTCTTGAGGCTCCATGTTTTTGGTGCACAGTCGGGGAAACTTGCTATCAACAAGCATCAGAAGAGGATGAAAATGAAGGAAATGGCATTGCCAAGAAGAGGAGAATTCAATGGATGCTTGCAAAGTTCCTTCTTCCACTGAAGAGTTGGAGATTCTTATTTCCAAGTCCACTTTCTACAAGAAGTTCATCCCACAATGGCGGAAGCATATTACCATCATGATGCAAGCTTTGTGTGGTGGACTATTTCCTCTTCCTATTGAAGCAACATAGACGTGCAACTTAGTGGCAAATTGTTTGGTAACAAACTGAAGAGAAAAAATAGAGAGAATGACCATCCATGGAAGATTTGGCATTCTTTGAGAAGTTTCCAGACATCATCAAGTGGGAGATTGTGAAGAAGCTTCAGGAATTGTGGTCAGTAGAGGTTCACGAAAATAAGAAGGAAAAAAGTTGGGACGTGTTTGTAGATGCTCAACAACAAGATATGTGGGCTGTTTGGTGTTCTGACAATCTTCTGTTTGTTCAATTAGCAACCCACTAGAAGTTGGTAGACATAGTGTTTTTCACAACATACACTGTTGAAACCCTCAGAAGCTGGCATTATTATAATGATGGCACAACAATGATCTTAAGAAGAATGAGTTTTGATACTTTCAGAATGGAATATCTCCCCCTCTGTAGTGATTTGAAAGCTAAATTCAGAGATGTTGAAAAGAAGGAAGTAGAAGAGATGTTAGCCAAAGAATCCTCCAAAGACCGAAGCTCCTCTCTGATTCTATTATGTTGAGTACAGATCAACTAGTTGGAGCCAACCCCTTGATGAATGACGTAATCAAGAGGCAAGCAATAGAACGAGTCCAGAGGTACGTGAGAAGAGAGAAGGCAAGAATCAAGGTTGAGAACGAGCTTGTAACAGAAGCCTCCTTTGATGCCCTAAAATCACTCTTTACAAAAGTCCCCATGGTGACTCAAGGTCCCCTTCCTAGTCAGATTCGTCCTAGAAATATTGATGATAGGCCAGCAAATGTAGTTCCATTGCCAATTTTTCAAGGAGAGTACAATGAAGACCATGATCTTCATGTAACAGATTTTATGGTAGCATGTGTGGCTAAGAATGCCAGAACCCCCGAACATTGGTTAGCAATCTTCCCCGCCACTTTCAAAGGCGCGGCGTTTCAATGATATGAGAGACAAGCAGCATGAATATTTGGCACATGGGATGACTTGAAGTTGGCCTTCCTCACTAAATTTAGGTTTTGAAGGTTTTGAAGAGTGGATGCGAGAGGAGTTCATGAACCTAAGTCACTTCTCTAGAGAAAGAATAGAAGCTTATGTCTCGCGAATGGAATCTATCCTAAAGAGACGGATTAACCATCATTTGGACGAAGGTATCTAGAAAGGAGTGTTCCTCAAAGGCCTACAACCAGAAGTTCACAAGTTTGTGGAATTGAGAAGACCACTCAATCTACAAGCTGCATTGGAAGGTGCAAGATTGTATGACGAAGTTGAAGCAAGGTTGTCAATGACTCCAAGAAGAGGAGTCTTACCTCCTCCCATGCCAGGAATGGTATATCCACCAAATGCAGTCCCAGGGACATTTCCCTACCCCTATTCCTAGATGCAAATAGTGCCGCAGTACAATGTACCTAATCCACAATGGCCACAAACAACAATGCCTCAACTAATGGTTCAACCACAACATTAGTGGCCTCAAACAGCTCCTCCAATGGTGACTCAACAACATTGGAATCCTACCCACTGGAATCAACAACCCCAAATCTGAACAAGAGCTCTGAATTAGAACCAGAATAGAGGACCCTATGGATTAACCCAACCCGTATATGCAGTAATTATAGAAGCTTCCCAAATCCCTACTACAAGTACATCAGGCGGTGAAAAATTGAAGGACTACCTGTCCAACTCAGTCGCAAGTATTAAGAAAGAGCTTATGGATATGACTACAGAACAACTACAGACGTTGAAGGTGAATACCACTAATATATCCACTCCTGCGGAAGGTGGAAGAGATGTGATGCATTATAATACATGGTGCAGAAAGTGCCATCAAGTAGGACATTTAGCCACTGAATGTACCCGAAAACCAACCATTCCTAGAGCCTTCTGTTCCTATTGTTTGAGGAAAACCCATATAAAGAATATCTACTCGCTGAAAGCGATGCATGAATGAAGACAGAAAGATGAAAATGCAAGATTCAACTCGCTAGAATCCAAAATGACAACATAGGACATTGGATCAAAGCCTAGGGAGTTTGGTCCTAATTTTAGTCCACTGAGGCTTCCCTCTCAAAGTTACAAAGGACGACAGTTTGGGCAGTGGTTAGAGATTAGAGGTGGAATGTTACAAATGTGGAGAAAATGGTCATATCTCACTGAATTGTCCAAACCCTAGAAGATCTTTGGATTACAAGCCCTTATGCAGCTGATAAAAAGGAGAAGGCCATACTGCAAAAGATTGTGCAAGTTTAGCCCCTGTGAAATCTACTTCTGATACCCAACAGAAGACCCAAGAACCTACTTCCAATTCGGTGGAATTGGAAGCGGCTCCAATAACGCGAGCAAAGAAAGGAGAACCCGTAGTTCCAAAAGAGAACGTTCCTTCTGCAAAGACGGTGAAGTTCAACCTCCGTTGGGAAAAACAAAACAATACAATCCAGAATAAGGAAGTATATAACACTATAGAGCCACAGAGAGCTACAGAGACACACTCAAAGACAGGACCAAAGGTCCAGGAAATAGAGGATGCGGAAGTCCCTCCTCATGAAGACAAAGCGCAGATGGTGCCACTCCTAGAAGAAAAAGGGAAGATAAAAGTGGGTGTGGCTCCATTTCCCACTTGATTAGAAAAGCCTGTGGATCCTATCAAGGATTATGATTTGGTCAAAGACCTCGACACCTTTAAACCAAACCTAACATTCCGACAATTACTGATGTTGTCTCCTAGTTGCCGAAAGAGATTTAAAAGCATCTTGACAAGAAGACACGACCTAAGGATTGCTACCCCAACAACAACAAAGTCCAATAGAGGCTCAAAACCTGTGAAGGAAGTAGATGTGACTAACACTTTCCTAGATCCTAGAACTCTAGAGATTAGTGTATGGATAGAAGGATGCTTTATTTCAGATGCATTCATTGATGGAGGCTCATTAGTAAACATAATGATGGATGTGACAATGAAGGATCTAGGTTTGCAAGGAATTAAACCTATACAATGGCTTATCAGATTGACATACCAAAGCAGAATTAAACTGTTGGGCATCCTCCCATATGTAAAAACAACCCTTGCAGGAAGAGACTATTGGCTAACATATGGGCATCCTCCCATACGTTGTTTTTATGTATGGACATCCTCCCATATGTAAAAACAACCCTTGCAGGAAGAGAATATTGGCTAACATATTTAGTGGTCAAACCAAATTCCTATGGGACCTCATACCCCCTATTGTTGGGAAGACCTTGGCTGTTTGAAGCAAGAGCAAGATAGACTGGTTCAAAGGCACCCTAACCCTAGGTAGAGGACCTAATAAAGTGGTATTGAAATTGTATGGATCGCAAAAAGGCAATGGATCCACATCCATCGAAGTCATGATAGACTCCTCCAATGAAGTAATAGATGGTACATCAAGAGAAGAAGAAGCTCTTAAACAGATCTTTCCCAAGAAAACAGAGGCATAGTCCCTAATAGTAGGCACTGTAAGCCAACTACTGAGAGAAGAAAAGTCTTTTCCCATGGGAGAATACCTCTTACCTCAACTCGAATTGACTTCCGAAATCACCTCTGACAATGAGATAGAAGCATGGATGTACTGTTCTCCCTGTTACATGGTAGTCACAGAGTCAGAGACCGAGTCAAAAGCAAAGAGAGAGCCAGAAGCAGAAGTAGACACAGAGACGGAGGACCTGTTTTTCTCCTACAGAGCCTCTATAGAAGCAGAGACAGCCTCCAAAGGAAGAGGATGAAAATGATGAGGAGGAAAATGAAGTAGGTTAATGGGTTATAGAAGGTTTGTGCTATGTGACATTCCTAGATGCATCCTCTGAAGATGAATCCCTAAGTCTAGAAGAAATCACCACTCACACAGAAAAAAACAAAGCTCTGATACCCTTCCAACAATCCCAACAGACAAATGAGTCATTTCTTCAGAAGGAGGACATTGGCTCTAGTGGAACATCAGATAATGACCATTGAAGGAGTCAAACCTCTATCCAGAAGTAATCCGTGGGACATTTATCCACGAAGTGGAAGGTGAAAGGCAATTGACATTCCTGGATACTAATGGTACTGAATGTCACCTGAAAGCTGGTCTAAATCTTCCAGAAGAAGAACTAGTGGTTCTGCGAGACCTACTAAATGAGAATTTAGATGTGTTTGCTTGGTCGTACAAAGACCTAAAGGGGATTGAACCTATAGTTTGTCAACACCACATTGATCTAGATCATGATGCCAAACCTATGAGGCAGAGACTTAGGCATATGAATCCTAATTATTCAACTCTGGTAAAGGCTGAATTATTGAAGCTTCTTGAAGCGGAGTTCATTTATCCCGTGGCTATCAGTGAATGGGTTTTGCCCATTGTGGTTGTACCCAAGAAGAACATGAAACTTTGAATATGTGTGGACTTTAGAAAGCTAAACTCCAAGATAAAGAAGAATCATTTCCCTATTCCTTTCACAGACCAACTGTTGGACATAGTGGCTGGCCATGAGTTGTATTCCCTCTTGGATGGATTCAACAGATATAACCAAGTCCAAATCGTAGAAGAGAACCAATCCAAAATAACCTTCACAATAGAATGGGGAACCTATGCTTATAGAGTGATGCCATTTGGACTCTATAATGCTCCTGCCACCTTCCAAAACCATCTTCATGATTTCATCGAGGTGTATCTCGATGACTTCTGTGTCTATAGCCTAATCCTGAGCATTAGGGACACCTAGAGCAATGCTTTGACAGATGCTGAGAGTATGGGATCTCTCTCAACTTCGACAAATGTTTCTTTTTCATCTCAATAGGAGTTATTCTGGGCCATATTGTCTCTGCACAAGGGATTGCAACAGACTCGATGAAGATTGAGAAGATTGCAGCCTTGATAGCACCAACAAACCTCAAGCAATCGAGACGGTTTCTTGGCCATGTGGGCTACTACATAAGATTTATTGCACATTTTGCAACCAAGGCAACCCCTCTGCACAAGCTCCTAAGGAAAGATGTGGATTTCCTTGTTCAAAGAGTAGAGAGAGAGAAAGGGAAAGACTCCATATCCTTGAGCCTTCAGGTTCTCAAGCTCATTTCTTCATTTCCACACACTTTATTGAAAAGCACACACACTACAAGATATAGTGACCTAGTGTAAACGTAGACTAGACTAACTAACTCTAGTCAGGTCTACTAACCCGAATTATTTAATGTAGTCACATGTAGACAGTTGTACACACTAGCTGTCATAGATGTCGGTCATAGATGAAGACACACTGACGGTGAGCTTGATTTCTAACATTCCTTTGGACTGATGATTGTGAAGAAGCCTTTAATACCCTAAAATAATGCCTCATCCAAGCACCTATCCTACAACCTCCTGACTGGACAAAGGAGTTCCATGTGCACACAGATGCATTAGTCGAGCTAGATGTTGTCCTATGTCAAAAGGGCCCCTCTAAATTAGATCAACCAATCTATTATGCAAGTCAAAAAGTAACCGACCGCAAGTGGAACTACATAGTGACAGAGCTTGAGTGCTTAGCAATGGTGTTTTCCCTAGAGAAGTTTCACCACTACTTGTTTTCAACTCACTTCAAATTTTATGTGGATCATGAGGCCCTATCCTTCCTGAAGAACAAAGTAGATGTGAAGGTAAAAAACATGAGATGGCTCCTTCTATTCCCGGAGTTTGGCTTCGAGGTAATCACCAAACCTGTCCGCTTTCATGTTTTGGTTGATCATCTATCGCGTATTCCACAGACTGTAGAAGAGGAGCAGGATGATCCAGACCTCCCTGATGCATCCTTGTTTTTTGTCAACACTGTCACTCCCTAGTATGCAAACATAGCCAACCTCCTAGCAACTCAATAGTATCCTCCTGGCATCTCAAGCTGTAAGAAGAAGAAGGCTCTATTAGAATCAGCCCCCTACACCTTGCTAGATGGTACACTATACAAGAGAGGAAAAGATGAAGTATTGCGAAGATGTGTTATAGGAGATGAAATCGACATAGTATTGAAAGCATGCCATGAGAACCATGTGGTGGACACTTCGCAGGAGAAGCAAGAGCTAGGAAGGCTCTATTAGCGGGATACTAGTGGCCAACCCTCCACAAGGATGCATATGACTACTATAAGCGATGTGATGCTTGTCAGCGAATGTACAGATTATGTCACAAAGTGGTGTAAAGCTAAAGCTCTGAAGCGGGATGATGGTAGCAACGTAGCCCTGTTCATGTACAAGAATATTATCACCCGTTTTGGCAATCCCCTTGAGCTGGTAAGTGCCAGAGGTACTCATTTCCTTAACAAGATCATGGAAGAATTGATGGAACTATATAAGATCCGCCATTGCAAGTCCACTCCCTATTACCCCCCAAAGCCAACGGCCAGGTTAAAGTCACCAATCGCATCCTCTACTCGATCCTAACAAGGATGATTGCCACACATTGCCGTGATTGGAATGATCAAGTAACAGAGGCCCTCTGGGCATACAAAACCTCTTACAAGGCTGCGACAGGACAAACTCCTTTCCAGGTGCATGGCACAGAAGCCATCTTCCCTGTTGAGCTGGAGTTGCCCTCTTTGCGAGTGGCTATCAAAGAACACTTGGGAGATGATGAGTCACTGCAACACCACCTTCTACACTTGGAATGTTTAGACGAAACTTGTTGGATGGCTCTACAGTGCATGAAAACCACGCAAGCCCGACATAAGGCTTACCATGGCAGCTTCATCAAACATAAGCAGTTCAACGAAGGTGATCTAGTTCTCGCCTATGATTCGAGATTTGGCAAGTTTCTTGGCAAGCTTCAACAATGGTGGATGGGCCCGTACAAGATACTTGCTGTCAACCCTAATGGCTCTGTTCAGGTGCAGACCGTTGATGCGTCTGATGACCCCTTCCTGATTAATGGCTATCGCTTGAAGAAGTACTCTCCTTGGGGATCTTGGCAATCATTGTCACCACATCCTTTCCCCCATTGGCATAGCACTGTAATTCTTCTGATGCTACTTCTGATAGCCGTTCTTCTGCCACTCCTGAAGAGGTGCATGCAACCCTCTGTCCCCTCCATCCCACCTTCTGCCCCCTGATCTCTTATTCTCTATTTTCAATCAGCCACGGTGGAGAGGATGGTTCTGACAAATGGTGTTTCTACCATTTCCCTTCTAAAAGCCCAAAAAAAGAGAGAGAAAAAAAATGTTATGGGAGAAAAGGAAGAAATTCCCTGTCATAGCACGCCTCATTCCAAGAAAAGGTGGAAACACCCTTGGGCGGGAAGTTGATAGTGGAAAAGGTGGTAACACCCCGTAGTTCAGGATAGCTAATTCACCAGCTGAACCTTTCCAGAAGCAATTTGAAGCCACCTCCCTTGGTGCACTGTATCTGTAATATCAGTCCGTCTACCCTCCTTAACAGACTATCTTTCATACAAATCATTGAAGTACTAGATGTGTCAGCTATCTTCCTAGATACGCATCATCTTCAACACTTTGGTGACAACAACAACCGACGCGATCTTCATCACCAACCCCTTGAGTAATGCGAGCTTTCATCCTAACAGGATGGGGACGTGAGTATGGGCTGCCCTCTCTGTATCTATCAAAAGAGTATGAGACAGAGGATGGGGTGAGTGACCAATCTTTCCCTTCAAATCAAATGAGAGGTGAGATGTGTGAATTGAGTATTGCACGCACGGGTTGGGCCTCTTAATGTACAACACACAATTTGTTCCTGTGCACTACACCATAAGGCTCCCTGGCCTTCCTTCTTGCACTGTATGCCAACACAGGGCGGGATGCACTGTTGCACCATCAAATGTGCACAAGGCATACAACCTCTATACAAGTGAATGTGAGGATCACATCAATGGGTTTCAGGAATGGGCTACCCTCTGTATCTTTGAGCAGAGTGTGAGACAGAGGGTGGGCTGAAAGTGACTGGTGTTTCTCCTCAATCAATTTGGAGAGGTGAGATCAATTTTGAGAGATGAGATTGAGGGATGCTACGACAATTGGAGCCAGGTAAGTTTCCCTATGCACACATGGGATGGGTCTCTTTCGTCATCAAGGACACGTCACCCTATTTTGTACACTACACTACAAGGCTCCTTGGCCTTTCTTCTTGCACCTATGCCAGACAGGGTTGGACGCACTAATGCACCATCAATTGTGCACCCTGGTATACTCACTCTACACCATTCCCCTTATCGATTTCTAAACCGGGTGTGAGATCTTGGTTACCATCAATACTATCTCGAGTGATGTCAGTAATGGGGCGAGTGACTGTTCATTCATTCCCATCTGAGTGCTACGAGCTAAGAGACTATCCTTTGTCCACGACACCTACCAGATGGGCTTTATCGATCAGCTACCTCCCTGGATGCTGTTGCATGGTCCCTACCATGTTGGACGTATGCTCTGAAGACACCCCGGTACCTCTTGCAGAGCCAACTGTGACACAAGACGTGACATCAACCATCAACTGCAATGCTCGGCGAAACGGGCCAAGTTTTTCTAACCCTATCTTTATGATTGCAAGTGTATGTAAATTTTTAAGTGTGGGGACGTTAGAGTCCAGTCAGTTGACGAGTCTTAGGTTATCTTGATGCATTTTACTATGTTCGTTAAGGTTATAAGTGTGGGGACGCATCCCTATGCGTCTATGATGTATGCCCCCTACATATGCCTCACATTGATCATCTATGTATGCCATGACCTATTTTTACCCTCATGGGGTCCCTTTCTCACCCACCCATCTAACTTTACCCCACCCTTGGGGCCGTTCCTTCACTATTTTCCTTTATCCCTTGTTTTGACGTTTTACATGTGAACACATCCTATGCTTACCAGAATCTAAATCCAACCTTACAGCAGTGTTTTTCCCTTTGAACTGCCCATTTTTTCTTTTTACCAACCCCTGTTTCGACACACGGTTCTTGAGATATTAATTTTTGACACATTCTGCATAACTTAGACGGTTTCCCATGTGCACGCGACTTTATTGCTTCGGAACCATGATTTAACATGGTAGCCCCGACAACCACCTTCCCCTTGATATTTGTTCTTTTTACTCTGTGTCATTCCGATGCACGGTTGCTCCGATATTAATTTTTGCGGGTTTTCAAGACATTTTCGTGTGTAATTTTCACATTTTTCCCGTGTGCACATGCCCTCTTTGCACCGAAATTCCAATTTAATTTGAAAAAATGTCCAGCCAATCTTTCCCTACCTTTTTCCTTTTTTCTCCCCCCCTATTTCGACCGTCGGATTTCTAGTTATTAAATTTTCCATGTGTTTTTAGGTGTCTTTTTTGTGTTTTTTGCATGTGAACCCTTCTAATTCCCTCGGAACTGAGTGTTGATGTGACAACCGTGTGAATCCCTTTTTCTGGACATTTTTCCTTTTTTTTGCCCTTCATTCCACCACATGGTTCTTTCCATACTCATTTTCGAGTCCATTTTCATGTCTAATTTTTGGGTTTTCCCCATGTGAACGCGTCCTATCTCGGTTGGAACCGTGGTTTGACATGATAAGATTGTTGGGCACATTATTTTGCACATTTTTCCTTATTCCCGCACTTTATTCTAACAAGTGGATTTTTTGAAATTAATCCCCGAATGTGTTTTTAGAGCCGTTTTTTGCCTTTTTCCCATGAACCCACCCTGCTTTTGCCCCAAACATCATGTCCTATTTTTCAATCCTTTTCTTTTCGTTTCCCAACACATTTTCCCTTTTTATGGAATTGTGTTTCAATGAACGGTTTACAAGTTATTAAATTTTCTTTGTTTTATCGTGTCCCTGCGCACCTCGCCTTGCGCGTGAATGCGCATGGTTTTATTTTTACACGCCTCGCGATGCCCTCGTGACGTCCGTGCCTTCCCCATTGCCGTCCTGGCTCCCGTTGCTTCCCACCATTGCAAATGTTTTTAACCCTCGCCCCGTGCATGCACAGGAGACGGGGGCGGCCTCCATTCTTTCGTTCTTTCTTTTCTTTTTCTTTATTTATAGGTCTTAAAAAAAACAAAAAAATAAAACCAACCAATAGAACAAAAAAAGAAAACAAAAAAAAACAAACCCAGCACACAAAAACAACCACCACACAAAACAAAAAACAAAACCCACAAAAAAAAAAAAAAACAAAACACACAACAACACCATCAAACAAAATAATACCCCCCACCACTCACTAAAAAAAAAAAGAACAAAAAAAAACATCAAAGGCAAAAAAAAAAAACAAAAACAAAAAATCAAACCCCTCTCCCCCCGACGGTTGTTCCCTCTCCCCCTCTCTCTCTCTCTCTTTCTTCTTCTTTCTCTCTCCCTCTCTTTCTCTCTCCTTGATCTTCTTCTTCTTCCTATCCTTCTTCTTCTTCTCCCCCCCCCTCCTCCTCCTCCTCCTCTTCTCCTTCTTCTTCCTCCTCCTCCTCCTCCTTTTCCTTTTCCTTCTTCTTCCTCCCTCTTCTCCTTCTCCTCTCCTCCCCCCATCTCCTCCTCCTCTCCTTCTTCTCCCTCTTCCTCCTCCTCCTTTTCCTTCTCCTTCTTCTTCCTCCCTCTTCTCCTTCTTCTCTCCTCCCTCTTCTCCTCCTCCTCCTCCTCCTTCCCCACTATCTCCTCCTCCTCCTCCTCCCCCACCACCTCCTTCCCCTTCCTCCTTCCCCACCATCTCCTCCTCCTCCCTCTCCTCCTCCTCCTCCTCCTTCTCCTCCTCCTTCCCCACCATCTCCTCCTCCTTCCCCGCCACCACCACCACCACCTCCTCCACCTCCCACACCACCTCCTTTCCCTTACTCCTTCCCCACCATCTCCATCTCCTCCCCCTCCTCCTCCTCCTCTTTCCCCACCATTTCCTCCTCCTCCTCCCCCTCCTTTCCCCACCCCCAGTTAAGCCCCCCTTCCCCCACCCCTTGTTAAGCCCTCTTCCCCCGCCCCTACCCAAACCCCCCTACTCCTACCCCCTCTTAAGCCCCCCTTCGCATGCAGCAGCAACTTTTTGTGGTTGTGGGATGGTTAGTGGCTATTCCCATGTCGTGGTACTATTGCATGGGCCTGTTTAGTGGCTGTTTCCATGCTGCAGAAATTTCTCTGTCTGCGTAGCGGTTGTTCACATGTAGCTGTGCGTGGTCGTTGAGTCCGTGGTCTTTGCGGGTGTTCACGTGGGAGGACACGCGAGGACTCGTTCGTGGGCGTACGTAGTTGCTGCTATTCACACGTGACTATTCACACACGCGTCTGAGTATTCATTTTTGAAATCTTGAAAATAATTTTTACATCATAACATCCATTTAAAATAATAATAATTTTTAAATTAAAAATATATATATATTAAAAATTATAGAAAACCGTTGAAACTTTTTTCCATAGTTTTAAAAATTTTCTTCATGAGAAATGTCATTAATTAATTATTGAAAATTCCAAATTGCTTACAAGTATTCACAAAATGATGGAAATTGATAAAAATTCCAAAACAATACCTAAAAATTAAAAAAATCCAAAAAATTACATTAATTTTAATTTATTTTTTTGACTTTTTTAAATGAAAAATTATTTTTTTTTGAAAATATTTTTTTTGAAAAATCTTATGATAATGTAATTATCATAAACACATCCTTTGAAACTCCCAAACATGATAAAAACATTTCCATCACATTGAAACACAATGGTTTTTAACCCTCATAATGGGACAAATTGGTTTCTTGGTTATAAAATTTAATTTATCTTATTAAAAAAACAAAAATGAAAACAACCTCACAATACACAAAAATAGCACAAAGCAAACCAACGAAACAAACAGAAACAAACCCTCCTTTTCATTTACTGTTTTTTTAAACAACCAAAATAAAAAAAATACAAAATAAAAACAAGAAAACCACACAAATAAAAAAATCCCATTAAAATTCCAATTCACACTTCTCCTTTATTTTGGTCATGTGTATCGTTGTTTTTGTTTAGTCAAGGTGTTAGTTAGTTTTCGTTTTTTTCTATCAAACAGGACGACTATTATTAGTCAAACTATTGTCCATTTTTGTGGATTTGCATGGATTGCGCATTCCATTTTGGAGAATGTGGTTTCACACCTTGCGAGTATCCACCCATACATTGCTAGGTTCCTTTCTTTTTTTCCCTCTCTCACTTGCACCATAACACACATTTAATTGTAATAAAAATCAAATGGCTGTTGCACATACCAAATTAACAAAATGCACATCATAAAATTGTAAATAAAATGAACTGGACATTAATTGTAAAAGGAACCCCGCTGTTGCACGCGCATCTTTGCACTACAACCCACTTAATATTTGTAAATTAAAAACCATTCACCAATACACACGCACACGCATTACAGACACATTAAAATTGTAATTAAAATAAACCCCCCGAAGTCATGCATGCATACACTTAAGTGCCACACATCATCTAATTCTAAAAATGAACTGCATCAGTAGAGAGCTAGTCAAGTTAAGTCGTGTCAAGTCTGAGAGGGGTTGGGCTACGTTTTCAACTCACCATGCATTGTGTTTTTAATGGATTATCTTATAAAAAATGAGTCATTAGTTTCACCCACCTACTTCACCGCACCACTGTAGGACACTGAACGTTACATGGGATTTGGGATTATTAATCTGACCTTGGTCCATATGGTGTTTATTCTATTTTTAGTCAGAATATTTGGTTCCATCATGATTTTTTGAGTCCGTTGTCTAGGCTACGGTATGTGTACCATTTTTGTTTTATTTTGCGTGCTTGATATGGGGATACAGAGTGCTTGATTGTTTGCATCGCATGAAGCTTTCGGTCACATATAAACCCATCCCTAATTTCACTAGATCGACAACGTTTAGTCCTAGGGTTCCAACTCAATTCGAGTTTCATCATTTTGAACGATTGGTCCTTAGGGTAGGAACCCTAGATTATTGTTTGCATGAGCACCCAATTGACTCAACATTTCGGGAATGTGGTTAGGGCCATTGGGCATGAAGGTTTCGACTTAGCGACAATTGGAAAACTTGGCCGAATCCTTAACGTGCTAATACCTAGTTAGTGTTTGGGGTATCTATCGTATTGACTGAACCATGCCATACGAATCCCTTGTGGCTAGGTGATTTGGGTAATTCACTATGCTTGTCTCGCGACAAGGATGAATCCTTCCCTAGAGATAATAAACTAGATCTAAAGAAGAAAAATAGTTTCGACTACCACCATACATGTAAACATGCGACTCACTCTATCTTTCATTGGTAAAGTATGGTTTTGTTTGTGGGTTTTGCATGTTTTCTCTTTTTATTCCTGGTTTTGTGTGTGTGTGTGGGTTTTTTATATAGTCTGAATGGCACCTACTTCTACCCCTTCGATTATGGTACAGCATGTTCCCCTCGCAGTCCATGATTATTCCCTCCTTTTAGAGGCGAATTGCATACGACTTGTAGGCCTCCACCCATTTGTTGCCCTCACATTGCCGTCTGTGGATGAGAAACTTTGTTACTCCTTCTTGGCTTCTTTTAAAAACCAGTTTGGTCTGGTTTATAACCACATCTTCTGTTTATCTGCAACTAATATCAGTGAAGTATTGTGCTTGCCCATTCTGCTTCATTTGTGTGCAGTGGTAACCATTTACTCACTGCCGAAGTGATTGCTACGCTGATGAAGAAGGAAACTTCTACCCCCTTGCTCCTTAACCACCTCATTAATAGTTCAGGGATATTTGTTGCCCATATCTCTTCTCCCATATGGAAGCAGCTATGTTAGTTCCTCCAGGACCGGTTTATGTCGAGCAAGTATGTATCCAAGTATCTATCCAAAGAACTATTCATAGCTTCTGTGAAGATTCTAGAGGGTGCTAAGTTCAATTGGGCATGCTTCCTATTATCCAAGATGGATCAACATTTCCAGCGAGTACAGAAGGGTCAAAATAGTAATGTCTCCTTGGTGCCTTATTACAGATAATCCTCACTTTTGCACCTCCTCCTGGTGGTGTTCCAGTGCCCGATCCCGCTCCTTTACTAGTGCAACCTACATCTTCAGTTCCTTCTCCTCGGCCTATACAACCTAATTCAAAATATGAAGAGTCCTTGTTGTGTTTTCTCGCAAGAAATGCCTTCGCATGAAGGGTCCTTCCAATCCTCTTGTACTAGATTCACTAGTACTACAAACATCCACTCCTGCTGTTTCTGGCAGTGCCATTCCTTCATTCCTCTCCTATATCAATATATTTGCATCCCAAAAGGAAGGACAGTTAGATTTGCAGATTCTTTCATCTTTACAAACTATATTATCTGGACCCATGCTTCCACAGATGGTTTCAAATGTCCAGTCTACTCTGGAAACCTCCCTCACTTCTTGACTTCAGACACTGTACACAAGTGTTTATACTTCCATGCAAGACAAGGTGGACTCCTTAACCAGTCTGTTGAGTAAGTCACTGGAGGATTTGTCTTCTAAAAGGGCTATACTCAGTGATATCCATGACCAAATGATTACTGCTACAGCCTTAATGGATTCACAGAAGGTAAGTATTCAAGAGCTGGAATCTAAGATTGCAAAATTAGAGGAGGGGAATGCATCTTTGATGATTGAGAAAAATTCTGCCCTTGAGGAAATGGTCGCTTTGGCTAGTAAACTTGCTACCAGTGAGGAACAGTTGCAGCACTCTCAGGAAACTATAGAGTCCCAAAAGAAACTTATTGAAGAACTTAACCAAAGAGTGACTGATCTTTCTGTTTCTCCTCCTGCTCATGTATCTTCTGCTTTGTCTTCCAAAGAGGAGCTTAATCAGTTGCAACATAACGCTAATCTGTGTGATGGGTTTTCTACTAAAGTGGACTACCTTCAACACCATATGGATTGCATGCAACAAGATTTTATTCACTATACTGATTTGGTGTCACCTCCTTCATCCTTTTGGATCAATTATAATCAACAGAGGTTTGCCTTGTATATTTCTTTAAGCAATGTGTATTTGGAACCTCTAGAGGATGGATGGTCAAATCTATGGTCTGCGGATCTCCTGAGGGTGGTATTTGATAGATTTGTGGGTGAGCTAGTTTCCCATTAGGTCCAATTGTTATCTTTCATGTATCTTATAGGCCATTTGTAAATCCATGATGAGGAGGACTTGAATGTTTATGTGGGGGGATGTCATCTTACAGGCAGTGATGTATGTGCACTCAATTGAGCTTCTGCTAGTAGAGAGTTTGCGAACATATCATGAGCAAACATTTTGGTGTAAGGGACATGCTTGGCATCCACCTTTGCAGGATATTTCTTTGGAGCCTCGTTGACTCAGAAATGTTTTTCATAAATCTGATATCCATCCTCTACAATCTTAGTTATTGAGCTTTATTGCTGATCACCCGTTATTTACTAAGTCCTTTTTTCAATACCTTAAATTTTATTATTCTATTTATCCCTTAGATCCTATAGATCTTCTTTCTTATTCCCTCATGTCTTATCATTTCCCTCTTTATGTTTCTCTTCTTTCATCTAGTCCTGACACCATTCCTCTCTTATCCTTTACCCCTTTAGGATTCCCTCATATTCACGTTTTTACTACATGTCCTTTCATTGCTAATCCTACATTATCTTCTACTCCTTCTGAACCTCCACCTACTGTTCCTCCTATCCCTTCTGTTTTCTCAGCGGATTCTCTTCATACATTTTTGATGTATTCGCCGTCTTTTCCACCTTCTTTATCCCTTCATTTACCTTCCTTTTATGATCTATCATATCCTCCATTACAATGTTCCCCTTTTATTCCATTGCCCTCTCCATTCGATTACATTAACCTTCCTCCCTAGACAGTGCTGGATACTCTTGGATATGAGCATGACTTACTCCATAAAGACAATGGACACTGCATGATTCTGTGACAAGAGTGGTGTTTAATTGGCATTTTATTCTAGGGTCTTGGGATATCTCTACAGCATGTTTGAACTCTTACCTCCATTTTGCTAGAGTACATGTTACTTCTAGGGATATCATTTTAATTGGCATTTTATTCTAGGGTTTGGGATATCTCTATAGCATGTTCAAACTCTTACCTCCATTTTGCTAGAGTACATGTTACTTCTGGGGATATCATTATTCGCATTGCAGCTCATTTTTGTTGGTATCTTGCTTTTATGCGTCAGCAGTCCACCCTGAATACTCGAAAGAGTATCCCATAAATGCTGATTAATCCAAATGAGGATGTAGCTATTGCTCAAATGGATGTTCTGTATTACTTTGCATAGGCCTTCCCTACCAGGTTCATAATTTTACTGGAAAGTATGTGTTGTCTACAGTTCCTCCAAAATGTACCTCAGTACTTTGTAGATGAGAACAAAGCCTTGGACCGTCTTAAATTTAGTATGAAATTTAAGAAGAAATACCTTCATCATATTTAGTAGGAGGGTTTTCATGATTGTATCCTCTCTTTCTTAATGGAAACTTCTTCTTTCTCTCCAATTTTTTGGGGATTTGTGCCATTCAGACTATATTTGTATATGGGCATTTTTTGTGTTGGGTTTTTTTTAATTTTTATATTGTGAGGAGCTCATGAAGAAGAAGCTGTGAAGATTGATGATATTAGTTATAACATGGTTGCAGTTGAAAACTTGGATGCTGAACTTTTATATCCTTTAATAGTTTGAGTTATTTTGGTTTTATGATGTTGGAATGGTTCTTGGTATTATTGGTTTTCCTTTCAAATGTGTTTTAGATATAAGTTCTATAAAGATGATATGTTGGGGACGTGATACTAGTTGGTGACTTGTGAAGGATTAAAGATTATTTGTAGCAGATATTAGAGCTTTTATTCTCCTTTTGTTTTTGAGATCACGAGGATGCTTCCTTTCTAAGTGTGGGGATATTTTGAGTGTTGAAATGATATGTTTTTTGGGCTGATTTTTTGTTGTTTTTGTTGCTGAATGGTTGTTTTTGGTGATGGATTGTTTGAATTTGGTGCGCAGATCGGATGCTGTACGCTTGCATAGTGAATGCTGGAAGGTCCCCAAGAACAAAAGAACTCTACTTTTTGCACAAAACTCAAGGTAAAAAGCATGCACGACATGAACAAGAGACCAATTGGGTGCAATCTCCCCCCATGCCTTGTGAGAGCGCTCCACAAAGTATGTATTTTATGTATTAATCATCTTCAAGCTCAAATAATAGCCCAAATTACAAAATAGCAAGCTTTTAGCTTTTGAGTTTGCTTTAGCACAAATAGAAATAAAGCTAGTGGACGGTGCCCAAAGAGTCTGGCATACCCAATACAATGTCCAAGTACAAATAACATAATCGTACGCCCATGTGCATACAAAATAATAAATAAATATCCAATGCCTCAATAAATAGGCGCAACAAAATATAGGCACCATGTCAAGATTGTGGGAGAGAAGGAAGGAGTCTCACTTGTAGCTTTCTTGCTTGCACAATGGGGGAATACACACACGGGTGGAGGCTGAAAACAGTTTTCCTCTTCTTAGTTGTGTAAGCCAAAAGAACTCTAGTACAAAGAAATAGAAGAACCCTATATATGGGTCTCAAACCAAACTCAACTAACTAAGGTGGCATACTAACTGAACCACGAACTAGAGTAGATAAGGATAGCTATCATGTAGCTATTATTCATGGGCGGTGTACCAACCGCGTCTGCAACTGACAAGTCGGTGACATAAATACACAACGGTCACCCTGGCATATCACGAGTGGAGCTCGATATCTCAACACTCCCCCTCAAGCTCAATCCCAATTCCTGCACACCAAGCAGGTCTCTGAACTTGCGCAGCTTCTCTGCGCCCAATGCCTTTGTGAATATGTCAGCTACCTTATCCTCTGTGCTGACATAAACTAGATCAATAAGACCTAGTAAAACCCTCTCTCGCACATAGTGATAATGCACCTCAATGTGCTTTATTCTAGCATGATAGACTGGGTTATTTGCCAATTGTATATACTCATGTTGTCACAATAAATGACAACTGGTCCATCTGTAGACTGATGCATATCATAAAGTAGCTTATGCAACCAAGCTACCTCACATGCAGCCATTGCTGCACCCCTGTACTCAGCCTCTGTGCTCGACAAGGCAACTGTAGGCTGTTTCTTGCTGCTCCAAGTGACTGCAGCACTCCCAAAAGAGAACACATATCCACTGGTAGATCGTCTATCAGAAATACTACCAGCCCAATCAGCATCAGTGTATCCATGCAACTGTATCTGAACCCCAGTCTCATAAAATAGTCCATACTGCAATGTGGACTTCACATACCTGAGTATGCGTCTAGCCGCATCCAAATGTGGTTTCCTTGGAGCCTGCATAAACTGACTTACCAATCCAACAGCATAGCTCAAATTTGGCCTGGTAATAGTCATATAAATCAAACTTCCTACTATGCGTCTGTACATAGTAGGGTCTTCTAGAAGCTCACCTGCATCTGTGCTCAGCTTCACATTCTGCTCCAAAGGAACTGAAATAGGCTTACAGCCTGTCATCCCATATTTGGACAGCATGTCCAATCCATACTGCCTCTGCAAGAGCTGTATCCCACTTGGTGATCTAATCACCTCAATGCCCAAGAAATAACGCAGCTCTCCCAAATCCTTCATCTCAAACTTCTGCTTCAATAGCATTTTCACATGAAGGATATCTTCATCACTGTCACCTGTCATAATCAAATCATCAACATAAATGACAAGTAGCATAATACCTTTCTCTATTTTTCTCACATAAAGTGAGAAATCTGCCTTGGAAATCTGAAAGCCAATAGTGACAAGATACTGTCCTATCTTGTCAGACCATGCTCTAGGTGCTTGCTTCAAGCCATACAAGGCTTTCTTCAACCTGCAAACAAATTCAGGATGAACAGCATGCACATAACCTGGTGGCTGCTCCATATAGACATCTTCTTGCAAATCACCATGCAAGAAGGCATTCTTTACATCCATCTGATGTAAAGACCATCCCTTTGATGCAGCCATAGCAATGACTGCTCTTACGGTTGCCATCCTTGCAACCGGACTGAATGTTTCTTCATAGTCAATGCCATATGTTTGTGCATACCCCTTGACTACTAATCTTGCCTTGTATCTGTTCACAGAACCATCTGCATTGTGCTTCACCTTATAAACCCACTTACAGCCAATTGGATTTTTACCTTTAGGCAAAGGTACCAATTCCCATGTAGCATTTGCTTCCAAGGCATCCATTTCTTCATCCATGGCTTTCTCCCATTTTTCTTTTCCCATGGCTTGCTCAAAAGATGTGGGTTCTGGTTCCTGTATCACTTTGACCATATATGCATAGTGAATGGCTGTAAATCCATCATATTTTAGCCTATCCACAGGATACCTAGCTCTCGTAGACCTGCGCAGAGTAGGTTCACTCCCAGGTGCTCTTAAAACATCCCTGGTCTTCCTTACTCCAGGTGTAACAATAGAAGGAATACCCAACTCATCATCAATGCTCTGTTCTGAGCCACTGGATTCACCATCCACATAAGAGTGACCTACATTCACATCAAACATGGGCTGATCAACCTTCTCTTTTCCTTTTCGTGATACCTGCATACCACTATCTGCATTGCTTTGAGAAGATTCTCCTGATCTCAATCTGCCTGTCCATGGCGAAGAATGTGAACCACTGCTAGAAGACGCTCCAGGTCCACTAATATTTTGTGATTGCTGTTGTGAATTCTGTGCAGCATTACCATTTTGTGCATCTACATCATCAATCACATTTACTGGTTTATACCAGCTACTCATCTCATAAAAAACAACATCTCTGCTCACTGTAAACTTACGAGTAGAAGGGTTATAGCATCTATACCCTTTTTGCTGTAGAGAGTAACCAATAAAGATGCACTTCTCAGCTTTTGGATCCAACTTGGATCTCAACTCATCTGGCACATGTACATAGGCAATGCAACCAAAAATTTTCAAATGAGAAATATCTGGTTTCCTACCAGTATACCTCTCCTCTGGAGTCACTCCATGTATTGCTGCAGTGGGAGTCCTGTTCATTATGTAGACTGCTGTAGCAACTGCTTCAGCCCAATAAAAATCTGGCAAGTCTTTTTCATTGAGCATGGCACGAGATACCTCTCCAATATGCTTGTTTTTCCTTTCTGCAATTCCATTTTGTTGTGGGGTATGATTGCATGAATATTGCTGCTTTATGCCATGCTCCTGCAGGAACCTTGCAAACTCATTTGAGAGGTACACTCCCCCTCCATCTGACCTTAGGCATTTTATCTATAGACCTGTTTCTTTTTCAACCATAGCTTTAAGAGTTTTGAAATGCCCAAAAACTTCACTTTTCTTTTTCATAAAATATACCCAAACTTTTCTGCTATAGTCATCAATAAAACTGACAAAATAATGACAGCCTCCAAGAGATGTAGCTTTAGTAGTCCACACATCAGAGTGGATTAATTCCAATGGCTTCTTACTCTCTTGAACATGTCTAGGAAATGGTTTCCTTGCCTATTTTCCAAACTGACAGGCTTCACATACCTTATGCATTTCTACAACCTTGAATTTAGGCAATCCTGCAACAATGTTTTGGGCCTGCATTGATTTAAGTCGCTGTACATTAACATGACCAATGCATTTATGCCAGATATCAATATCTGCAACTACACCGGTCCCATGTGCAAACATTGCTGCACTCAATTCAGACATGTCTGCATCCAATGTAAACATTCTGCCCTTCTTCTTTCCTTTTGCTATCAAGCGACCTTCATTTTTCATATCCTCAACAAAGCATCCATGAGGATTAAATCTGACCTGCAAGCCCTGCTCAACCATTTGACCAACAGAAACCAGATTCTTGGTGATATTCGGAACATGAAATACATCGGACAGGTATTTCTTTTTCCCATCCTGCATAGACAAAGGAATTTTTCCAATCTGCACAATCGGATGTGCAGTATCATCACCAGTCTCCACAAATCCTGGTTTTTCCATTTTCCTTGCATCCTCCATCCATTCTGCATGACCTGTCATATGGTTTGATGCACCTGAGTCAACATACCATACATCATTGCTTTCTTCTACACTTGTCACAGAATTGTTCATGTGCTGCGCCATGAACAAATGCTCATTTCTGTCATCACCCTGTCTACTAGAAGATGCATAATTTCCTTGTTGCAGTTTTCCATTCATGATGTCATTCTGCTTTTTATAGCAGTCTTTAGCCATATGACCCATTTTACCACAATAGTAGCATTCAACATTACTGTTTGCATTTTGACCTCTTTGCCATCCACCAGGACCTCTTTGGCTCCCCCTGCCTCTAGAGTTACCACATCCTCCTCCATAGGACTGGTTTTCTTGAGTTTGCTGCATATTCTGATTTCTACCACAGCCTCCAGATCGGCCTCCTCTACCTCTGCCTCTACCTCTTCCAGCATTTGAGTAGAAGACAGCTTCTTTTGAAGTTCCTCCTAAAGAAGATGCACCACCATTTCTCTGCTCCTCAGAAATTAGAAGAGCAATCAACTCCTCAAAATCAGGAAATCTTTCACGGACGGAAATGGATGTCCGAAACTACGCATAATCCTTTCCTAGACCATTCAAGGTCACAGAAACTAAATCATCATCTTCCACTGGCGACCCAATGGAAGCAAGTGCATCTGTAATCTTCTTCACCTTCATGTGGTAGTCATTGATGCTCATATTTTCTCTTTGCACATTGTGCAACTCTTGCTTGAGCTACATTTTCCTGGCTTGCGTATTTGTGCTATACATCTTTGACAGAGTATCCCATGCCTCCTTTGGCGTACTTGCATCCTGAATATGCACAATCATAGAGTCTGAAATGCTGATAGACAGCCAGTACATAACTTTCCTGGCTCTCTCATGCCATGCCTTGAATGCCTGCATTTGCTGTTGATTGGGAACATCAGGAAGAACTGGTTCTTCTTCATTTCTTGCAACAAATTCCCAATATCCTTTTCCCATAAGGAAATTCGTCATTCTAAACTTCCATGCTTGGAAGTTGTTCTTGTCAAGCTTTTCAGTGACAATCTGTGAGAGAGAATCAGACGCCATTACAGAACACTGCAAAAAATTCTGTCACTACAAAAAACACAGCTTCACCCTCACAAGGGAAAATCTGCAAAACTGGCGAAAGTGGTATTTGACCACACAGTCACTTCCTAGTGACGATTTTGCATCAACAGGCAACAGGGATGATTCTGTAACTCCCAATGTCTCTGCGCACAAGCATACGATGCAATTTCTACAGTAACTTTTCACCGACCTGTAGAACAGTGGTTGCACAGCATAAAACTGGGCCTTTTTTTGAGTGCGTGCAGAGAACTTCCGCCTCCAAAATAGGCCCCGAAATGGCCTCAAATAAAAAAAACAAGGTCGCCAAGGGGGCTAAAGCCCTCCCCCGCAGCATATACTGCCCTCTTGCTTCACCGCGAAGGGCGTCTCAACCTGAGACAATACACTCCTGCACTTTCCGGCTGTGCTACCTGCAGAGATCTGCTCCCAAAACAGAAGATGAAAGCAACACTGCTGCTCTTACCAGAACACCGCGAGCTTGGCTTGCTTTCTTGAGCTCCTTACCACGAACAAGGCTCTAATACCATGTCAAGATTGTGGGAGAGAAGGAAGGAGTCTCACTTGTAGCTTTCTTGCTTGCACAATGGGGGAATACACACACGGGTGGAGGCTGAAAACAGTTTTCCTCTTCTTAGTTGTGTAAGCCAAAAGAACTCTAGTACAAAGAAATAGAAGAACCCTATATATGGGTCTCAAACCAAACTCAACTAACTAAGGTGGCATACTAACTGAGCCACGAACTAGAGTAGATAAGGATAGCTATCATGTAGCTATTATTCATGGGCGGTGTACCAACCGCGTCTGCAACTGACAAGTCGGTGACATAAATACACAACGGTCACCCTGGCGTATCATGAGTGGAGCTCGATATCTCAACACACCATGCCTAAGGTGCAGCGCCCATCAAAATATTAATGATAAATCGAATACTCGCTATCCTCCAATGCTTTCCTCCGCCACTGCTGCTATTTCTACACATAAACTGAAGCATTCACAATCGTTAGTAAAATAATACAATTAAACCGACAAAAGTGAATACCTAGCAGTCTTCAGCTACATAAATAAATCAACTGGTTAGAAATCAATCCTAACTTTAATTTATTACGAGTGCGCACTCTAAACTCATAAACGTTTATTAATTTAATATACATTTTGCGGAATCACCCGCTATGGAATCACCCATGTACACACTAAATTAATGAAACGCCCGAAAAGGATAGGCATCCCCATCAACTTCTTGCACAAAGAATCCACTTTGTGTATGAGCCCCGGTCATCAAAGTTTACGGAATCCACCGTAAAACCTCACGGAATCCACCGTGAAATATGCCTCCTGGCATCATACCCCCGGGGTGGGATAGCAATTGACCTCAATTGCTATTAGCTCAATGTGGAGCTAACAGAGTGGGGAAAGCATTTAAGTCTCTAGCGTGCATCCATTGGGCTTCTTCTACAGGATGGTTCTTAAATTTGACTAGATATCTAGAATATTTTCGGCCAGTTCTAGTGGTCATAAAATCAGTATCTATGATAGCTTCAGGTTCAAGTATTTCAGTCTCTTCCTCTAACAAAGGTGGGTTTTCATAAACAGGGTGTACAGGTAATTGGCCTCTAAAGAGTCTTAATAAACTAATATGAAATGTGTTGTGAATTTTCTAGTGAGGTGGTAATTCTAACTTGAATGCATTGTCATTAATTTTATGAATGATCCTAAATGGTCCATAGAATCTAGGGGCTAATTTCACAACTGGGTGTCTATTTACACTTTGTAGTCTACGTTTTTCTATTCTCAACCAAACATAGTCATCAACTTTGAAATTCATTGCTTGTCTTTTCTTATTGGCTTGCTTAGTATATGATTGCTGGGCTTTGGCAATCATGTCTTTAACCTCATCAAAAATAGTATTGTGCATACTAGCAATATCATCAGCACTCTGAATTCTATTTGATAAAGATGCAACATGTGTAGACAATCTATAACCATAAATCACTTCAAACGGTGCTTTCTTTGTAGATGTGTGTGGTTTATTGTTATATGCAAACTGTAATAAATGCAAATGTGTATCCCATGTCTGTGGTTTAGAAATAGTATAAACACGTAAAAGATCTAAAATAGTGCTATTAGTGGCTTATGTTTGTCCACTAGTTTCAAGATGAAATGCAGATGAGAAATCAATTTTTGTGCCTAGGTTAGCAAACAAAGTAATCCAAAAGTTGTTACAAAATCTAGAATCACGATCAGAAATAATAACTTTTGGTAATCCATGGTTAGTGAAAATAGTTTTCAAAAACAATTGTGCTGCCTGTGATGCTGTTAAAGTTTTCTTACATGGAATGAAATATGCTTGTTTACTAAACCTATCTACTACTATCCAAATCATATCATGGTTAGCTTTAGTATTAGGTAAACCAGTAATAAAATCCATAGAAATTTGTTTCCATGGTCTCGATGGAATAGATAAAGGCATAAGTAATCCATACTGTTTACCGTGATGTCTCTTAACTCTTTGACAAATCAAACATTCAGAAACAAAGTTAGATACATCAGTGTCCATATGCGGCCAATAAAAATCTTCAGTTAATGTACGTAAAGTAGATATGATACCTCTATGACCTTGATATGGAGGACAATGAATCTCATTCAAAACAAAAGATCTGAATGGAACTGTAACACATAATCTCTTTTCATAAAACATGAATCCATCATTATAAGATAGTGAATCAATAGGAATCAAGTTATTTTGAACTAATTTATTCCAATTAGCATGAAAAGTAATATCCTGATGATAAGTATCTTTCATAGCAATCAAAGAATCAAATGATATAACAGAAATATTATGAATGGCAGGTCTTCTACTTAATGCATCAGCCACTACATTTTCTTTACCTGGTTGATATTGAATGAAAGGATGAAACTCTGAATAAAGGCTGCCCATTTGATATGTTGGCCAGATATTTGGGGTTGGCTAAGTAAATGTCTAATACTTTGTTGATCAGTTTTAATCATAAATTCAGAGCCCATTAAGTAGTGTTTCCACTGTCTTAAGGCTTGTACCACAGCTAATAATTCTTTGTCATATGTGGAATATTTCAGTTCAGAGGGTTTCAGCTTACAACTAGAATAGGCTATGGGACGATTGTCCTGCATAAGTACGGCTCCTATTCCTGATCCGCTAGCATCAGTCACTACTAAAAAAAATGGTCTATTAAAATCAGGCAACTGTAGTACAGGAGCATGGGTTAATGCATGTTTCAATAAGTCAAAGGATTTCTGTTGATTATCAGACCAAGGATAAACAATACCTTTCTTCAGAAGTTTGGTCAATGGTAAAGCAAGTAATGAAAAATTACGCACAAACTTCATGTAGAAACTAGCAAGACCTAGGAAAGATCGTAACTCATGCACATTTTTAGGTATAGGCCAATTCAATATTGCTTCTATTTTCTTAGGGTCAACCTTAATACCATCAGATGATACAATATGACCTAAATACTCAATTTCTGTTTTAAAGAACTCACTCTTTTTCGGATTTGCATACAATTGATTATCTTTTAATAACTGAAAAACCAATGACAAATGCTCATAATGTTCTTTCTCATTTTGACTAAACATCAAAATATCATCAAAGAATACAATAACACAATACTGATATTTTAAAAATATACGATTCATCATTCTACTAAATGTAGCAGGTGCATTAGTCAATCCGAAAGGCATCACTAAAAATTCATAATGACCAAATTGTGTCCTAAATGCAGTCTTGAATATGTCAGACTTATCTAATCTTACCTGATGATAACCAGATTTAAGGTCTATTTTACTAAATATGGTAGAACCTTGCAGTTTATCCATAAGGTCATCGACTCTAGGAATTGGATACCTATTCTTTACAGTGATCTTATTTAAAGCACGATAGTCAATGCACATACGATAGGTATTATTTTTCTTCTTTACTAATAGAACAGGTGCACCAAATGGAGAACTACTAGGTCTAATCAATCCTCTATTTAGCAATTCCTCAACTTGACTTTGAATTTCTTTTTGCTCTATCTGGTTATGCCTATATGGTGCTTTGCAAGGTGGTTGTGTACCAGGAATCAAATCTATTTTATGGTCTTCTGGACGTGAAGGAGATAAACCAGATGGTAGATCTTCCACAAAACAGTCTTTAAAGTGTGCAAGAAATTCTTTATGCCTAGGGTGCATATGATTTTCTTTAACTTGCAGTTCATTCACCCAAATGAGATAAGATTTACTACTTTTGCGTAATGCACGTTTAGCTTGAGTATGCGAAATCAGTGGAAAAGCATTAGATGCATGTATACCATACAATGTAATATGTTTTCCTTGAAAATTAATATTAATTAAATGTGTGGAATAATCTATATCAGGTTTATGCTGATGATGCCAAGGCATACCTAAAATAATATCGCTAGACTGTAATGGTACAACTAGAAAATTTCTTCTTTCAGTGTATTCACCAATTTGAATTTCTAAGTCATGCACTTCCTGTGTACCATTATACATAGTGCCTAAGAATGCTGCTTTGATGCGATAATGCGTAGGTACAGTCTGTAACTTCAATTCTTTTACTAGCTTTGCAGAAATAAAATCATGAGTACTACCATCATCATGCAAAATAATCTTTTCCTTTCCATGCACTAAACATTTCATTGTCAATAAAGAATGTGGAGTTGGCATACCTGGTAAAGTATCCGAAGGAGTAGTAATGTCGTCTTCATCTTCCGTGAAATCATGCATTTTTTCATGTTCGTCTTCTTCCATTGCTCCAAGGTAGTTGATATGGATAGGTGGCTTCTTCGAATGGCAATTGGCTGCTAGATGTCCAAGTTGGTGGCATTTATAACATCTATAGGTTTGGCTTTGTTTACATTGTTGGCAATGGCAGGAAGTCTAGGGACATTAGGATTTGGCTGTGGAATAGGCTTGGGGTTTTGGTTGGTATTAAATGGTAAAGCAGGTGGTTTTGCCCAATTTTTACGGAAAGATGATGAAGAAAAATGACCTTGATTAAATCTTCTAAAATTTGAGTTGAATTGCTTAGATCCATAGTTACCATTGGCTTGGAATTGCTGTGGATGCTTGTCTCTTTCTCGCAGCTTGTCTTCGGTGTCATGAGCTAATGAAATTGCGTCTTCAAGAGTTGCAGGCTTGAACATATTAACTTCAGCGTAGTAATGCCCAAGTAGTCCAGTCATATACTTGCGCTTGTGCGTTGCTTCAGGTACGTCTTCAAGCATGCGTAAGTGGAGTAATGCATTCCAAAAATGCTCGATGTACTGAGGAGGCTGAAGAAGGTCCCATTGCTTTATAGCTTTTTCATGAAATTGTGGAGGAATGAAATTTTGCATAAACTTCTTCTTGAAATTCTCCCAGGTAGCGGGACAATCTATACTTTTACGAACCACGGTCCACCAAAGAGATGCTCTATCCACTAAATGATTAGTGACACACTTGATTTTATCTTTTTCTGCATATGTTTCCTCATGAAAGTAGTCATCAAACTAACTAATGAATGCAAGAACAGTTTTTCCCTCTCAAGTACCATTGAAAGTACGGAATTTGAAATTTCTTTTACTTATCTTTGTTTCCTTGCGGATGGATTGAGCTTCGAGAGTTGCGTCGATGGTACGCCGGATAAGGTCTTCAGATTGAGGTTCCTCTTTATCGATAGTCGATCTTTGTAAATTAGCCAATTGAACTTGCAATGCTTGCCTAGCTCATCGTTCTTCATCCAACTGCATCATAATTAAGTCCAGCTTTTGTCCATCGTAGGTTCAGGTAGATCGCCTTCAGCCATTAAATCATCCATATGTGATTCCATCATCCTGCAAAACTCAAAAGACCTCTCACTCTCAAAATCAAGTTAGCGGGATGAGTGTAGCTCAAGATCGGGTATACAAGGCTTATATATTTTTGTGTGTGGCTTTCACAATCTTCGTCTTTGGCTATTGCGGGATTTGCAATCTTTGAAAAATCTGCGTTTTATCCTTCTGCGTATGCTGAAAATGCTTCAGCAAAACCGCGTATGCGAAGAGTACCTTCCAATGAACAACTTTGCAGTTCGGAGTTTCTGCGCAGGAACAACCCTTCTATGAATTTCGAACAGAAGTCAGTTTTGACTTCAGATGACTTGTCTGACTTGTAGAGTTGCAGACTTATGTGACTTGCAGAGTTCCAAGACTTGCAGAACTTAGTTGCTTTATCTGACTTGCAGGATTTGAACTTGGAAGACTTACAGTACTTGCTGAGTATGTGAGGCTTATGTGACTTGGAGGTTTGGAGACTTAGCTTAGAGCTTTAAGTGAATCAAAACGGCGAAATTTGGGGGGCGGGCGTTTTTCAGCCCGGCGGAAAATTCATGGCCATCTTCTGATACCTCACGATGAAATTTAGAAGCTTAAAGCTTCTTTAAGCTTTTAAGTCTTATGGAAATTGGGACTTATCTCTGGTTCTTGACGACTTGTATGTGAGGATGTAGGAGTGGTCCTCCGCTGCTGCAGGCCGGTCCTTCGTGATCTGATGATGGAAACAGAGGTTCTTGATCGCCAGGAATCCACCCGTATTGACCGTTCGCGACGAGATTAACCGTAGAGCTCGTTCGTTCCAGGAGCTCCGCCTTCGCACAAGATGGGTAGTGATTGGAAGCTCTTGATCTCAGCTTCGCTCTGATACCACTGGTGCGCAGATCAGATGCTGTACGCTTGCGTAGTGAATGCCGGAAGGTCCCCAAGAACAAAAGAACTCTACTTTTTGCACAAAACTCAAGGTAAAAAGCATGCACGACATGAACAAGAGACCAATTGGGTGCAATCTCCCCCCATGCCTTGTGAGAGCGCTCCACAAAGCATGTATTTTATGTATTAATCATCTTCAAGCTCAAATAATAGCCCAAATTACAAAATAGCAAGCTTTTAGCTTTTGAGTTTGCTTTAGCACAAATAGAAATAAAGCTAGTGGGCGGTGCCCAAAGAGTCTGGCATACCCAATACAATGTCCAAGTACAAATAACATAATCGTACGCCCATGCGCATACAAAATAATAAATAAATATCCAACGCCTCAATAAATATGCGCGACAAAATATAGGCGCCATGCCTAAGGTATGCGGCCATCAAAATATAAATGATAAATCGAATACTCGCTATCCTCCAATGCTTTCCTCCACCACTACTGCTATTTCTACACATAAACTGAAGCATTCACAATCATTAGTAAAATAATACAATTAAACCAACAAAAGTGAATACCTAGCAGTCTTCAGCTACATAAATAAATCAACTGGTTAGAAATCAATCCTAACTTAATTTATTACGAGTGCGCACTCTAAACTCATAAATGTTTATTAATTTAATATGCATTTTGTGGAATTACCCGCTATGGAATCACCCATGTACACACTAAATTAATGAAACGCCCGAAAAGGATAGGCATCCCCATCAACTTCTCGCACAAAGAATCCACTTTGTGTATGAGCCCCGGTCATCAAAGTTTACGGAATCCACCGTAAAACCTCACGAAATCCACCGTGGCATGGAATCCACCGTGAAATATGCCTCCTGGCATCAGAATTTTAAGTTGTTTTGAAGTGTTTGGAATGGTTTGAGTATATTTGAAGGGTTTATGATGATTTTTGATGAGGATATGTTGTTTTGTAGGGTTCTGTAATTTTTTTTGTTTGGTTCTGTAAGGTATAATTTTCTTATGTTTTCTTCTGTTTTGTTTATGTTTTGGTAGTTGAGATGGTTGAATGAATTTTTTGAGAGATGATTGAGGTTGTGCTACAAGTTTTATGAAAGATTGAATTGGTTTTGGTTTGGTTTTTATGGTCTCCATTGATCTTCTGTAAGGTTATGTGGTTTTGTTGTTCTGTATTTCTGTTGCTCTATGGTTTGTTATGTTTGTTTCTGTTGAGTGTTATGTTGGATGTATGGATGTTTTGGGAAGTGTTCTTGTCTTAGAAAAGGATGAATGGAAGCTCTATTCAAGCTAATTGAAGTGAAGAAGTAGTTGATGAAGATTTACAAAAGGTTACAGAAGAACAGTGTGATAGAAGCCAGATATCTCACACGACATTATGATGTCTCTGGTGCCTCTTCGCATCTGACATACCTTTTGGGAGGTATATCCACGACTAAGAGAGGAGAATTTAGTGCCATTCTTGAGTATTGTAGTGATGCTATGATGTATTATTGAGAGAGCAAGAGTATGCAAGAGAGAGAAGTGAGAGAAACTTAGTTATATGACTAAAAATAATGTATCTACTATGAGAGATCGAGAGAGAACTATGAAAACATTGAAGATGAATACTATGTGATTGATTTCCATTCAAAAGTGGTGTATTCCTTTGTGTTCTTGTTTGTTATGATGGATTTTATGAAGAAATTGAAGATTATAGTTGATTCTATCAAATCCGTGGGAGATGTCTACTATGTTGCTGCGTGAAGATTTGATGTTTTCTTTGTTTTAATCACATAAAGAAGAAAAAACAAGCTTGTTGATAATACAAGATAGATTTTATTATAGTAGAATCCCCTTTTCCTTGGTGTCTCTCTTGAGGCTCCAACCATGGTATTTTCCGTAAAGAAATTTTAGTGTTATCTTCTAGCTATGCCCTTTATTTTCTTTGTTGACCATCAAGCCTTGCTGTATCTAGTAAACACACCCTACGCTATAGGACGCATAGCTTGGTTTACTTCTACTTCTCAAATTTGACTTCTCTGTTGTGTCGTACGGAAGGGAAAGAAACAATATATGGTTGATCACATGTCTCACATACCCACGAGAGAAGCCGTTGGACATGGCATTGGAGACTAATAAATCGACGAATATCTATTTACCCTATCTAGAAAAAGATATCTATTTAGGGCCAACTTGATGCCATACTAGGCAGATGACATAGTCCAAGTGCTAGAGCACGGACTACTTGACCGACCCACAGAAAATGCCCGACTAAGGCAAATTATTCTCAAAATCCAACCCTATAAATTAATAGTAGGCCAGCTGTATTGACTAGGGCAAGATGCATTTATGTGGAGATGCATGTGTGAGTACAAAATGCACGACGTGCTAGTTGAGGTGCACGGAAAAATTGCAGGAGGACACTTCAGTAGAGATACGACATCCCATCGCAAGGTGCTGCAATCTCAACTGTGGTGGCCTCCGAGATGTGACATGATTCGTGAAACACTATGACAAGTGCCAACGGACCAAGGTCCTAGTTTGTAAGAACAAAATGGAGCTAAGTCCCATCATAGCATGACAACCATTCGAGAAATGGGGGATTAACTTCATTGGGATTATCAGTCCCGCAGCTCAATATTCGCAAGTGAAATACATCATTGTTGCCACTGATTATCTCACAAAGTGGGTGGAGCCACCAAGAAGAACGACACACGAACCACTACTAAGTTCTTATGGAAGCACGTAATCTCTTGATTTGGCTGCCCCATCAAACTTGTCAGTGATCAAGGCACGCACTTCATCAATGAGGTGATTGCTCATCTCATGTCCACTTTCCTAATCATCCATGCGAAATCCTCACCCTACTACCCTCAGGCAAATGGCCAAGTAGAATTAACAAATAAGATTCTAGTAAACATCCTGACCAAGGTAGTCTGGCAGCCTTATGGGCCTATCAATAGACAATCAATAAAACAGTGTCGTATTGCTGCGCATTCGAGGTGTGAAACCACCCAAAAGTTGTGTGTGTGATTTGATACTTTGTACATACTTAGTTGTTGTGTTTACATTTATTTTCTGTGTATGAGTATAGTGGGGAGGAGTTGGAGGCATAGTGGAGAACATGATGAGATGCTTTCAGCCTATGTTGAGCAAGGTCAAGTGGAAAGCACAACTGATGCTGGTGAATGTGTTACACGTATTCGTTCAGGACTTTGTCTTCTCCTTCTCCAGCTACATCAAAAATACCTAATGATACCAAACCTCCACATCCAGGAGTTGGAAAGGAGGCCAAGCATTGAAACGTGCTATGAGAAGCATGGGACAAGGAGCACAACTGGAGGCACTAATTTTGAAACATATTTGTGTGCTTTTACCAATGCTGGTCATTTGGCTTGTTTAGGAGATTTAAAATGTAATATTGAGAAAAGAAAGAATACAATTGCCAGTAAATGCGACTGGAAATTCTGGGAAGCCTGCGGTACTGGATTAGATGTATTGGCTATTGGAAAAGTGACTGGAATGCCTTATGAAGCAGTGTATGCATTGGCAGTTGCTGTACATGTTGATGCAAAGAGATCTGGAACCACTGCTTGCCAAAATCCATCAGCACTATTGCTCGTGTACTCAGCTGAGCGGACTTTACAGATCAGAAAAGTTTGTAAACTCTTAAAGCTAACCTTTGGCATGCATTCAATATGCTTACACACACAGACTTCTGTTCTGCATCAAATTGAAGGGTTAAGCTCATGTGATGCTGAAATTGTGATTGCAACACCTGAACGACTAGATTTGAAGGCAGTTTCGATTTCAAATGTCTCTTTCATGGTCATGGGATGTTTTCTTCCGAGTGGGAACACTTTCAATTGAGGTTCTTTGGCATTACAGCACGTGGCTACTTTGGGGCTACTTTTCCTTGAAGGGGTGCTTTTCTGGTTCTGGGAGGGAAGCTAATTTGAGGAGAAACGGAAGGGAAAAAGAAAACACGGAAGGAGGAGGCTAATGAGGGGATTTCAAAAGCTAAAGAGGGAGGGAAAAGCAAAAAGAAGGGCCCGAAAAGGAGACGATGACTGAAACAGAAGAAAAAAATAGATGGTACTCTGCTGCTCGATAGGGAGGAATTATGTGGTGATGACGGAATTTTTGGGAACTACTAGAGATTAAAAAAAAAATTCTCCCTTGCGACTCTTTCGCTCGGCTACTTTGACTAGCAGGATGCTTCAACTTGATGGAGAAGAGGACATGATCGGAGGATGCTGCGGTGACAGAGGTGATCAAAGGAGGAAGTCGTCAACTGGAAAGGGGAGAATAGTGTGGTGTATTGGGGAGAAGGAGGAGGAGTTTTGCGTAAACGACGGTAACAAATCTCACGAATATTCAGCCAACACTGCCTGCTTCAAAGCCTCAAAGCATCAATGATTCCTATTCCGTTTTTATTTTGGGGAAGATATGAAGGTACTGTCGGCCAGTGCTGTTTTTGGGGATTGAACCTCTAGGCCAAAATTTCAGGATTTTCGAAGCTTTGTCGTCATTCACCTGTCCTATTGCCAGCTCCAAACTCGAATTCAGTCTTGGCTTGAAAGCGCACACTGCTGAGAGGGGAGCACTGATCAGTCCAGATTATTACCTATGAGCAGTGGAGGCATACATACTCGAAAGATGAAAGAAACTCATCTCTTCCCAAAAAAGCGTTTTTCGGTGGTGTATCTAGAATCATTGCGCAGGTCTTTGTACCAGAATATCTCAATTCAAGAAAGAATCACCGCATTCTGACTCCTCTCGCGGGATCCCCTGCCGATCTGAAGCAACACGAACAGTGTATGCATACAACTGTAGACTGAATCATTAAAGGAAAGCTTTCTGATCGTTGTGGAAACTCCACGGAAGGACTATTTGCGGCTGGCTTTTCTCCATTGTTAATTTTTGTTCCAAAGGTTCCAGAATCCTACCGACATGAATGTCTCTGGAGGCAGTTTGATTGCATCTTTTTTTTAACGCTAACGTCATCTGGGCTAAGTGGCAGACTTCTAGTTGACCTGATTGGATCTAAAAATTCCGACCATAGGGAAGATTTAAGTGGCAAACTCCTTGTTGATTTAAACTCTAATCCAAACAGAACTGAAAATTCCTTCCACTGGAAAGATCAAGAACTTTGGGAATGAGAAGGCTCAAAGTGTCTTTGAGGAGCATGCATTGAGCATGGAAAGAGGAAGAACTGCGGTACTGAATCCTGAAGCTGCTGGAGCAATGCCATCTTTTTCAGCAGACAAGAAAGGTTAATCAAGATTTTCTAACATGTGACAGTAATTTGCAAAGTACATGTATTAGACTTAAAGATGATAATGCTGTGTTGGGCTGTGAGATATGCTGTCCTAGTATTGCAATCAACTAGGCTTAAAGTACGGAACTATAACATCAAAGATGATGCATAATCAGTGGCTGTGTTATACAAAGGTTGATATACAGGTGTATGGAGAGATTACAAAGCATTTAGAGCTGAGTTGGATGATATGAACGTGACGATTGTAGCCCTACTATGTCAGTCAATACTTTATCTACAGTATAAAAGGCTTTGTGCTTGTCAACCGTATTCTATTTTCAACACTCCAGGCTGTAAACTAGCTGGTCCCATGCTGCAGTTTATTTTTGTTTTGTGTCTCTTACAGACTGGAAAAGGGCTACTAGCTCAACTGGTCGCTGTTAAAATAGTGACAACAGTTTTGTATAAAGATTCTTTCATCTTTGCATCTTAGCTGAGCTTCTATCCAGAAATTTATCAAAGTCTTCTGAAGACGCGACATTGCTATCACAAACCCTTTGACATCTTTGGTGAACCCGACGTGAAAGCGTCGCAGAAATTTCAGGATGGGAGATACTTCAGCCTCTATTTCAGCTTCGTCTACAATTCCAGCTACCTCTACTTCAGCTCCATCTATGACTGCTGCGTCAAGTACTTCAACGGAGGATCTAAAGCAGATTTTGCAGAATATGTCCATGTATATGCAACAGCAACAACAATTGCATCAATAGCAGTTGTCTCAGCAAAGGCAACTCTATTCGGAGCAGGAGAATGCAAACAGCGCGACTAAGGCTATTGAAGCAGTTGAGAATGAGAAGAAGCTATTTGACGGGCGTAATGTTTCAGCATATTTAAAGACATATGAGATCAAGATGGGGTTTTTTGGAGTTCCTGCTGGACTTATGAGTAAGTACTTCCTTCGTCTTGTCACACCCACTTTGAGGACAAAAGTGACTGATCTTTTTATTCAAAATACACATTGGCAAGATTTTAAGAAGGCCTTGAAAGAAGAATACTTCCTTGAGGACTTTGGTATGGCTACTTGGCGGTCATTCCGAGAGTGGGTCTACATGCCAAACAAAGGTCTCGCTGCTTCGGAGTTGATTCGAGAATTCGAAGAGAGGTATAGTCAGCTTGATGCCATTGAACAAAGAGCATTGGATGTTGAAAAAGTTGAGCTTTTCTTGCAAGCTGCAGATCCTGCTCTTCAAGAAGAATTGGGTGAGCTTCTTGAATATGGTCATTTTTACTATTCCTCATATCCCATGGAATCTCCGACCTATTCCGGTGCCTAAAGCACACTTGCTAAAGATGATTGATTTATTGAATGAGAAAATCAGGATGGGAATCCTTGAGCCTTCATCTGCACTATACTCAAACAGGTGGTTTACAGTTCCAAAGAAGAATGGTACTCTCCGATTTATTCAGGACATGCAGCCAGTGAACAGAGTTACTATCAGGAATGTTGGTATAGGTCCAGTTGTGGATGAGTTTGCAGAGGCATTTGCTGGACGCGCCATCTATTCTTTGGGTGATTTGTATTCAGGATATGATCAGTTTCAGCTGGCTTTGGAAAGCAGGGACATAACCACCATGAGAACTCCTATTGGGCTTGTCAGGATGTGTACCTTGCCTCAAGGTGCCACTAATTCTGTTGCGCATATGATGAATGCCATGCATAAGGTTCTTCGTGATTATATACCACAGCTTACTATGCCTTTCTTGGATGATGTGCCCATTAAGGGGTGTGCAGAAGAAGAGAAGAATGAGAGTCTAAATGAGCAGGGATGCAGATACTTTGTGGCTGATTATATTTTAGCATGTGAGAAGATTTTGGCCAGGTTAGAAGAAGTAAACTTGACACTTTCAGGGCAAAAATCTGTTTTTGGAGTGAATGAGGTTGTCATTGTTGGACATATGTATGGATATTATGGCACGAAACCCTCACCTGATAAGGTGAATGCTATAGGCAAGATTGCAGAGTATTGTTCTACTACTTCAGAGGTACGGAGATTCATTGGTGCTTGTGTGTTTTATATGATTTGGATACCTCATTTTGCACACATAGCAGATTGTTTGTATCAGCTCTTTCGAAAGGGGCAAAAATTCTATTGGGATGAGAGCCACACTAAAGCCATGCGGAAATTGAAGAAGTTATTGCAGAATGCTCCTACTCTTAGGAAAACGGATTATAATTGTGGAAGGCCTATTGTATTGACAGTTGACACTAGTCCAATTGGCATAGGTTGGGCTGTGGGTCAGGATGATGCAGATGGAAATAGGTATGCTATTCGGTTTGGGGCGAAAGTCCTAAACGAGAGACAGAGGAGATATCCGCAAATCAAGAGGGAGTTATTGGGGATTGTCACGGCTCTCAAATCTGACAAGGAGTACTTTATTGGAGCTTCAGTTGTGGTAGAGACAGATTGCTGGCCATTGATTGGTATGATTATGAGTTGCCCTACTCCGGATATAGCCATGTTGAGATGGATTGCATACATCAAGTCATTAAATCCAGAATTTAAACACATAGCAGGGAAGGATAATCCAGTGGCAGATATGTTGTCTAGAGCCAGATATGATGATGAGGAGACTCTACTTGCAGAAGAGGATGATGCAGAAATTTCAGCCACTATGGTTGATCATGTTTGTCATGTCTATGATATTGTGGCTTTCATAGAAGAACTCTATGTTGGAGATTGGTTGCAGATTGGCAGGTACCTTAGTACACTAAGCAAAAGAGATGAATGGACAGATGAAGCGTTCAAGAAGATCAGAAGGAAAGCCTATGGTTATTTTCTCAAGGACGGATTTCTTTGGAAGCACCCGAAGAAAAGAGGCGGATTACCTTTGCGGGTTGTCTGCGATAGAGAGACACAGTTACAGGTGATGAGGGAGTTTCATGAGAGTCCTTGGGCTGGTCATAGAGGAGTGTGGGCTACTTATGAGAAAATCAAGGAGAAATATTGGTGGAAAGGCATGTATAGAGATGTTTCTCACTTTGTTGAGACTTGCAGAGACTGCCAGATGTATTCAGTAGTGCGTCATCGAGATGAGCTTCATCCGACCTATCCGCTATGCATTCATTATAAGTGGGTAGTTGATTTGGTTACCATGCCTATGGGTTTATGGCAGATGAGGTACATTGTTTTGGCTAGAGAGGATCTTACCAATCATGTTGAGGGCAGATCTTTGAGAATGAAGACCACTAGTGCAGTGTGTAAGTTCTTATTGGAGGAAATTTTCTGCAGGTATGGTTGTGTGGGTAAGATCACTGCGGATCGTGGTGAATTGGATGCAGATGAATCTAGGGAGTTTTTCTCTCAGCTAGGAATCAAGTTGGCTCTAACCACAGCATATAATCCAGAGGGAAATGGAAAGAGTGAAAGAGGGCATCCGCCGATAGTGAAAGCATTAGCCAAAGCATGCAGAGGACGGATTGGAGAATGGCCAAGACTTCTACCATTTGCTTTATGGGTTGATCGTACGACTCATAGTGTTACCACAGGATATATGCCTGCAGAGTTGATGTATGGTCAGAAACCTGTTATGCCGATTGAGACTTGTGCTTTGACTTGGTCAGTTTTACCTTGGCAGGAGGATTTGACGAGAGAAGAGCTCTTAGCTCTTCGGATTCAACAGTTGGAGAGGAGACCTGAGGATATTTAGCTAGCTATTGACAGGTTGAAGGTTGCTAGACTAAGGAACAAGGACAGGTTTGACAGCAGGCATCGCTTGCGGCCTAGAGCAATAGAAGAGGGAGATTGGGTATTGGTCTTTGATAGCAGCCTTGAAAATCAGCATACTGCACTTCAGAAGATGGTGAAAAGATGGTTTGGGCCGTACATAGTCAGACATGTCTTTGATAATGCAACATATGAGCTGACTAAATTGGATGGAACAGTGCTTAGAGTGCCTATTGCTGGAAAAGGAATCAAGATTTTCAAGAAAAGGGATGATGAGGACTATGCATTAGAAGAATTTGCAAGAGAAGAGCAACGACAAGAAACTCCAATGGAAGAGACAGATGATATGACAGATAATCTTGTTGATCTATCGGAAATGCATAATGAAGAGATTGATCTGTTTGTGGATCTTGATGATAATGATCATGGGTAGTTGGCCCATCCGGAGGATGCGCAGGATTAGAGGGGGTGGATGTCGTATTGCTACGCATTCGAGGTGTGAAACCACCCAAAAGTTGTGTGTGTGATTTGATACTTTGTACATACTTAGTTGTTGTGTTTACATTTATTTTCTGTGTATGAGTATAGTGGGGAGGAGTTGGAGGCATAGTGGAGAACATGATGAGATGCTTTCAGCCTATGTTGAGCAAGGTCAAGTGGAAAGCACAACTGATGCTGGTGAATGTGTTACACGTATTCGTTCAGGACTTTGTCTTCTCCTTCTCCAGCTACATCAAAAATACCTAATGATACCAAACCTCCACATCCAGGAGTTGGAAAGGAGGCCAAGCATTGAAACGTGCTATGAGAAGCATGGGACAAGGAGCACAACTGGAGGCACTGATTCTGAAACATATTTGTGTGCTTTTACCAATGCTGGTCATTTGACTTGTTTAGGAGATTTAAAATGTAATATTGAGAAAAGAAAGAATACAATTGCCAGTAAATGCGACTGGAAATTCTGGGAAGCCTGCGGTACTGGATTAGATGTATTGGCTATTGGAAAAGTGACTGGAATGCCTTATGAAGCAGTGTATGCATTGGCAGTTGCTGTACATGTTGATGCAAAGAGATCTGGAACCACTGCTTGCCAAAATCCATCAGCACTATTGCTCATGTACTCAGCTGAGCGGACTTTACAGATCAGAAAAGTTTGTAAACTCTTAAAGCTAACCTTTGGCATGCATTCAATATGCTTACACACACAGACTTCTGTTCTGCATCAAATTGAAGGGTTAAGCTCATGTGATGCTGAAATTGTGATTGCAACACCTGAACGACTAGATTTGAAGGCAGTTTTGATTTCAAATGTCTCTTTCATGGTCATGGGATGTTTTCTTCCGAGTGGGAACACTTTCGATTGAGGTTCTTTGGCATTACAGCACGTGGCTACTTGGGGCTACTTTTCCTTGGAGGGGTGCTTTTCTGGTTCTGGGAGGGAAGCTAATTTGAGGAGAAACGGAAGGGAAAAAGAAAACACGGAAGGAGGAGGCTAATGAGGGGATTTCAAAAGCTAAAGAGGGAGGGAAAAGCAAAAAGAAGGGCCCGAAAAGGAGACGATGACTGAAACAGAAGAAAAAAATAGATGGTACTCTACTGCTCGACAGGGAGGAATTATGCTGGTGATGACAGAATTTTTGGGAACTACTGGAGATTTAAAAAAAATTCTCCCTTGCGACTCTTTCGCTCGGCTACTTTGACTAGCAGGATGCTTCAACTTGATGGAGAAGAGGACATGATCGGAGGATGCTGCGGTGACAGAGGTGATCAAAGGAGGAAGTCGTCAACTGGAAAGGGGAGAATAGTGTGGTGTATTGGGGAGAAGGAGGAGGAGTTTTACGTAAACGACGGTAACAAATCTCACGAATATTCAGCCAGCACTGCCTGCTTCAAAGCCTCAAAGCATCAATGATTCCTATTCCGTTTTTATTTTGGGGAAGATATGAAGGTACTGTCGGCCAGTGCTGTTTTTGGGGATTGAACCTCTGGGCCAAAATTTCAAGATTTTGGAAGCTTTGTCATCATTCACCTATCCTATTGCCAGCTCCAAACTCGAATTCAGTCTTGGCTTGAAAGCGCACACTGCTGAGAGGGGAGCATTGATCAGTCCGGATTATTACCTATGAGCAGTGGAGGCATACATACTCGAAAGATGAAAGAAACTCATCTCTTCCCAGACAAGCGTTTTTCGGTGGTGTATCTGGAATCATTGCGCAGGTCTTTGTACCAGAATATCTCAATTCAGGAAAGAATCACCGCATTCTGACTCCTCTCGCGGGATCCCCTGCCGATCTGAAGCAGCACGAACAGTGTATGCATACAACTGTAGACTGAATCATTAAAGGAAAGCTTTCTGATCGTTGTGGAAACTCCACGGAAGGACTATTTGCGGCTGGCTTTTCTCCATTGTTAATTTCTGTTCCAAAGGTTCCAGAATCCTACCGACATGAATGTCTCTGGAGGCAGTTTGATCGCATTTTTTTTTTTTACGTTGACGTCATCTGGGCTAAGTGGCAGACTTCTAGTTGACCTGATTGGATCTAAAAATTCCGACCATAGGGAAGATTTAAGTGGCAAACTCCTTGTTGATTTAAACTCTAATCCAAACAGAACTGAAAATTCCTTCCACCGGAAAGATCAAGAACTTTGGGAATGAGAAGGCTCAAAGTGTCTTTGAGGAGCAGGCATTGAGCATGGAAAGAGGAAGAACTGCGGTACTGAATCCTGAAGCTGCTGGAGCAATGCCATCTTTTTCAGCAGACAAGAAAGGTTAATCAAGATTTTCTAACATGTGACAGTAATTTGCAAAGTACATGTACTAGACTTAAAGATGATAATGCTGTGTTGGGCTGTGAGATATACTGTCCTAGTATTGCAATCGACCAGGCTTAAAGTACGGAACTATAACATCAAAGATGATGCATAATCAGTGGTTGTGTTATACAAAGGTTGATATACAGGTGTATGGAGAGATTACAAAGCATTTAGAGCTGAGTTGGATGATATGAACGTGACGATTGTAGCCCTACTATGTCAATCAATACTCTATCTACAGTATAAAAGGCTTTGTGCTTGTCAACCGTGTTCTATTTTCAACACTCCAGGCTGTAAACTAGCAGGTCCCATGCAGCAGTTTATTTTTGTTTTGTGTCTCTTACAGATTGGAAAAGGGCTACTAGCTCAACTGGTCGCTGTTAAAATAGTGACAACAGTTTTGTATAAAGATTCTTTCATCTTTGCATCTTAGCTGAGCTTCTATCCAGAAATTTATCAAAGTCTTCTGAAGACGCGACATTGCTATCACAAACCCTTTGACAATGGCTATGAGATAGACACCCTTCAGGTTGACCTACAAAATGGAGGCAATTTTGCCTATAGAATTCTTCGTCCCTAGCTTGAGAATCGCCATTCAAGAGAGATGGGAGGGAAAGGAACCATGGACAGAATGTCTAGTTGAGCTAGAAGGCTTATAAAAAACTCAACATCTAGCCACCATGCGTTGATCTGTGAAAAGACATGACGGAAGAGTTGGTTTGACAAACACACCATGTAGCCAGATTTCAAACAAGGAGACTTTGTACTGTTGTACTCGGTCAAGGGACATAAGTAGAAAATGAAGTATAGGGGGTTAGGACCTTTTAGACTTTGCACCATAAGCTGAACTCAGTAATGTGGAACTCAAAACCTTGGAAGGTGAGGGCATAGGCTTCTTTAATGGCATCTGCATAAAAAAGTACTAGCTCCCCATGCATCCACTTCATGAACCCTCGATGCTACAAGCTCTTGTCAGTATACGAGTAACCAACATTATGGAGATTGAAGCAGAGGACGATGAAGCAGTGGCTCCAACTTACCTGTGCATGACCATTACAGCACAGCACAAACATGCCATTGATGCATTGATCGATGAGGCCACTGACTTTAATGTCCTAACTCACGATCATTGGACTCAAATTGGCAAACCGTAGTTACGGCCCACTAACGCCAAAATCAACCCATTTGGTGGTCAATCATATGCACTTTTGGAAAAGTGCAAAGTTGCAATCTCTATCAAGTCTGAAAGCTGATTGCAATGCCTATTCCATTGCTTGTTAAAGACGTGGCTTACATTAATGATAGGTAAAGGAAGTGTGTACAAGTGGGGATCAAAATACAAAAATTTATGGCAGGACGGTTTGTTAAGCTGCTTGTATATCATAGGGGCTACTCGATTTGCACAAGGCAGGGTGAGTTCGGGTGGTTAGGCAACTGAGGCTCTGCTGGTGAGGGGCTCCTGTGAGGTTGGTCATGGAAGATGTCGGCCGGGACCTGAATGGTGTAGTCTCTGGCCACGGCCATTTCCAAGATGCTTTTGAACAATGCATCGAATTCTTCCTTGTCTCGAGCTGCCTTTTTAGCCTTTGAGCACCTGGTGCCGGAGCGCCTGTTGGGGGCTTGCACAACCGATGTTGCCACACCTTGTGTGCTTCTTTGAACTTCTACTCCCCTGACCTGAGGATTCTTCGGCCTACGTCCGGGGTGGTGTCTCTTGGGACCCCGTTTCTTTGTATACCTTTTGAGGATAGGCACGTAGCGCACCGGCGGGGGGCGTGTGTTGCATGTTCTCGTCGATAGCAGAGAGCGTCTTTGCAAGCTAGCTGCTCTAGGTGCTCCATGTCTTCCTCATAGGGGGACCTGCAAGATGTGAACCAAGGATTAGGCCTTGATACATGATAAAAATATTTGCATGTAAGAGATTATAGTGTGGGTTTTCAAGTGCATATGACGAGAAGGAGAGGGGTGAGGCATGCAGTGCTTGTCGTAGAGGGATAGACCCCATGATGATGTTCATTTAGCTGCCAACCATTAGTAGATCTTGGCTCACGCTGAGTTCCGGTCTATCCTTCCGGGCTCATCCTCGGAAGGATAGACTGGAAAGGAAAAAATATGTATAGAAAGGGACTGCACCCTATCTACACCATCAGAGATGTTGGTCAGGACTTCCTATGGTGGTCATGAGGGGTGCATGCCCTCCGTCCGGAGGTGAAAATGGTCACACAACTTCTAAATATGTGGTGAGAGGAGGACCTGACGAGCTTAGCCTGTTGACCCCAACCCTTCTCCCTGCGCTTGACTATTATTGCTTGTGTGTGTTGATAGTGTCTATACAGGGTCACAAAAGTCATTGTTTATTTACATACATATCCATGAATCCATGTCACTTCATGAGGATAAAAGCCAATTGTAGAACTCTGGATTGTACTGGAGCGTGGCGCACGCATCCAGTACTCGTGGCAGTTTACTCAATACCGATAGATATTTTGCAACATCGAGTAGCATGGAACCTTGTCCGAGTCTATTGGCAACATGTAACTCCTCCTCAATGAGAACCTTATCAAACAGAGAGTTCTCTTGGCTAGGTTCAGGTAAGTCTGTACCCCGAATAGCAGTCATCATTTGAAGGGAAGTCGGTGCCACATAGGTTGGGTCTCTTTAAGACTGCCATTTGGCCAATCGCTCCTCTGAGACGGTCATGATCTGGGCTCCTAGTTTGGCGATTACAACGCGGTTTTCACACCAAAGCTGTTCAAATTGACTTTGGCCCTCTAATAGTCACTTTAGTTGCTCTATCTCTAAGAGATTTGGTTGGCAGAGCGCATCGTTGAATGTGACAGTTAAGCACAGTTTGTCGGCATCCTCGCCAGAGATGAGTCGCATGCATTCATACAGGAGCTTGTTATAGTGCTAGTCAAGATGTTCTTGCTCTTTCCAAGATAAGGGAAATGGCAAGTATTCTTCGAGCTGCTCTTTAGGGAATGCACGCAAGTCTGCCAAGACATAGACACATGAGAACACTTTGAGCTTAGCATCCAACTCAGTTAAGCGCTCTGTGACACTTCTATGTTCAACGAGGGCTTGGTCGGTTGCTATCTCATGCAAGGTTCTAGGAGTTTGCCTGGGCTTTAGCGTAGCTGGGGGACTCAGGCCTAGATGCACAAGTTTGGCCAATGCTAGGATTTCTTATGCTCTTGGGGTTTCCATGTTTCTCCTGAGGCTTCATTATTGTGTCATGGTTCTCCTTAGATGTGACTGGTATAGGCTTGTCACCCTATTGTGACAGCGTTATATCCACTCTTGATTGGTCAATGCAAGTTCTATTATCGGTGGATTGAGCATTGCAAGCAGCCTTTGATGGCAATGACTGCTTTGATTTTTCAGAGCACATGAATGTGTCTGAGGTTTCACCGCTATTAGGAGAGGCATCAATGGGTTCATTGGTGGATGGACTCGATGCTTTATTCATTAGCTCTCCAGTACTCTTCGTCTCAATGTTCTTGGGGTCCACAACCACCTGCAACTGTTGTTGTTTTCGCTATTTTCTCCTCTTTTTCTTGGCCAGTGAAGGTGCATCTCTCAACGACTCAGGACCCTCGACTAGGTCAACCGTTGATGTGCTTGGTTGGGCCTCAGGATTTCCTTTCTCTAGTGTGTCCTCGTGGGACATAGCCGTGGCCTGTTGATTAGCCTCGCCAGGTTGTGAGGGTACAACTATCTCCCTTTTGGGAGAGTCTAGCTCTTCAACCAAGTCCCATGTGTTTAACTTCTCCAACCTAGGCTTTAGGTGCTTTGGAAGTGTTGGAGTTGTTAATAAAGTTGGTTGCGACACCTCCTCCACAGGTGAACTATTAAGGACACGTTCCACAAGGGGCATTGTCACGGCCAAGGGCTGTGACTGGTGTGATCCCTGATTTGAAGTACTAGCAGCTAGTTCAGTGGACTTGCTACTATTGGTGAATTGCGGTGTCAAGTCCTTAGGGCAAGTGTTAGTGGTTGTGTCTTTAGTTGTCCTTAGAGAATTCACTTGCGTAGATCGAGTATCAGTTGAGCTAGCCATGGTGGAATGCACAGGCATATCCTTAGGGTGAGAGCTAAGGGTGGTGTCGTGTCTTGCCACTTGGACATCTGGAAGCTTTGATGGAGATAGATATTGGGAGTGAACAACCGCCATTGACGACCGTTGTTGTGCTTCCTGTTTCGGTTTGGAAAAAGAGGATGTAGGAGATCTAGGACTCTTAGGTGGACTTGGCACTGGGCTGAATGATTTGCTCGAGGCTATTAGACAATTGTGCCATTTGCTTTGTTGAGCGATTACCCTTGCCATGAGCAATGTTGTGCCTATGATGCATGTCATCCTCTTGGAAAATCAAAGGCTCTTTAGGCACTAATGGCTTTTGTGCACGCTCAATGGCTACATATGACATTTGCTTAGTAAGCATGCTAGGCCGAGGCTCTTTCTTTCGAACACTCATGTCCAGTCTCTTGCCTCGAGACCTATAGTTTCTCTTAGATTTCCTCCTGTGCTTTGTTGCTTTTGATGCAATCTTGCCTTCAACTGATAGAGATGGTTTAGCAGGGGATTTTGGTACCCACATCCATCGGTTACCTACGTAATACCCTTGAGCACGTAGCAACGCTTTGGATATACATTGCGGCATTGTGCTCACCCTCCATCAATGCCTTTGTCTATAAGGATTAGGCTTCTTTTGTGGTCTTCTACGATATTTGTAAGTCCAAAGCCCGTCCTTGGCATTGTCTCTTGACTTCTTGTTTCAAGCATGGCCTCACTCACTGGTTCTCGTTGTTCGACCTGTGCTTGTATTAGCTCTTCCAACAAGTCCTTGCTCTCGATAGTAGGCTTGACTGTTACGTCAGCACCTTCCTTGCCTTTCCCTCGAGGTTCGATGAGGTCACCCTTGCTAAAGGTTGTGACTATCCTCACACCTGGTAGTGTTAGGTGTATCCTCTGTGCTACATAGTCAGCCTCACATTTGATCATCCTTTTGAAGGGTCTTCCCAGGAGGGTTTCCTTACCATATTTAACACTATTTGGAGGAACATGAAATAGGATAGGCAAGTTTTCAGTTTCAATTGTTGCAAGGATATTGCACTTCCCTATGAGTGCTTGTGGAGGTCCCCCATAAGGGCTAAGAGTTGCATTAGTCGGTGTCAGCTCTGGTTGGCCTAGTAGGGTCCATGCCTCATAGGTCAAGCCATTAAAATCGGCTCCTTCATCAATCAGAGCATCGATGGTATGCTCTCTTTTCGCGGTGAGTTTGACCCTAAGATAAGCAGGTGGTACTATGTCTTCATCTTCCGCATCTTGACTTGTAAATTTAAGCCTTCTGACAAATGCCCTTGAGTCCCCAACTGCACGACCAGATGTGGATTCTCCACTGATGTCTTGGCTCGTTAGTGCAGGGCTATTCAAGGAGCATCTATCATCAGGACTGTCATATCTAGTCATTCTCGCTATCGTAGCCTGATGTTGTTGCCTTCCACTTTGACTAGATGTAGTCCGAATGCAACACGTATGTGTTTTTGCAGTGTGGCCTCCTTGCCCTTGTTGGCTAGATTGTCCCATTGAGGTTCTAGGGTCTCTATTTCTCTCGGTTCCGGTATGGGCTTTTAGTTACTCTTTTGTCAGCGAGGATCCACATTCGTGTAGAGCCATTACTACACCAAGGTCTAATTTGGGGGACCTGTCATAGCACGTGTTTTCTCTCCAACCTACTTGGGGGAGGTACAGTAAACACCATGCGCAATTTGGAGGACTGTTTAGCCAAATTTTAAACTAATGTTCTAAGTTTTAGCCCAGTGATGGTTCTGTGATGTGCCTTTAGCTCTGCGTAGCCTTTGGGGTCAATTTCGGGGATTAGGGTTTTTCTAATATGTTGCATCGTTTGTTTTTGGCCAATCAAATTTTAACTGCTCAGCATTTTGCATCTAGGTCTTTGGGTCTCATTGCTGTCTACTTCAAGCTACCAAGCGGCTGCTCCCTACGATTCCGTCTATTCCATGTGCCAGAATCAAGTTCTGAGCGTTAGAAGGACTTTCGACATTTTAGGCTGCTGAGCTCCAGTCGGGTCAGGTCAAATTTCTGAGAATTTGATACAAATTTTCACTCGGCCGAGCTGGTCCGAATTGCACGGTCCGAGTGGGTCACTCGGACGGGCCGAGGTACATGGGGCGAGGGCCAAATTTGGGACTCGGACATGGTAGACTCGAACAGGCCGAGGTGCAAACTTGGATGAAGTCGCTCGGACAGGTTGGCTTGGACGGGCTGAATGGTCAATTTGGACGGGCTGAGGCACTTGGGCCGAGGGCCGAATATGACACGTGGCCGAGGGCCAAATTGGTCGATGGTCAGAATGGTTGACTCGGACGGGCCGAGTAGGTTTGGGTCGAGGGTCAATTAGGGTTTTGGGCTGAGTGGGCTGAGCGAAAGAGGGCCGAGGGCCGATTTTGGGACTTGACCCAGAAGTGGCTGCTCGGACGGGCCGAACGCGGCGCGATGATAGCAGCGAGATGTCGATCTTGCTTGATTTGTGCGATTTACCCAATCATTGTTGAGATGGCAAGCTCAACACATGTGGACATGGATGATGGACCACCTGGTTATATGGGTCCACACGTCTACACTTAGCACGTCGATGGTCATTATGACTCTCACATGGCCACTGACTCATTACTTATTATATTCAGGTCTCTACACCTATTTACAGCTGGCATAGTTATAGCGCCAGTCGACTAGTGTAGTCGGGTATGCATTGTTTGACTTAGTAGGCCACTTTCCTTTTATGTTGTATCTTATCTATACTTTGAGTACATTGTAAAGTGTGTGGAAGAAGAAGAAAAAATCAGCAAGAAAACGTTTTGGCCTCCATCTCTGTTCTTGTCTCTTGAGTGAGCTTCTCCTTGTGCATTCTATGTGTGTTCGGCACAGCATCTTGAGCAACCCCCTCCACCACGCGATTCTTGACAATCATAGCAAGCATAAACCTCCAGATCCTATCTAGGGGGATAGGGGAAGGGATTCATATACCTGAATAGAGCAGTAGGCTTGTCGATGGCACGATCAGAACGAATCGTGCAATGGCTCTCTCTCTCTCTCTCTCTCTCTCTCTCTCTCTCTCTCACTGAAATGGTCACAAATGAGCTCTCCCTTGGCCTCTTGGCTCTTATGCCCCTTCCCGGGTATGGTGTTGATGCCCCCAATCACTCACTTGCCCATCTTAGGCATCACAAGCGAGCTTTTTATCATTTTTTGCATGATTTTTGCCCTGTTTTACCCTGTTTTGCAACAGTAAATCCTAATTCTTATTTTCTTTGTTTTCTCCTACTCTAATGCATCCAATTCACAAAGTAAATGCCTACACTACTCCATCTCACAACATAAATCTCAAAAAAGCTAAAAACCTACTTGCCAAGGAGATCAAATACTATCTTCAACCCCCTCACTTCCTACCTATCTCAAGCACCGGTTCCGGGAAAGCCCTTACTTCAATGCTCGATTCGAAGCACGCAAGCGGTCAAGGCTTGAATCCATTTGTCTCGGCAATAGAACAAAAATGTGGGAGCTTTCACTCAACTGCCAAGACCCACGGACCGCTTATTGCTTCAAACGTTCCAAGCCGAGCACTAATAGCTACCTTTCATATAGCCGATGCACCATCCATATCTACGGGTGTAGTGAGCTTACCTCCATGCCGTTCGAGTTACCTCCTCTCCCGTGCACTTCAGTAGCTCCACGATCCAAGTGCAAGCTTCAAGCAAGCTCCATCCTCAAGCTCCACGCTCCATGCTCCATCACCGTGGGCAAGAGAAGAGAAGAGAAGAGAAGAGAAGAGAAGAGAAGAGAAGAGAAGAGAAGAGAAGAGAAGATGGAGAGCTTCACCCTCTTGATTCCTTACCCTCACACACTCACTTCCTCATTGTCTCATACTCCCTCTCTCAAGCACAAGCTCAAGCAAGCAAGAACAAGAAGAAGAGGGAGAAGAAGAGAGCCACTTTTTGCCACACACAAGAATGAGCTTCTCATTCACTTTTCAACTTTATATACAAACCCTAAATCCCTTTTGGGCGGTCATCCCCTTTTCCCCTTTTTTACATGGCCAGCCATAGCCTAGGCCCTTTTTCCCATTGTCCTTCTATCTTCCTAGCTTCCTTTCCACCGCTCGTCTACATTTACAAATTGCACGACGGGTGAGAGCCCTTCGGGTGAGAGCCCGACGCAACTTAAATTAAACCATGATGCGCTTGCGCTCTTTTACAAAAGTTTTGACTTGCGCTTTTCCTTGTGCACCTTTGTCTTCCGTTTCTCTTTCCCTTGGCTTTTGTCTTTGTCTTCTGTTTTAGTTTTCCAGATTTTCCACCGCCTGGCACTCTTTTACAAGATTTCAGGGTGCGCCTTTATATTTTAAAATGAACCTTTCCCCTTTTGCATTTTCCTTGGACTTTTTAAGGTTGCCCTTGCACTTTTGGCATTTTCTTCTCTTCTTTCTTCAGTCGGGCTACCTTTTTTTTGCCTTTTCCCTGTGTCTTTTTTATTTTCTTTTGCTTTCTTCGCGTTGGGGTTAACAGTACAATTTAGGCTCTGTCTACACACACAGTGCTTTAACCTGCGACCATAGGGCTTCTCAAGTACCACATGTAAGCTTATTCTTCACCAGAGGGTTTGCAAAAAAAGGGTACCTATGCGCTGTTGTCGTCATTTTTACCAGACAGGTCTGAAACCCTAACATAGTCCTCCATAGCCAAGAGTACTCAAGCTTTTTTCTCTTCTTCATTTTCTCTCTCCTACCACTTGGATTAAGACATTGTCACTTTGGTTTATTGGGCCACTGAAGACTCCAGCAAGATTTATCCTCAAACCATTGAGAGGGAAGAATTTGGAGATTTTTCTTACAAATCTTTTGAAGCATAGCCCTTCTCAAGCTTCTTTTTTCACCTTGTCACTCGAGTCTACTACCAAACCGAACCAGCATCAAATCAAGGATGGGATTTGGAAGATTTGGAGCAGATTTCTAAAGGTTCTTGAAGACCTATGTTGGCAACAGGTACAAAGGCAAGAATGAATATCTTTTCTACGATTTTTGCAAAAGGACCGAACACACAGAGAAGTTCTTCCACGCAAAAAAAAAAATCCTAGAAGGCCTATCTTGTTGCAGTTAAAGAAGAAGAAGACCATGGAGCAAAGGAAGAAGAAGAAGAAGAAGACCACCAGGAGAAGGAAAAGCCTCATCATTCCTTCTATGCCTACTCTAATAGATTGTTTAGACTTGTAATTTCTAAAGCCCAAATGCCTTTATCATAAGCTTATGAACTTCTCATGTATCCTTGTAGTACAGCCTCTGTACACTTTTTGTGAGGCCCCTGTTGCAGCCTCTCGATGTCCACCATGTTTGTGGTACCCACACTTAGCCTTTTCTGCAATAGCCTCTGGTGTTTTGTATTGTTTATGGCGTGCCCACACTTTGCAGGTATTTCTTTCACTAAAGCCTCTACACACTTTGTACTTCTGGTTGTGATTGAGGAGGGGTGTTGAGATGTTTGCAATCACACCTACTTCAGTCTCTTTAGATGGAGCTGTGGGAGCTTAGGACAAGAATTCCATAAGCACAGTAGGAGGATGTGCTGCCTAGACTTTTCTATAAAGCATTGTACTTTCCTTTCATTTTCATGCAATATATGATGGTACTTTTGTCCTTTCAATTAAGTGACTAAGTCAATGTCCAACTACACAAGACTTTGTTTATGATTCCAAATCTCAATCTTGGAACCTAATTCACTTGTGTGACATTCTACCTTCAACTCTATGTCTTCTTCATGAGTTCACTCTATACCTTCAAGCCACCATAGCCATGCTCAGGTCCATGCATTCCAACAAACTTAATGTACAATTGGGCTTGATCCCACCTTCATCACAGCTATAATCTTATACTGCTCAGGATACTACTTAGACAAGATCGCACGTCACAAGAGCATCGCCTTACACTCCTCTTTTTTATCCAAATGGAATAGACAGCTGTGCCATGGAAATATTGATTATGCGAGCCGCTTTACTTCCTTCATTTTGCTTAGCCCTGCTAGGGTGGAACATATGAATGATAGCAGCTTCACATGCTACAATCATCCATTTCTTTCCACCACCACTTTCCAAGTACACTTGAACCTCAGAGGGTATATACAGAGCTAGCAATTCCTTAGTAAATCTCTAAGCCCCCAACTCTGCCCTCTCCTGACACAAATGATGAAGATTAGCCCTTGTCATGACTACGTAATTTTCAAAAAAAAAAGAGAGAAAGAAGATACTAAACTAGAAAGAGAAGGAAATCATAAGAAAAAGCAGTTAGCTCCATATTAGCCACAATCACTGTACCTAGGGGTTCTCAAGCTAGGCCCATTCGATGGCCTCAGTCATGTGTCTCCATCCCTAACCCCGTAGCCCCTTTTTCTTCCCCACTCAACACTTAGGGCACCTCAAGGGTAGGACTTCCAAAACTTGTCCCCTAAGCTACACCCACCGCACCTCCCTTTCTGCACAAACTAGGTCGTCAAGTGTGGGATAACACCTAGGCTTGCCTGTGACTTCCAATTCCACTAGCATGAGCACAATGCACCACATGGTAAGGTAAACACATCCCCAAATAGTGCACCTTCTTTTCTAGTAAATCCAAATACTGTAACCCACCAACTTTGGAGGCCCCATCATCCCCTCAATTCACCCTCCTCAACCCCCACTACTTCAACCGGTTGATTAGTTTCTTCCAAAGACCAATCCCTACGCAACCACATCTTCATCAACTTACACGACTGCTGTTGCACAACATGTAGCCAAAACAAAGAAAATGAAGACCAAAGAAGCCCAAGTTAAAAAGTAAGTGAATAATCTCATTAGGAACAATGTAGGAGATGGCAACCTGAGAAAAAACGAGGGGGAGCTCTATAATATTTCTATTGGAAAATATTACTAGCTGCGTGAGACTCATGCAAATGACAATTCCGGCATTGAAGATACAGATGGTGTGATCTTTATGTTGTACAAAACATGACCCTCTACTAGCAAAAATCGAGACCAAGGTTTAAAAAAAAAAACCCTGCATATCTACATGTGAACCTCCTCTTGGGAGGAGGTCAAAAGGATAATTGTTAGATTTATTGTAAATTTTTTTAATTCTCTTCTCCCCAGCCGAAGCGTGGGAGGGAAGAGGATGGGTCTATAATGGGAAATTGTAGAGGTGGAAGAAGAGAATGCATGCAGGGCCCACGTGGGGGAGGGAGCCCTTTCCCCCCCTTATCCTATACAAACCCCCTCTAAGGGGTGAAGAGGGAGGAAAAAAGCTGAGGAAACTTGTGCGTGAGGAGGGAGTCATGAGGTTGAAGGAGGGAGGTGAGAAGTACGTGCTGCACCAGTTGTCGTCGCTTGAAGTACGCCTGAGTACGCCACCAGCGCCGTCTCCATTCGTTGCCGCCTAAAGATCATGGCCGCCATCAAGCTCCTATCCTCTTCCCTCCACGCCACGTATTGCTGTAGCCAGAAGCCTTAGAAGCTACCAAGAACCTTCTAAGGGGTCTCTCTAAGCTCCATTTTCCATTGCCCCTTCTCAAGCGGTCTTTAGACCCCGCAGATTTAAGCCCCTTTTCCCCTTGCATCCTCGGGAATTAAGCCCTTTTCCCTTGGATCCTCCAAAAATCCATTTTTTCCCTGGTTATTACTTCTTCTCGTGGATTCTCACACAAGTCCTTTAAAGCCATATTAGCAGGTTTTAAACCCCCTTTTCCATTGGAACTCTTAAGGTCCACTCTACCCTCCAGATTTAAAACCATCCTTCCTATTGCAACTCCCACAAGCCTATTTTTCTAGCCGGTTAAAAGGTCCTTCCCTTTTGAACCCTCTGAAAGCCCAAAAATTATTTTCCCCTTAAGCTTCGTAGTGGAAGCCTACAAGGTCTTCCCATTAGTTCCCTAATATGCCTTTCCAGGGTTTTGAAGGAGAGAGAGCTAAAAAGCACTTTCTACTCGAATTCCCCCATAAACCCATTCCCTAATTTTTCCCCCACACTCCTTCTCCATAAAGATCCTTACCCCGGAACTTCTATGAAAAGAAGGAGAAGTTCATAATGTCAAGATTGTGGGACAGAAGGAAGGAGTCTCACTTGTAGCTTTCTTGCTTACACAATGGGGGAATACACACAAAGGTGGAGGCTGAAAACAATTTTCCTCTTCTTAGTTGTGTAAGCCAAAATAACTCTCATACAAAGAAATAGAAGAACCCTATATATGGGTCTCAAACCAAAGATAACTGACTAAGGTGGCATACTAACTGAGCCACGAATTAGAGTAGATAAGGATAGCTGTCATCTAGCTATTATTCATGGGCGGTGTACCAACCCCATCTGCAACTGACAAGTCGGTGACATAAATGCACAACGGTCACCCTGGCATATCACGAGTGGAGCTCGATATCTCAACACTCCCCCTCGAGCTCAATCCCAATTCCTGCACACCAAGCAGGTCTCTGAACTTGCGCAGCTTCTCTGTGTCCAATGCCTTCATGAATATGTCAGCTACCTGATCCTCTATGCTGACATAAACTAAATCAATAAGACCTAGTAAAACCCTCTCCCGCACATAGTGATAATGCACCTCAATGTGCTTTGTTCTAGCATGATAGACTGGGTTATTTGCCAAGTGTATACTACTCATGTTGTCACAATAAATGACAACTGGCCCATCTGTAGGCTGATGCATATCATAAAGTAGCTTATGCAACCAAGCTACCTCACATGCAGCCATTGCTGCACCCCTGTACTCAGCCTCTGTGCTCGACAAGGCAATTGTAGGCTGTTTCTTGCTGCTCCAAGTGACTGCAGCACTCCCAAAAGAGAACACATATCCACTGGTGGATCATCTATCAGAAATACTACCAGCCCAATCAGCATCAGTGTATCCATGTAACTGTATCTGAACCCCAGTCTCATAAAATAGTCCATATTGCAATGTGGACTTCACATATCTGAGTATGCATCTAGCCGCATCCAAATGTGGTTTCCTTGGAGCCTGCATAAACTGACTTACCAATCCAACAGCATAGCTCAAATCTGGCATGGTAATAGTCATATAAATCAAACTTCCTACTATGCGTCTATACATAGTAGGGTCTTTTAGAAGCTCACCTGCATCTGCGCTCAGCTTCACATTCTGCTCCAAAGGAATTGAAATAGGCTTACAGCCTGTCATCCCATATTTGGACAGCATGTCCAATCCATACTGCCTCTGCAAGAGCCATATCCCACTTGGTGATCTAATCACCTCAATGCCCAAGAAATAACACAGCTCTCCCAAATCCTTCATCTCAAACTTTTGCTTCAATAGCATTTTCACATGAAGGATATCTTCATCACTATCACCTGTGATAATCAAATCATCAATATAAATGACAAGCAACATAATACCTTTCTCTGTTTTTCTCACATAAAGTGAGAAATCCACCTTGGAAATCTGAAAACCAATAGTGACAAGATATTTTCCTATCTTGTCAGACCATGCTCTAGGTGCTTGCTTCAAGCCATACAAGGCTTTCTTCAACCTGCAAACAAACTCAAGATGAACAGCATGCACATAACCTGGTGGCTACTCCATATAGACCTCTTCTTGCAAATCACCATGCAAGAAGGCATTCTTTAAATCCATTTGATGTAAAGACCATCCCTTTGATGCAACCATAGCAATGACTGCTATTACGGTTGCCATCCTTGCAACCGGACTGAATGTTTCTTCATAGTCAATGCCATATGTTTGTGCATACCCCTTGACTACTAATCTTTCCTTGTATCTGTTCACAGAACCATCTGCGTTGTGCTTCACCTTATAAACCCACTTACAGCCAATTGCATTCTTATCTTTAGGCAAAGGTACCAACTCCCATGTAGCATTTGCTTCCAAGGCATCCATTTCTTCATCCATAGCTTTCTCCCATTTTTCTTTTCCCATGGCTTGGTCAAAAGAAGTGGGTTCTAGTTCCTGTATCACTTTGACTATATATGCATAGTGAATGGCTGTAAATCCATCATATTTCAGCCTATCCACAGAATACCTAGCTCTGGTAGACCTACGCAAAGTAGGCTCACTTCCAGGTGCTCTCAAAACATCCTTGGTCTTCCTTACTCCAGGTGTAACAATAGAAGGAATACCCAACTCATCATCAATGCTCTGTTCTGAGCCACTGGATTCACCATCCACATAAGAGTGACCTGCATTCACATCAAACATGGGCTGATCTACCTTCTCTTTTCCTTTTCGTGATACCTGCATACCACTATCTGCATTGCTTTGAGAAGATTCTCCTGATCTCAATCTGCCTGTCCATGGCGAAGAATGTGAACCACTGCTAGAGGACGCTCCAGGTCCACTAATATCTTGTGACTACTGCTGTGAATTCTGTGCAGCATTACCTTTTGTGCATCTACATTATCAATCACATTTACTGGTTTATACGAGCTACTCATCTCATCAAAAACAACATCTCTGCTCATTGTAAACTTACCAGTAGAAGGGTTATAGCATCTATACCCTTTCTGCTGCAAAGAGTAACCAATAAAGATGCACTTCTCAACTTTTGGATCCAACTTGGATCTCAACTCATCTGGCACATGAACATAGGCAATGCAACCAAAAATTTTCAAATGAGAAATATTTGGTTTCCTACCAGTATACCTCTCCTCTAGAGTCATCCCATGTATTGCTGCAGTAGGAGTTCTGTTCATTATGTAGACTACTGTAGCAACTGTCTCAGCCCAATAAAAATTTGGCAGGTCTTTTTCATTGAGCATGGCACGAGATACCTCTCCAATATGTCTGTTTTTCCTTTCTGCAATTCCATTCTGTTGTGGGGTATAACTGCATGAATATTGCTGCTTTATGCCATGCTCCTGTAGGAACCTTGCAAACTCATTTGAGAGGTACTCTCCCCCTCCATCTGACCTTAGGCATTTTATTTGCAGGCCTGTTTCTTTTTCAACCATAGCTTTAAGAGTTTTGAAATGCCCAAAAACTTCACTTTTCTTTTTCATAAAATACACCCAAACTTTTCTACTATAGTCATCAATAAAAGTAACAAAATAATGACAGCCTCCAAGAGATGAAGCTTTATAGTCCACACATCAGAGTGGATTAATTCCAATGGCTTCTTACTCTCTTGAACATGTCTAGGAAATGGTTTCCTTGCCTGTTTTCCAAACTGACAGGCTTCACATACCTTATGCATTTCTGCAACCTTGAATTTAGGCAATCCTGCGACAATATTTTGGGCCTGCATTGATTTAAGTCGTTGTACATTAACATGACCAATGCGTTTATGCCAGATATCAATATCTGCAACTACACCGGTCCCATGTGCAAACATTGCTGCACTCAATTCAGGCATGTCTGCATCCAATGTAAACATTCTGCCCTTCTTCTTTCCTTTTGCTATCAAGCGACCTTTATTTTTCATATCCTCAACAAAGCATCCATGAGGATTAAATCTGACCTGCAAGCCCTGCTCAATCATTTGACCAATAGAAACCAGATTCTTGGTGATATTCGGGACATGAAATACATCGGACAGGTATTTCTTTTTCCCATCCTGCATAGACAAAGGAATTTTTCCAATCTGCACAATAGGATGTGCAGTATCATCACCAGTCTCCACAAATCCTGGTTTTTCCATTTTTCTTGCATCCTGCATCCATTCTGTATGACCTCTCATGTGGTTTGATGCACCTGAGTCAACATACCACACTTCGTTGCTTTCTTCTGCACTTGTTACAGAATTGTTCATGTGCTGCACCATAAACAAATGCTCATTTTTGTCATCACCCTGTCTACTAGAAGATGCATAATTTCATTGTTGCAATTTCCCATTCATGATGTCATTCTACTTTTTATAGCAGTCTTTAGCCATATGACCCATTTTACCACAGTAGTAGCATTCAACATTGCTGTTTGCATTTTGGCCTCTTTGCCATCCACCATGACCTCTTTGGCTCCCCCTGCCTCTAGAGTTACCACGTCCTCCTCCATAGGACTGGTTTTCTTGAGTCTGCTGCATATTCTGATTTCTACCACGGCCTCCAAATCGACCTCCTCTACCTCTACCTCTACCTCTTCCAGCATTTGAGTAGAAGACAGTTTCTTTTCAAGTTCCTCCTGAAGAAGATGCACCACCATTTCTTTGCTCCTTAGAAATTAGAAGAGCAATCAACTCCTCAAAATCAGGAAATCTTTCACGAACTGAAATGGATTTTCGAAAGTGTGCATAATCCTTTCCTAGACCATTCAAGGTCACAGAAACTAAATCATCATCTTCCACTGGCGACCCAATGGAAGCAAGTGCATTTGCAATCTTCTTCACATTCATGTGGTAGTCATTGATGCTCATACTTTCTCTTTGCACATTATGCAACTCTTGATTGAGTTGCATTTTCCTGGCTTGCGTATTTGTGCTATACATTTTTGACAAAGTATCCCATGCCTCCTTTGGCATACTTACATCCTAAATATGCACAATCATAGAGTCTGAAATACTGATAGTCAGCCAGTATATAACTTTCCTGGCTCTCTCATGCCATGCTTTGAATGCCTGCATTTGCTGTTGATTGGGAACATCAAGAAGAACTGGTTCTTCTTCATTTCCTGCAACAAATTTCAAATATCCTTTTTCCATAAGGAAATTCGTCATTCTAAACTTCCATGCTTGGAAGTTGTTCTTGTCAAGCTTTTCAGTTACAATCTATGAAAGAGAATCAGACGCCATTACAGAATACTACAAAAAATTCTGTCACTGCAAAAAACACAGCTTCACCCTCACAAGGGCAAATCTGCAAAACTGGCGAAAGTGGTATTTGACCACACAGTCACTTCCTAGTGACGATTTTGCATAAACAGGAAACAAGGATGATTCTGTAACTCCCAATGTCTCTGCACACAAGCATACGATGCAATTTCTGTGGTAACTTTTCACAGACCTGTAGAACAGTGGTCGCACAGCATAAAACAGGGCCTTTTACTGAGTGCATGTAGAAAACTTCTGCCTCCAAAACAAGCCCCAAAATGGCCTCAAATAAAAAAAACAGGGTCACCAAGGGCTAAAGCCCTATCCCGCAGCATATACTGCCCTGTTGCTTCACCGCGAAGGGCATCTCAACCTGAGATAATGCACTCTTGCAATTTCCGGTCGTGCTACCTGCAGAGATCTGCTCCCAAAATAAAAAATGAAAGCAACACTGCTCCTCTTACCAGAACACCGCGAACTTGGCTTGCTTTCTTGAGCTCCTTACCACGAACAAGGCTCTGATACCATGTCAAGATTGTGGGAGAGAAGGAAGGAGTCTCACTTGTAGCTTTCTTGCTTGCACAATGGGGGAATACATACAAAGATGGAGGCTGAAAACAGTTTTCCTCTTCTTAGTTGTGTAAGCCAAAAGAACTCTCATACAAAGAAATGGAAGAACCCTATATATGGGTCTCAAACCAAACTCAACTAACTAAGGTGGCATACTAACTAAGCCACGAACTAGAGTAGATAAGGATAGCTGTCATCTAGCTATTATTCATGGACGGTGTACCAACCGCATCTGCAACTGACAAGTCGGTGACATAAATGCACAACGGTCACCCTGGCATATCACGAGTGGAGCTCGATATCTCAACAATAAGTTCCCATTTCCAAAGCCCAAATTCCACAAGAAGGTGCATAGGTCAAGGAAACCCTATTTCAAAAGGGAATTGCGTGTACAAGGGAGAACGACCAAGATCATCAGACTGCTCGGCCAAGGCAAGAAGGTCAAATTCAGGATGGCCCCTAAAAAGGCACAAGGCGCAACCGCAAGAGGATCATCCCCTAACATTCATGTGGACATTTCACCGAACCCACAAGTCCAGGTTTTCTTCATATTTTTTATTTATGTCGTAATATTGCAATTATGCATGGTTAATTCATGGAAGTAAGATGCACTTTTGCCATTGAAAAACATTGGCTATCTTAAAGGAAATAGCTCACAATTGAAGAATCGGTCATTTGTATTTCTCAAAGAAACGAACGAAAGAAGTACATAAGACGTCTATGCATTCTTAGCAAATTGTTGTTATGCATTGCAAAGTAACGAATCTAGATCAACTAATGACCATCATTACAAAGTCCAAATTATTGTAGTACACTTCGATTGCGCATGGAAATATTAAATCGCATGTCGCATTATTAGACATCTCTTTCTTCGCAATGATTCATTAAAGAAGATTGCTAACAACTGTAGGAATTTGCAAGGCATGGAAATGATTCTAGGGCTGCATGAAGTAGGTTAAACTCTAGACAATTGGCATAAATGTCATTCAAACTACATAGTAGTTAGGAAAGGTTCTGTAATGCTCATCCACCACACGAATATTTCATGAAGTTAGGGAAAGGCTGTATGGTTCGTTTTAACATAAAACCCTAAAAGTTTAGTGGCATGAATCTTGAATGCATGTTCTAGAAGGATCAATAGGAATTATGTTGTAACTTAACATACGCTTTGATCTTAACCAGAAAAGTTAGGGGTTGTAAATCTAATCATACGTACGCAATGAATCGTGTGCTTATGAGAATGGTATCGTAATGCAACTAGTTTTTCCCCTCTTTGATCAAGACAATATCTTCATGAATAGACAAGTAAATTGGTTTACCCCAAACACCTAAACTGCAAAGGAATTGCTTAGGAATGGTTAAATTGATGCAACATATCCCAAGTGCTAACTAGGATTTAGTACGTTGAGGACGTGACCTAGTCGCACTTATTGCCAAGTTGAAAACTCTCATACCCTAAAAACTTGCCCACATTCACGGAATGTAGGGACAATAGGACATGCTCGCAAGAAATGATCTAGGGTTTCTACCCTAAGGATCACTCGATTAAAAAGATGAAACTCGGATTGAGGTTGAACTCTAGGACCGACGGATTTGGCCTAGTGCAATCGAGAATGAATTGGATATGAAGACACCCTAAACCTTGTTCTTATCCAATTATGATTCCCTGATTAGAAGGCGCCGTTTGATGGGTGAAATAGTCCCATGGATTAGATGCGACACTTGTGCAACAAGTTGCAGAGTCGCATGATCTTGTGGTTTGATCACAAGGGAATGGCCAATTCCTTGGAATGAGATTGGCAGATTCTTGCGCAAGGTTATCTTGCAAGAGGATGAGTAGTCGTCTTGATATAGTAAATTTCTTGGGAAAAGTGACCAAGATAAGGGGATTAGATATTTGCTTGGAAGTAAAGGACTAATCAATAATTTGGAGCAACATACTTTCTGTTAATAAAACTTAAGGTATTGGTTAGGTTGGGTTAATAGGGTACGGCCCTAACCCAAGGACATACGGGTTATGAAACAAAACCTTGGGGATCTTGCCAAGTCGCAATTGACCCCAGAATCGAATGCTGGATGCATTCGGAGAAAATGATTCACTCCTCAGCAGTTGGCAAAAAATAACGACCACTGGAAATGATTGTGCTTGTATCAGTTTAAAGAGCACTGTTTGCTTTGTTTGCACAAGGAACTAAAGGATGAAAAGATACCTAATGCTTCAGGTTGAAGGCTTAAAGGGAGTGGCAGCTTAGTTACCCCCGAGTGTCTGACTGACCCTAACCAAGGGGGTTGTTAACCGCGCCGGGAAGGTGGACCGAACCCACTGCATGAGGTCTCTCCGTTGAGCGCTACTTGGAGCAGGAGGACGCTTGGGTGCCAGGGGGGCTTTGGCCATAAATCCCTTGCCTTCGGGGCCTTGCACAAGGGGCCAATGTGACTCGGGACTGGATCTCGAGGCTGCATACTAGTCTATGGGCAGAATCTTGGATTAGTAATCCCTATGGATTGCTAGATAGCCTTCGGGCGGATTATGGATAAGCCTATGGGCTGGACTTTATAAATGTATTACAAAGATAAATATGATAAACTATTGAAAAGGAACTTGTTTGACACTATTTTTCTATATCAAGTGCTATGATTACGTGAAGGAATCGGTGCGGGCTAATTAAGGAAGCTGCTTGATGCATGTCCAACTAAATGTGGTAGGTAATTAGACAACTAAAACAACCTGAGGAAAGTGCGGTGGATGTGGCCATGGGTCTGTCCTACGGATGGGTGGTCCCGGTTGGCTGGGAACTTTTCTCAATCATAATGGACAGCAAGGAGATCGTTTCAAAGGAAATGAATAGCAAGGGCGCTAACCTAGAGTCTAGGTGATAATAATCCCGGATTTATGCTGTTTTAGGGGGAACGGAATGGGACTATGCCTTATGGCAGAGAGGTCGAGCATTGCATCCCTCTCATTTCCCATTCTCCTTGAACCAAGTGCAACGTGAATCCGCTTCGGCCCTGGCGTTTCTGTGTAAAGTAGTTCACTCGGGGTTCGACGCTAGTTGCCATTTAAGAAATGACCATTAGGGGAAATCCTGATTCAGGTCGGTCATAAGTGGGAACGACCAGAATACTTCCGCTACGTGGCAGACGTGAAAAGTCCTGGATCGCAAACCCCATGACATTCTATGGGAGTGCCACGCGGAGCTTTCTAGATCTCCTTTCCGATGGACTGCTAAGACATGTCCTGAAGGGATTAGGTGGACACGTTACAGTTGGTATCAGAGCGAACCAATGAAGGATTTGTTTTTTAAGAAATCTTAATAAGAAGAAGTAAAGAAAATGTTGCTGTTCAGAACATTTCCTTACTTTCGATGCTGTCTTGCAGAATTATGAAGCATGGAACATGTTCTTAGTGTTCCAAGTCATGTTTATGACCGCGATGCATTCCCCTGATTATTGACAAAGGGTTGAAATGATGAACATCCTAGATCGTATTTATAATCCATCACCTTTGTACGTGGAACAAAGATGGACATGTGACTCAGGAATTTATTACATAGCTGCCCACCGGTTTGCATACCTTCAAACCAACCTAAAGAGGATTAAGTGGTTGGAAGACCTAAAGACCGTGAAGTTGTTCATTTTTGTGGAGGCTCACGTAAACTCAACTTTACATATTCAAGATCGGAGGGTTGAGCTGAACTCATATGTATATGAGGAAGTGACCCGTGTAATCCCCACCGATAGGATCAAGGTGTTGGGGCGCTATGAGAAGAATGGGTTCCAAAGGATAGGATACCCTAATCTTCCAATGACTTACCGATTCCTAAAGATCCATGACCCGAAACCATACTATTATCCAGTTCCCATAGATAAATGTAATACAACATTATTCTCCCCAAACTAAATGTAACGGTTGCTCTATCATCTCAGGAAATGTTGTACTCCGAAAGGGCTAGGTCCATATAAATGCAATAAGACTTATTTTATCAATGTCTGTCTTTTCCATGAGAATTGATAAAAAGTTAAGTAGCTAGGATTCTTGGTTGATAGCTGAATTGGGTATGAAATATAAATCATAACGATTAGCGATTTATAACATTAAGAAGCCTCTATCTAGGCACAACCCCAGGTATAGATTCCCAGTTCGCCTCCTACATCAAGTACGGCCGTGATCCAGGAGAAGAAGTTTCTTCTCAAGCAGATCAAGCCGCCAGAATTTGACGGGAAAGGTAGGACTGTCCAAGCGGATGCTGAGATTTGGATAGAATCTATGGAGGATTACTTTGAAGCAGCCGGTACTACACCTGCGAACCTGGCTATGCTCGCCAAGCTAAAGCTCACCGGCGAAGCCAGGATTTGGTGGAAGCAATGGTGTAGAGATCAAGGGATTGCGGAAGGATCTACTACCTGGGAAAAACTGAAGAAAGCTGTGCAAGGAAGATACTTACCACCTGCATATCGCACGCAGAAAATGAATGAGTTCTACGAGCTGAAACAGCTGGGACTCACTCTTGACACATACTACTCTAAATTCGTCTCACTTCTTAAGTATGCGAAACAGATGGACATGACACAGCAGTGTCAAAATTTTTTGCTGGTTTAAACCCACCAGTGAATACCCGTCTTGAATCTATGCACTCATCAGATCTTCAAGACGCACTCATTTGAGCTGTGCCTATAATTCAGGAGGTGCAGGGTAGGCCAAGAAGTAACAAAACTTGGTCTTATAAGGACCCAAACAGAGGAGCATATAGGCCTCAAATGAAGAGAGTTCAAGGTCAGAATCGGGGACAAAGAAAGAAAGAAAGGACTAATAATGCCAACAGCTTTGTCCCTATCCAAAGCAATGGTCGAAACCTCCGTTGTTTCCACTGTAACAAGCCTGGTCATTTCAAGAGGCAATGTCCCAAGCTTGGAAGAGGACATTGCCAAGCACCTTTCCAAGGAACTGGCTGTGGCCAGGGAGCCGCTACCTAAGGTAGAGGAAAAACTGCCTGTGTTGCCAGCAGAGAAATGTGCGAAGAAGAAGATCCAACCATGGAAGCAGAGTTTGAAAGGGGGACAGTCCATGCCGCTCTTCACAAGAAAGGTCCGAATCGCCAGTTTTCGGTGATTCAGACACCATTAGATTATCAAGGTAAAGGTTTCAAGACCTTGATTGATTGTGGCAGTACACATTTCTTTATCTCACTAGCTTGTGCAAAAAGATTAGGAACAGCCACAGTAGAAGCACCTACCTTGCTTGTGGTTTTAGCAGATGGTCGTGAGGGTTACTTGTACCAGGCAAATTGCTAAGGTGGAATTATTTTTGGGAGGAAAGACAACTTTGGTCAAATTCAGAGTCATGAACCTAGGTATCCATGAGTGTCTACTCGGAATGGGTTGGCTTAAACCTAATGACGCCCACATTCATTGTGGAAAAGGCCAAATTTCATTTCGAAACTTTGAAGGGGAATTGGTCACGACTCAAGGTGAGGTTGGAAAATTGAAAATTCAATTAGCCAAAGCATCTCGGATTATAAAGGGAGTTAGAAAGGGACTACCTATCTACTTGATTAAGCTCACTAAGTTAGATCAGAAGCAGGAGTCTAGTGAAGGACCTTCATGGCTAAAGGAATACATGGACATATTTCCTGAAGAGTTGACAGAACTCCCACCTCAAAGAGAAGTGGATCATGAGATCAAGCTAGTGCCAGCAGGAGCTGCGCCAATTGCAAAGAGGTCTTATAGAATGTCCATCCCGAAAGCAATTGAGCTAAAGGAACAACTCAAGCAACTGCTAGATCAGGGCTACCCGTCCTAGCAGTTCACCATGGGGAGCTCCAGTACTGTTCCAGAAAAAGAAAGATGGAACGCTTCGACTGTGTATTGATTACAGAGGGTTGAATCAATCAAGTGTAAAAAACAAGTACCCTATTCCTAGAATAGATGAGCTTCTTGATTGTCTTCATGGTGCGAAGATCTTCTCCAAGATTGATCTCAGGTCTGGTTAATATCAGATAAGGATCAAGGAAGAAGATATTCCAAAGACAGCTTTCAACACAAGATATGGACACTTTGAGTTTCTAGTTATGTCATTCGGGCTTACGAATGCGCCTGCCACCTTCAACAGGTTAATTCAGGATATCTTTAGGCCATATCTTGATGACTTCATACTCATCTTCTTCGAGGACACTTTATTCTATTCCAAACAGCCAAGAAGATCATGAACCACAACTTAAGATTGTCCTTGAGACAATGAGAGCACATAAGCTCTATGCTAAGATGAAGAAGTGTGCATTCTTTAAACGTCAGATTGAATATCTGGGATTCATCATATCAATGGAAGGAATCTCAATGGATCCAGCCAAAGTCAGAGATGTTTTAGAATGGCCAATGCCAACAACTGTCAAAGAAATACGTAGTTTTCTTGGATTGATAGGATGGTATAGGGTCTTCATCAAAAGCTATGCTTTGATTGCAGCACCTCTGACGGACTTACTGAAGAAGCAAACATCCATTGCATGGTCAATTGCCGAACAAATCAACTTTGATAGATTCAAGAAAAGTTTGGTATCAACACCTATCCTAAAACTTCTAGACCTCAGTAAGAGTTCGAGGCAGTAACTGATGCTAACACACTTGCCTTAGGATGTGTGCTCATGCAGGAAGGTCATCCTGTAGCATACTCTTCAACGAAACTGAAGAGCCATGAGAAGAATTATGCTACCCATGATCTAGAACTATTAGTTGTCATCCATGCTCTAAAGCTTTGGAGACACTACCTGTTGGGTAACAAGTTTACTCTAGTGACTGATCATAAAAGTCTCAAGTGGATCTTTACCCAGAATGAGCTCAATATAAGGCAATGTTGGTGGATTGAAGTGCTGGAGGAGCATGATTTTGAAATCAAGTACCGACCAGGAAAGGAGAATGTAGTTGCCGATGCACTCAGTCGCAAGGCATTCCTTAATTCTCTAATCTTGCAAAATCCATCAACAGCTAGATCTCTAGCCATAAAGGTGTCCATGCCAAACAACCCAATACTTGAGCTAGCTAGAGAAGAAGCATGCCATGATCCAAGCTATCAAAAGATGCTAGGGGAGATCCCTATCAAGGACTAGGACCAAAAGCTACAGGCTAAGTATCATGAATTATCTATCAATAGTGGACTTGTCTACTATCGAACGAGATTATGTATATCAGCAAGCCAGTCACTTAAGCAGAAGATACTGTGGGAAGCTCATGATTCCCCTTTCTCGGGACATCGTGGCTATGCTAAGACTCTCAATGCAGTTAGGAAGAGCTACCATTGGGAGAGGCTTAAAGGTGACGTTCTCAAATATGTCATTGAGTGTTTGTCTTGTCAACGTATCAAAGCCGAACATGTCAAAATGCCAGGAAAGTTACAACCACTTGACATTCCCCAAATGAAATGGGAATTCATCAGTATGGACTTTGTTGTTGGCCTACCCCGAGTTCAGGGAGGATACAACTCCATCATGATTGTGGTTAACATGCTTACTAAGGTTGCACACCTTATTCCAATAAAGACAAACTATAAAGCCTCAGACATTGCAAGGTTGTTTATCAAGGAGATATTCAAGCTACATGGGCTACCCAAAAGAATCATTAGTGATCGTGATTCTCTCTTCACATCACACTTCTGGAGAGCTATCTTCGAAGCCATTGGGACTCAACTCTGTTTTATTACAGCTTACCATCCCCAAACTGATGGCCAAACAGAGCGAGTCAATCAAGTTATCGAGGATATGCTTAGGGCGCACTGCTGCCATGAACCAAGAAGGTGGATTCAATACTTGCCCTTGGTTGAATTTGCCTACAATGCTTCTTACCAACAAAGCATTCAGATGACCCCTTTTCAAGCATTGTATGGTCATGACTATGAAAGTCCCCTAAACTTCTCAGATCCAACCTTGAGGGTTGAAGCTTCAAGGGAGATGTTGGAAGAGATGGATGACCAAGTAAAGTCAATAAGACAGGACATCCAAGCCGCCAAGAATAGACAGAAGGCATACACGAATTTGAAGCATCAAGATAGAATCTTCGAGGAAGGAGACATGGTCTTCATTTGCGTACGTCCAAAGAAGAGTTCCCTATCCTTAGGAGATTGCAAGAAGCTAAGTCCAAGGGATTGTGGACCATACAAGATCCTCAAGTGCCTAGGACCTAATGCTTATAGACTACAACTTCCTGAGAACCTAAAGGTTCATAATGTATTCCATATCAGCCTATTGAAGAAGTATGTACCTAATCCTAGCCATGTACTTGATGACCAACAAGTTGTAATGCCTTGTCAAGGAGTCCTTGAGCTACGGCCTAACAGGATCTTAGATGTTAGGGAGAGACAACTGAGATCCAGAACCCTGAGAGAATGCCTTGTCCAATGGAAAGATTATCTCGAGGAGGATGCGACTTGGGTGGATGAAAGCACTCTCAACCATCAATATCCCCAGTTTATCTCGACATGAGGACATCTTGATTCCTCCAAGGGGGAGAGAATGTAATATTTCTGTTGGAAAATATTACTAGCTGTGTGAGACTCATGCAAATGACAATGCCGGCATTGAAGATACGAACGGTGCGATCTTTATGTTGTACACAACATGACCCTCCACTGGCAAAAATCGAGACCAAGGTTTTAAAAAAACCCGCATATCTACATGTGAACCTCCTCTTGGGAGGAGGTCAAAAGGATAATTGTTAGATTTATTGCAATTTTTTTTAATTCTCTTCTCCCCAGCCGAAGCATGGCTGAGGGAAGAGGATGGGGATATAATGGGAAATTGTAGAGGTGGAAGAAGAGAATGCATGCAGGGGCCATGTGGGGGAGGGAGCCCTTTCCACCCCTTATCCTATATAAACCCCCTCTAAGGGGTGAAGAGGGAGGAAAAAAGTTGAGGAAACTTGTGCGTAAGGAGGGAGTCATGAGGCTGAAGGAGGGAGGTGAGAAGTATGTGCTACACCAGTTGCCGCCGCCTAAAGCCTGAGTACGCCGCCAGCGCCATCTCCATTCGCTACCGCCTGAAGATCGTGGCCGCCATCAAGCTCCCATCTTCTTCCCTCCACGCCAAGTACTGCTGTAGCCAGAAGCCTTAGAAGCTTCCAAAAATCTTCTAAGGGGTCTCTCTAAGCCCCCTTTTCCATTGCCCCTTCTTAAGCAGTCTTTAAACCCCCCGGATTTAAGCCCCCTTTCCCCTTGCATCCTCGGGAATTAAGCCCTTTCCCCTTGGATCCCCCAAAAATCCATTCTTTTTCACGACTATTACTCCTTCCCTTGGATTCTCACACAAGTCCTTTAAAGCCATATTAGTAGGTTTTAAACCCCCTTTTCCATTGGAACTCTTAAGGTCCACTCTACCTTCCAGATTTAAAACCATCCTTCCTATTGCAACTCCCACAAGCCTATTTTTCTAGCTGGTTAAAAGGCCCTTCCCTTTTGAACCCTCTAAAAGCCCAAAAATTATTTTCCCCTTAAGCTTCGTAGTGGAAGCCTATAAGGTCTTCCCATTAGTTCCCTAATACGCCTTTCCAGGGTTTTGAAGGAGAGAGAGCTACAAAGCACTTTCCACTCGAATTCCCCCATAAACCCATTCCCTAAATTTTCCCCCACACTCCTTCTCCACAAAGATCCTTATCCCCAGAACTTCTATGAAAAGAAGGAGAAGTTCATAAGTTTCTATTTCCAAAGCCCAAATTCTGCAAGAAGATGCATAGGTCAAGGAAACCCTATTTCAAAAGGGAATTGCGCGTACAAGGGAGAACGACCAAGATCATCAGACTACTCGGCCAAGGCAAGAAGGTCAAATTCACGATGGCCCCTAAAAAGGCACAATGCGCAACCACAGGAGGATCATCTCCTAACATTCATGTGGACATTTCACCGAACCCACAAGTCCAAGTTTTCTTCATATTTTTTAGTTACGTCGTAATATTGCAATTATGCATGGTTAATTCACGGAAGTAAGATGCACTTTTACCATTGAAAAAAATTGGCTATCTTAAAGGAAATAGCTCACAATTGAAGAATCGGTCATTTATATTTCTCAAAGAAACAAACGAAAGAAGAACATAAGATGTCTATGCATTCTTAGCAAATTGTTGTTATGCATTGCAAAGTAACGAGTCTAGATCAACTAATGACCATCATTACAAAGTCCAAATTATTGTAGTACACTTCGATTACGCATGGAAAGATTAAATCGCATGTCGCATTATTAGACATCTCTTTCTTCGCAATGATTCATTAAAGAAGATTGCTAACAACTGTAGGAATTTGCAAGGCATGGAAATGATTCTAGGACTGCATGAAGTAGGTTAAACTCTAGACAACTGGCATAAATGTCATTCAAACTACATAGTAGCTAGGAAAGGTTGTGTAATGCTCATTCACCACACGAATATTTCATGAAGTTAGGGAAAGGCTGCATGGTTCATTTTAACATAAAACCCTAAAAGTTTAGTGGCATGAAACTTGAATGCATGTTTTAGAAGGATCAATAGGAATTATGTTGTAACTTAACATACACTTTGATCTTAACCAGAAAAGTTAGGGGTTGTAAATCTAATCATACGTAGGCAATGAATCGTGTGCTTACGAGAATGGTATCGTAATGCAACTAGTTTTCCCCCTCGTTGATCAAGACAATATCTTCAGGAATAGACAAGTAAATTGGTTTATCCCAAACACCTAAACCACAAAGGAATTGCTTAGGAATGGTTAAATCGATGCAACATATCCTAAGTGCTAACTAGGGTTTAGCACGTTGAGGACGTGACCTAGTTGCACTTATTGCCAAGTTGAAAACTCTCATACCCTAAAAACCTGCCCACATTCACAGAATGTAGGGACAATAGAACATGCTCGCAAGAAACGATCTAGGGTTTCTACCCTAAGGATTGCTCGATTAAAAAGATGAAACTCAGATTGAGTTGGAACTCTAGGATCGACGGATTCGGCCTAGTGCAATCGGAAATGAATTGGATATGAAAACACCCTAAACCCTGTTCTTATCCAATCATGATTCCGTGATTAGAAGATGTCGTTTGATGGATGAAATAGTCCCATGGATTAGATGTGACACTTGTGCAACAAGTTGCAGAGTCGCATGATCTTGTGGTTTGATCACATGGGAATGGCCAATTCCTTGGAATGAGATTGGCAAATTCTTGCACAAGGTTATCTTGCAAGAGGATGAGTAGTCATCCTGATATAGTACCTATCTTGGGAAAAGTGACCAAGATAAGGAGATTAGATATTTGCTTGGAAGCAAAGGACCAATCAATAATTTGGAGCAACATACTTTCTATTAATAAAACTTAAGTTATTGGTTAAGTTGGGTTAATAGGGTATGGCCCTAACCCAAGGACATATGGGTTATCAAACAAAACCTTGGGGATCTTTCCAAGTCACAATTGACCCCGGAATCGAATGTTGGATGCATTCGGAGAAAATGATCCAGTCCTTAGCAGTTGGCCAAAAATAACGACCACTAGAAATGATTGTGCTTGTATCAGTTTAAAGAGCACTGTTTTCTTTGTTTGCACAAGGAACTAAAGTATGAAAAGATACCTAATGCTTCAGGTTGAAGGCCTGAAGGGAGTGGTAGCTCAATTAGCCTTGGCTGTTTGCCTGACCCTAACCAAGGGGGCTGTTAACCATGCTAGGAAGGTGGACCGAACCCACTGTGTGAGGTCTCTCCGTTGAGCGCTACTTGGAGCAGGAGAACGCTTGGGTTCCAGGGGGGCTCTGGCCGTAAATCCCTCGCCTTATGGGCCCTGCAAAAGAAGCCAACGTGACTTGGGATTGGATCTCGAGGCCCGCATACTAGTCTACGGGTGGAATCTTGGATTAGTAATCCCTGTGGATTGCTGGATAGCCTTTGGATGGATTATGGATAAGCCTATGGGCTAGACTTTATAAATGTATTCCAAAGATAAACATGATAAATTGTTGAAAAGGAACTTGTTTGACATTGCTTTTCTATGTCAAGTTCTATGATTACGTGAAGGAATCGGTGTCTAACGGGCTAATTAAGGAAGCTGCTTGATGTATGTCCAACTAAATGTGGTAGGTAATTAGACAACTAAAACAACCTGAGGAAAGTGTGGTGGATGTGGCCATGGGTCCGTCCTATGGATGGGTGGTCCCGGTTGACCGGGAACTTTTCTCAATCATAATGGACAGCAAGGAGATCGTTTCAAAGGAAATGAATAGCAAGGGCGCTAACCTAGAGTCTAGGTGATAATAATCCCAGATTTATGTTGTTTTAGGGGAACAGAATGGGACTATGCCTTATGGCAGAGAGGTCGAGCCTTGCATCCCTCTCGTTTCCCATTCTCCTTGAACCAAGTGCAGTGTGAATCCGCTTTGGCCATGGTGTTTCTGCGTAAAGTAGTTCGCTCGGGGTTCGATGCTAGTTGCCATTTAGGAAACGACCATTAGGGGAAACCATGATTCAGGTTGGTTCTAAGTGGGAACGGCCAGAATACTTCCGATGTTGTACTGCTGTGCATCCGAGGTGTGGAATCCACCAAAAAGTTGTGTGTGTGACATTTGTTACTTTGTTACATACTTAGTTGTTGTGTTTGCATTTTTGTTCTGCGTGGGCAGTATAGTGGAGAGGGGTTTGGAGCAAGAGGAACTTATCTATAATGCTCTAGTTGACATGTATGCAAAATCTGGTATGCTTGGAAAAGCCCAAGAAGTATTTTACAATATTTCAGCTCAAGATGTCATATCATGGAGTACGCTGATTATAGGTTATGTTCAACATGGATATGATGGATAAGTAGTGATGTGTTTTGAAAAGATGCAGCTAGAGGGCCTTTTTCCAAGTGCAATAATATTTTCTTGCATTGTGAAAGCTTGTGGCAACATAGGAGCTGTTGACAAGGTCAAAGAAATACATGATGAGATTGTGAAGGAGGGATTGTTGGAAAAAGATGTTGTTCTTGGCACTGCATTGGTGGATAAGTATGCCAAATGTGGTCTGTTTGCAAAAGCATGGGAAGTATTTGATAAGTTCTTGAATGATAGAAGGTGTAAAGCCAAATTTAATCATATTTACTATTGTTCTTAATGCCTGCACGCCCACATCAAGGGATAGTGATAACAGTCAAGAGGTTGAATCCAGAAGGGCAGCAGGGTCACAAAGAATGGATGGTAGAAATATATTTTTTGGGTGCACTTCACCATCCCAATCTTGTCAAATTGATTGGCTTCTGCGTAGTGACCAGAGATTGCTTGTGTATGATTTACACGATATTGAAAGGCCAGTGATTTTTTGGGATTTCAAGTCCTCAAACGTTTTGTTAGATTCTAATTATAATGCAAAGCTTTCGTACTAGCCACTAGGCGGTAAAAATAGAATCATTCGACTGGTGAGAAAAGGGGAAAAAAAAGCCATGTTTGATTGGCAGAAAAAAAAGAAGGAAGAATTGTACTTTGCCTGCGATCAGAGGGAAGTACAGGGAACTCAATAACGGGATCAGAGGGAAGTACAGGGAACTCAATAACGGAATCAAGGGATATTTTTTGGGGAGCTTGAATAGAGGAGGGGGAGGACGATCTCCATTGGAATGGAGTAAGAAGTGAGGCTCAGCGTAGCAAGTTGCGGAGACGTGAGTTTTGGTAGTCTACCAAGCGAGTTGCATGACGAATGGCATGTGTCAAAACTACTGATCAATAATTAGCCACTGTTCAACAACAATAAGGCTCTTAGGACTTGTGGGCTCAGCCTTAATTTGCAATGCACCATGGTGTAGTAGTGAGTTCTTTGGTAACAATGACCAGTTGAACGCACCAGATGGAGCTGATAGAAAGAGACAGATTCATGAATTAGAATTAGAGGCTTTTTCCAGGGAGCTGAACATCATTACTTATTAACGCAATCAGAGATGGAGGAGGCCGAATTTAGCACACGTCCTCTTTCAGTGTTGACAGCAAGCGTGAAAAACAATACACAGGTGTTGATTAATTTCCGGAACAATAAGAAGCTGTTTGACAGGGTTAAGGCTTTCGATTGGCATTGCAACATGGTGCTGGAGAATGTCAAGGAAATGTGGACAGAGGTTCCTAAAACTGGAAAAGGAAAGAAGAAGGCAAAACCAGTTAATAAGGATAGGTTCATCAGCAAAATGTTCCTCAGAGGAGACTCTGTTATCATTGTTCTAAGAAATCCCAAGTAGCTGGACAAGGCAACAATGCTCAGGTTTTTTTTTTACTGGTTTAGAACAAATTCACATGGCCTTGAGCTTATTCTTGTATCACTGGCTCTTTGGTTTTTGAGTATATTTCACGAGCATTAAGGTTGAAGGGTTTTTGACTTTGCCATGGTCTCATGTGTTTTCCCTCCTTGTTGGGCTTTAGAAATGCAATACAATGCCATGGTATAGAAAGGATATACTGAAAGTTGTAAATAAGTAGAATATGTATGGGGAAAAGAAGCTGTGATGGGAAGTAGTTTTTCGATATGGCCAAAAGGCAGCAGTAGATTCTTCCACTTTGAGCCAACAGGAATAGGAGGCCAAGCCAAAAATCATCAAGGAACAGCAATAGCAAGAGGTCAAGACAGAAGGGGTGGTTATCACTAAAACAACTAGCAGTTCCTACAATTAATACTCTGGATACTCGATTAGCAACATCAAGTGACAGGTCAGTTCGTGTCAGTAATCTTCAGAAATCATTAGATACTGAATCAAGTGTAGCCCTTAAGCTACAGACTACTTTAGAGCTCTTTGAATGTTGCAGTAGCATCTAATTGCACTTCAGAATTTGGAAGCTCCATATAGACAAAGAATTTCCTCAGATTATTTGACTCTAAGATATACTTTGCTGTACTTTCATGTCTTATGCATGATGCTTTCCCCTGGAGCTTGAGCGTACACCCACAACCATAAAACAAAGCCGTCCAGAACTTGTTGCTGTGTGGAAAATTGGACAATAGGATTATTCACATGATGGATCTTCTATCTTGAAATTTGTCAAGGTCCTCTGTGGACGTGACTTTGCTTTCGAAAACCCTTTGACATCTTTGGTGACTCCGACATGAAAGCGTTGCATTAAATTTTTTTTTAGGATGGGAGATACTTCAGCATCAATTTCATCCTCTTCTACGATTCCTGCTTTGTTCTCTACTTCAGCTTCATCATCGACTTCTACTTCAAGTACTTCTACAAATGATTTAAAGAAGATTTTGCAGAATATGTCTATGTATATGTAGCTTCAAAACTAGTAGACACAACTGTATATGCAGCAACATCATTAGTTACATCAACAACAGTTGTCTCAGCAAAGGCAACTATATTCGGGGCAAGAGAATGTAATCAGTGTGACTAAGGCGATTGAAGCAATTGAAAATGAGAATAAGCTATTTGATGGCCATAATGTATCGGCTTATTTGAAGACGTATGAGATTAAGATGGGATTTTTTGGAGTACCAACAGGACTTATGAGTAAATATTTTCTTCACCTTGTCACACCCACCTTGAGGGTAAAAGTGACTGATCTTTTCCTTCAAAATTCGCATTGGCAAGATTTTAAAAAGGCCTTGAAAGAGGAGTATTTTCTTGAGGACTTTGGGATGGCTACATGGCGGTCATTCCGAGAGTGGGTCTACAAGCCAAACAAAGGTTTAGTTGCTTCAGAATTGATACGAGAATTTAAAGAGAGGTATAGTCAGCTTGATGCCATTGAACAAAGAGCATTGGATGTTAAGAAAGTTGAGTTTTTCTTGCAAGTTGCAAATCCTGCTCTTTAGGAAGAATTAGGAGAGCTTCTTGAGAATCGCACGAAGCCTATGGGTCTTAAAACAGATTGGCAAGATGCTTAGGATGCAGTCTCGACTTTGACCAAGAGGCGGATATGGAAGACCCGCTTATAGAAAGGATCCATGACACCGTCGCCGTCTTCTGCTCCTATGCCTGCTTCTACCCCTGTTATTTCTTCTCTTCCTCAGCCAGTTACTTGGCCTATGCCAGTGCCTACTGTTTCTAATCCTCCTGTTCCTCCTATTCCAAGACCGATGCCGGCTCCTTCTGCTCCAAAATCATCCGCTCCGTCAGTTCCTTCCTCTCTTGATGACATAATCAAAGGCATAACAGATTTGACACTGGAGTTAGTTAAAGTAGAATTGGTGGGGAAATTGAAAGAGCAGTTTGCTTCGACTGCGCCTACTATTTCTTCTAGTGCTCCTACTGCACCTAGGAGTGCTCCTAGTGTACCTGGGAGAGATCGAAGATGTATTTGGTGTGATAGTACAGACCATCAGCATTGCAAGGATTGCAAATCTTTTCAAGATGCAAGGAGGAAGAATTTGGTAATTTGGGGACAAGATGGCAAGATCTGATTGACTGAAACAGGAGCTCCGCTTGCTACCAATTTTGGGAAAGGCGAAATGAAGAAATTAGTAGATGATATGGCTGCGCGTACTTCTTATGTGGCAGCTAGAGGAGATGCTTCTGCATATGGAGTCTAGATTGAGAAAGGTTCAGAGAGTAAGTCAGCATTATGGACATATGCTTTGGAGATGGCAAACAAGGGGAAAATTCAACAGACTATTTTGACTAGTGCAGGTTCTAGCATCAGATCTGAGACAGGTTGGGATTCGCCTGTTGACAGGTACACTATTTATGCCTACTTGGCTAAGTCTCAAGGAGGAGATGCACTTGTCGAGGAGAATCACAAGTGAGATGAAGAGAATCCAAATGTAGCTAAAAAGACTAGAGGAGGTGAGTTTGTTACTCCACCTAATGTAGGGCCATCTTTGAGATCAGGGCCAGAACGACAAATGGAGGATGCTCAAAAGAAAGAAAAGATGCAGGAACCTAGACAGAGAAAGTAGCCAGGGTTTAGATTGATGTCCGATATTGAGACATCTACAGACACGAAGAAAATCTTCAATGACAAGATACTTGGCAGTGAGGTGACTTTTACTATTTTTGAGGTTTTGGGCATCTCAAAAAGAGAGTTTCAAGATCAATTCCAAGAATTCTTGAAGAGAAAAAGACATACATTGCCTACTACTGATACACAGGGAGTTTTGATTGGGGAGTTGGATGAGGATGAGGATGAGGTTATGGCTAAGAATGCTTCTATTTTTCCACAGACAGAGAAGAGGGTTCAGCCTATGCATTATGCTGAAATTGATGAGCCTATCTTGGTACCTCGTAGTCATTTTTCGCAGAGTCATTAGGCTAGGGCAACTACAGAAACAATGGTAAAAATTGGAGAGAAATAGGTGCCTTATGTTGCTTTGGTGGATCATGGTTCAGAGATTAATCTCATAGTTCATGGAGTTTATGAAAGTAATAGATGGCCTATGGATGCAGAGCATGGGTGGCGTATGAGAGCCGCCAACAATACTGCAGGTGATTTGTATGCTGCCTGTCCCAGTGTCAGGATTTCTATTGGAGATGTTGAGGAGGATTTCCATTTCTTTGTGCAGGATTCATGCTCTTACCCCATAATCCTAGGATAGCCATTCATCCAGAGATGCGCATGGAGACAAAAGTGATGGATGATGGATCTGCTTATGCATGGATTCGCAGTAAAGATGGTATAAGAGCATTCCAATTTATGACTGTGTGTGTAAACCATGCTAGAAATAGGGATACTCTTCAAGATGCACCTTTGCCCACTTTGACGGATTCGGGTTTTCATTAGGTACCGCTGTCCCGCGAGACGACGGTGGTACAGAGAAGAGGAGATTGGAGTTCTCGCTTCCTGGCAACAGTAGATTCTTCCACTTTGAGCCAACAGGAATAGGAGGCCAAGCCACAAATCATCAAGGAACACCAATAGCAAGAGGTCAAGACAGAAGGGGTGGTTATCACTAAAATAGCTAGCAGTTCCTACAATTAATACTCCAGATACTCGATTAGCAACATCAAGCGATAGGTCTATTCGTGTCTATAATCTTTAGAAATCATTAGATACTGAATCAAGTGTAGCCCTTGAGCTACAAACTACTTTAGAGCTCTTTGAATGTTGCAGTAGCATCTAATTGCACATCAGAATTTGGAAGCTCCATATAGACAAATAATTTCCTCAGATTATCTGACTCTAAGATATACTTTGCTGTACTTTGATGTCTTATGCACGATGCTTTGCCCTGGAGCTTGAGCGTACACCCACAACCATAAAACAAAGCCGTCCAGAACTTGTTGCTGTGTGGGAAATTGAACAATAGGATTATTCACATGATGGATCTTCTATCTTGAAATTCGTCAAGGTCCTCTGTGGACGCAACTTTGCTTTCGAAAACCCTTCGACACCGCTATGTGGCAGACGCAGAAAGTCCTGGATCGCAAACCCCGTGACATTCCATGGGAGTGCCGGTTAGAGCTTTCTAGATCTCCTTTCCGATGGACTGTTAAGACATGTCCTGAAGGGAACATGTGGACACGTTACAAGCTCCGACTTCTTTGACGAGGTCTCCTCACGAATGAGGGAGATATTGTCAAGGATAAAGGATGCTCTCTCAAGGACGAAGGAAAGCACCAGATATTCTAGTAAGGCTCTCTCAAGCATGAGGGAGATCCTCTGAAAGCTCTCGCAAGGATCATCCCTCGCAATGGCTTGTATACAAACCAAAAAAGCCATTTGGCTACACCGATCCCCCCTTCCAACTACTACCCATCAGTGCCATGGGACTCGCACTAGGCTAGGAGGAGGGTAATGTTAACCTTAGCACAAGAAAAAGTAAAAAAAGTGGAAAAGCGCAAGCTAGGAGCCAAAAGAGGTGGCCTAGAAGGAAATTGGACACAACGGAAGAAGTAGGAAGGGAAATGGCCGAAAGCGCAAGGATGGTCTCAAAAGCTAAGCCAAAGGCAAAAGCACATTTTGAAATGCGAGGCACCCCTAAAACATTTTGTAAAAGAGCACAAGGCTCCCTCCTATACAAATTATAAAAGTAGATGGGTGGTAGGAAGGAAGCTAGGAATATAGGAGGACAATGGGAAAGAGGGCCTAGGCCATGACCAACCATGTAAAAAGGGGATAAGGGAATGACCATCCAAAAGGGATTTCGCATCTCCTCTCGTCTTCTCTTCTCTTGTCTCGTGCGCGGCTATGGAAGATTGAGCTTGGAGATGGAGGCTTGAGGATGGTTGAGCTTGCATCTTGAATCGTGGAGCTACCGGTGTGCTTGAGAGGAGGTAACTTGTTTGGGCATCGAGATAAGCTCACTACACCCTGGTAGGATAGAAGGTGCATTGGCTAGGTGAGAGATAGCCATAGGTGATTGCTTCAAACACTTGAACAATAAGTGGTCCCTAGGTCTTGGTGGTTGAGCGTAAGCTCGCCTCTACAAACACCGACATATACAAAAACCAAGGAAAAGAGAAAGTTCATGCAAAATCCACACAATCCACCAGTAAGATGAATATCAAGAAGAAAACCAAAAGATAGATATGACTGGACTAGACTTTCCCAAGCAGACCACATCCTATGGAAAAAATTCAACATGACTTAGACACGTGCAACCGAAAGCTTCATGATATGCAAACATGCATACACCCTAAAAACTCATATTTAAAAACTCAAATCAAATATAATCTTAGTTATACTGCATTTTTGACATGGCAAATAGATCAAAATAGACTCATGATAGAATCATTGACTCACAAACATAATATATAGGGACTAATAAGACCAATATGACAAGACCCCATCCCTATAAATGCTTTTCGTCAACCTCTCGTATAGTGATGTGAATGAGTAAAAACTACACAAATTTCCTTTCATTGGATGATAAATTAGTTTATAGTTCATTAATCTTTTTATCCCTTAATACATAATGATTTAGATTTTGCAACCCAAAACCCACTCAGACTTGACTATAGATCTCTACAAATACACCTTATTGTTACAATTTATATAATGTTTGGTATAAAGTGCATATATGTGTGATGGCAAGGATTCATTTTTTATTACAATTTGATGTGTATGTAGCATGTATATGCATGCACTATGAATAGGGGATTCACTTTTTAATTTACAAAATTACGTGGATTATTATGCCATGGATTTGTGCAATAGTGGAGGTTCATTTTACAATTTAACAATTGAGTTTATTGTAATTATAAAATTAGCAAAGTACAATGTGTTTATTTTGTGGATGCAACGATGATTGGACTAATTTTATTTACAAATTATTATGTGTTATACTACATGTGAATGAGGAAAAAGAAAATAAATTCGAGAGTGTGTGGACACCCACAAGATTTGATAACATGGTGGTAAGGAGTAGAAATCCCACATCCAAAAATCCTCAATAACAAAAAGTTCATGATCAAGAGGACAACAAGTCGACTAAGAAAGAGTTGGTTTCCTGCATAATAATAAAATAAAAACAAGACCATGTAGAAAAATACCAAATGATGGGGAAATATATGAGTTGTTTGGGAGTGTTTATTGATTTATTTTATCTTTTTAACTTGTGACTTTTAGAATTTTATTGTTTTCTTTGACTTTATGTTTTTATTTTTTCTAACATATGCTTTTTATATGATTGTGGTTGTGTCTTGTTAGGTTTTTGTTTTGTTTTTAGTATTTTTTTGTATCTTTCCTTGATATTTTTAAAAATAAATAAATATGTAGTTTGGAGTGACCAAATAGGGAGAAAAATGATTAGAACTTGTAAAGAAAAAATTTTGAACTTTTTAGGACAAATTTTCAGCTATCTTTTCGAATTTTCAAGCATCTTCCATGGAATTTTCAAAATTTTGTTAGAGTTTTCTAGTATTTTTAATTATTTTATGTGAATTTTTAGTTTGGATTTATTGTCTCAAAATTTCTAGTAAATTTTTTATTTGTCTCACTATTTTTTAAAATTTCTTTTCATTTGTTTGAATTTATTGTAGATTTTATTGTTATGTTTTTTTTTTGTTTTTTTCTTATTATTTTTAATAAATAAAGAAATATTCAAGAAAAAGGAGAATACCCAATTGCACTGCGTGTGAATCATAGGCCACACGTCACGGTCAAGACCACATGTGTCCTGACACATGAATGGGAGCATCAAAACGTGTGCACACATTGTATCATGAGCAGTGATCACGAATAGATCCCTCACACAAGCCAAGCCACAAGAAAAAAAGAAGCATCGGAATAGGTCAATGTCGTCTGATGATAAATCTCTCAAAATTTGAATGCTATGCAAAAAAGTCTTAGAAACTATAAACAAACGAACAAACTCCACTCTTCACTTCGAAAGTACTCTAGGAGATACCATGTTTTCTTACCAAATAATCCCCCAAGAAACGAACGTCTATCCTACGGCTTAGGATGCCTTTCCACACTCAACGTGGGTCATTGCCATTGAAAACAAGTGCTATGCATCCAGGGTTTTTTATTCCAATACCATGGTTTACATGCACATGCAAAGGTGAATGATCCTAAAGTGCTCAAACATCATTTTCAAATCAGCAACGTGCTTGTGCACAACCAGGATTTTAATGCTTATTCCCTAACTCGTTGAAAACATCAACATAACCAAGGAAGAAAAAAAATCTTTTTTGACACTAGCAATGCCACAAATTCCACAAGTTTTTCTTCAATGAAGTCCTCCACACTCTAAAAGTTTTCTCCTATTGATGTTTAGAAAATATCGAGCACTTGATGTCTTGCCCCCAAGACTGAAGAATGATAGCTTCAAAAATAAAAGGATAGTATATGCTCTTCGATCGTCAAAGTGTTGATCATCAACAAGATGTGTCCAACTTTATATTCAAATTCTATAAAGATCATACAATGATCACTTATTTAGATCCGATACAACTTCCTTCTTCAATACAAGCAACTATGAATAGAAAATCTCATTTGCAATCAACTTTATCTAAATGATTCTTGTGATTGAAGATTCAAGGCAATTACTACACCACCTTCATAGAATAACTCTAAAGCTTGTGCCTCAATATAGTTCGCAAGAATGAAATGAGACTACCAAAGACACAATTCAAAGGTCAACAAAGAAAATTCTATGAATATTCTATTCAGAGTCCTTTCGTAATCTTTGCTATACTTTGGGCACTATGTCTTCTAATCCAAAATTTGCACCTGACTCCTCCAGATGCTATTAATGGCCATAATTTGCTAAAACCCTTCTCTTTAGAAGTTCTTGAAAATAGAGTGCTTGAAACACACGTGCTGTTGCAGGATGACATTATTTGGAGATTCATACAAACAAATAGCTGTGGTGGAACAAACTAGTGATTGATCTTTTCACAATTGTATCTTCCCCATTCTATGCTACATATGCGATTGACAACTAAGATACTTTGTCATATGGCAACATAAATCCCTAGAATAATAATTGGTAAGGTGACTAACTTTTGATACTCAACAATGCTTCCCAAAAACAATCAATGCCTATCTGAATCACTCCCTTATTGCACCTCACTTCTCAAATTTTTTTGAAAAAATATTTTTCAATAAGCTTCCCTCTCAAGCATCGACTATAGCCTCCTTATAAACCCATTCTAATCATCCAACTTTATTTTTGTTTCTGTCTTTTTCTTTTCAAAACAAAAGCATTACAAAGCTTCCTTAATCTTTCCAATATATTCTTCCTTTAAGGCTTACGACTCCCAATATTTTCTAAGGCTTAAAGCCCTTTCTCAAACACACTTTTTCCACACTTATAGGCAATAATAAACCTTGCACATTATTTCCCATAGTCAAAGTTTTTCTTCATGTCTAAATAAGCTTTGTGTCCAAGTATACCTTTGTCTAAACAATCCAACATTCTATATTTTTGAATAATGCCCTCCATATTGCGGACTAAATCTTGTGCTTGCTCTCCATCTGCTCAATCTCTCGAAACCAAACTTCTTATAACCAACTTGCTAGCTCATATGTGCTTGCTCCTCTTCATGGAAATGCATTTTCCAACTTGTTTTAAGTGGATTTAATTTTTGCAAATTTTCCTAACAATGCAAACCACAAATATGAATGTAGCAATGTGTGAACAACACATAGTGACAATAGCAATGGGAACATGTAGGGTATCTGCATGGGAACAATAGTCACTAACAAGGAGGTTTGGGTTAGTTTAGATGAGATTATTATGGTTGCATCATCTCCATGTGAAGAGGGGCCAAGGAGGATGGTGGGTTTTGGGGGTGGGGGTGTTCTGACGAGGTAGGGGAATGGGGGGTAAATAGGGGAGGGTGGTGGGGGGAAATGGGTTGGAAGGGGAGCTGAAGGGGTGGGAGGTTTGATTAGGGGGGAGGTAATTGCATGGTTGGTGGGGGGGAACTGGGTTGTTGGAGGAGGGGGGGGAGGGGAGGAGAGGGATCGATGGGCATGGCTAGTCAACAGGAGGGGGAGTGTAGATGAAGAAGGAAGAGGAAGAGGAGAAGGCGGTAGAGGGTGAAGCAGTGAAGATGGTGGAGGACTAGGAGCATGAGAGAAGGCAAAGAACACACACTGCATGGTGGGGTGGGGAGGGGAATAGGAGGCAGAGAAGGTAGAAAGGTGGCTAGACAAGGCGGCACCCAGATGGCACGATGACACCTAGACAATGGGGTGGGCAGAATGGTGGGCGGGTAAGGAGAGGAGGCGATGCCTAGGGATGGGATGGAAGAGGGTGAAGAAGTTGGAGGAGGTGGGGAGAGAGAGAGAGGGGAAGGAAAGACGAGAAGAAAGAAAGAGAGAAAGAAAGAAGAGAGAGATGGGAGGGAGGGAACACATGTGGTTGGGGGATGGGACTTTTTAAAACAATAATCCAGCACACAAGCGTGAGGTGGAATAAAAAATTTTGCATTACCGAGAGTGGATGAAAGTGGCAGGAGTATAGGCAAGCTAGTTGTGACATGTCAAACCCAATGACATGCGTCTCGAGGTAAAAACCAAGCATTCGCATGGACACATAGGGGTGACATGACCAAAAATTCAAAAAAAAAAAGAATTTGAAAAGATCTAGGCATTGGATTGACATGTAGAAAAAAGGAAAGAGGGGCAAGATGACAAGGGAAAGAAACTAGCACATCGAAAAATTGTTGAAAATGTACTTGAAAACATGATAAAAAATTAATAATGGATAATCCATATGCCAAAATGGAGTGCAATAAAAAGGAAAATTTACAAGATGGACAGGGCTATAAAATCATAACATGGTTTCAATGACAAATGGGAGTGCTCACATGAAAAAAGGGTTAAAGGGCCAATGAAAAATATACAAAAACACATAAAAATTAATAACAATCAATCCATGCCTCGGATTAAGAAGTGGTAAAAAGGAGAAATGGCTGAGGGAAGGGAAGGATAAAGACAATGAGGTCCAATGCAATGGCAAGTCCAGCGTGAAAAAGGAACGTTTGCATGGAAACACGTTGGATATGCATAAAATCCTTCAAAAATTTATAACTTACGAACCATCACTCAAAACAAAGGATGCTAAAAGGAAAAGGTGTCACATTCAAAGGGAAAAATAGGGCTCTAAGGCCAAATTTTAGGTTCGATGAATGAAGGGCACGTTCACATGAAAATTTGTCTACAAAGCGTAAAAGAGTTTGCGTTGAGTCCTAGGCCTATAAAAAAGATTCCATCTCATGAAAGTATATGCAAAAGAGACAAATAGGAATGCATCCCCTCACTTAAGATATGATATACATATATGAATGCAATAGTAGGGCTAGAAATACTTGGTCCATTTAGCAAATGGTTGAGGTGGGCAATCGTTGACATGCTTAGTGTCGAAGTCGCTTACAAGATGTACCACAATGCACCATGGTGCACTTTGATCATGGCTGGGACCATGCAACAACACCCCGAGAGGTAGCATGGTTGTTGAAGATCCATTAAGTTGTCAACGATGAAGAATACAACACTCAGCTCAACAATCACTCATGTGGGAATGAGAGATCAAGAGTTCACTCCCTAGCTTACATCACTCAGAGAAGAATTGAAGGGAACCCTTATCTCACACCCACTTAAGAATTGAAGCAAACCCTTATCTCATACCCACTTAAGAAATATAAAAAATTGAGGGGCTTGGAGGTAGTATGCTAGACTGCACAATTGAAAGTGTATCACTGTGTTCCAACCCATCTGGCATAGGTGCAAGAAGGAAGGCAAGGGAGCCTTGTAGTGCACTACACAGAATGGAGTGATGTGTCTTGGTATGGTGATAGAGGCTCATCCCATATGTGCAGAGGGAAACGAAATTGTATCTGATTACTAGATGTTGTAACATCCCATAATCCTCACCTCTCAACTGATTGAAGGAAAATTTAGTTACACTTGGCTCTCCCTATGTCACATGCTCTATTCATAAACATAGGAGGGCAACCTAATTCCTCACACCCATTGATGTAATCCTCACTGCCACTTGTGTAGAGATTATATGCCTTGTGTATAATTGATAGTATAGTAGTGTATCTCGCCTATGCCAATATACAATACAAGAAGGAAGGCCAGGGAGCCTTATAGTGTCATGCATAGGAACATATCTTGATTTGTGCATTAAGAGACCCAATTTGTGTGTTTAATGCTCCATTCACACATCTCACCTCTCATTTGGAGTGAAAGGAAAAAGACTTGTCACTCATCTTACCTTCTGTCTCATGCTCTGTTGATGAATATGGTGAGCAGTCCATGCTTACATCCCCATCCAATTAGGATGAATACTCATAACACTCAAGGGGTTTTCGATGAAGATCGGCTTCACCTTGTCGAGGAGGATACCAAATAGTATCTAGTGATAAAGAGGCATACCAAGAGAGGCAGCTGATATATTAGAAAATTGATTTGAATGTATGTGCTTTTGTCTATTGGAGGAGTCAGATGCTTATACAATGACAAGACACAGTGCACCAAGGGAGGCAACTTTGAGACTGTGTCCTGGAGATTTCAATTGATGAGTTAGATAATTTGAACAATGGGATGGTACCACCTTTTCTGTAGAGCCAACTTCCCGCCCAAGGTTGTTTACTACCTTTTCTTGGAGCAAGGCCTATTATGATAGGGAATTTCTTTCATTTCCTTCATAACAATTTATTAGTTTATTTTCTTTATTTGTGGTTTTTTTTTCTTTCTACTCCCAAGGGTGTTTCCACCTTTTCTCAAAGAGTAGGTCAATATGGCAGGGGGGACCGAAGCCCTTTTCTCCCCAACCTATTTTCTTTTTTTCCTTTAAAAAATTAAAAATTCTAGTATTTAGAAATATCCTTGCCACATTTGTTGGATTGAAAGGAAAGGGGATAGAAGTTAGGACAAAAGGTATAGTAGAAATCATTCACTTTATCAACAGAATCCACATGAGGATGACTATCATAAGTAGCATGTGAAGCATGAAGAAATGACATCAAAGGGAAAAAGTAACTATAGATAGTGATTTTCAAGATCCATAGGGAGGGTAATACTTTCTCAAGTAACAATCATTGATTAGGAAGTGATCGTCAGAGGCATCTATGACTTTGATCTAAACATAGCCGTTAGGGTTGATTGCAAGTACCTTATAAGGGTCCATCCAACAGTGTTGGAGCTTTCCAAGAAACTTACCAAATGTTGAATCATAGGTAAGGATGAGATCACTTTCTTTGAATTATTTCTATTTAATGAAGTTGTCATGGTAGACTTTGTGTTGGGCCTATGTGTCTTCCATACACTATAAGGCCATCTTGCAAGTTTTGTCCAAACATTCCAAGTAGAGTAGTAGGCAGCACTGTAGAGACTCATAATCTCCTAGCAACTCTTTAATCCATCAAAGAGAGGGTAGTTCTAGTTCAATAGGGAAAAACAAATTTGTGCCATATACCACTTGGAAAGGTGTTTGTTCTATTATGGTCTTATGGGAGGTTTGGTATGCCCAAAGGGTCTCTGTAAGTCAATCATCCCAATCATAGTGATGTGGGGCAATTGTCCTTGTGAGGATTGAGTAGAGGATGCTATTGGTGACTTTGACTTGGCTGTTAGTTCTAGGATAATAGGGTCTAGACTTACGATGGCAGATGTTGTAGATCTTTGCTAGCTCTTCCATGATTTTTTTCAGAAAGTGAGTACCTCTATCACTGATAAGATCTAAGGCACTGCCAAAGTGGGTGATAATGTTCTCATACAAGAATAAAGCCATGCTATTACCATCATCGTGCTTGAGAGCTTTGACTTCACATCACTTTTGCTACACAATCCACACATACCAAAGTGTATTTGTTTTATTTTTTGTTGGTTGGAGAGTCAATAGGACCCACGAAGTCAATATCCCATTTCTCAAATGGCTTTAAAGAAAGGATGGATACACTGGCATGGCAGTAGTTTTGGTAGGCTGTCCCATCTATTGACAAGCATCACAATGTTAATAGTAATCATTGTGTCTTTTGGAGGGTTGGCTACTAGTATCCTGCAAGTAGAGCTTTCTTGGTAGTCGCTTCTCTTGCAAAGTTTCCACGACATGGCTCATCATGGCATTATTTCACTAGGATCCAAATCTCATCTCTCATGTAACATATCTCCACAACACTTCATCTTTGCCTCGCTTGTATAGTGCACACCTAGCAAAGTGTAAGGGGCAAATTCCAATAGAAGCTTCTTCTTTTCTTTGCTAGAGATACCAAGGGGTACTATTGTGTGGCCAAGAGGTTGGCAATGTTTGCATATCATGGAGTCATAGTCTCTACTAGAAACAAAGCTGCATTAGGAAGTTCAGGATCATTTTGCTCCCCTTCGTCACTCTGAGGGATTCATGATAGATGATCAGCCAGGAGATGAAAACGACCAAGTTTAATAATCACTTCATTCAATTAGGAGGTTGTAAAAAAGGTGCTTTGATGAGGCACTACTTCAAGGCATTAAAGGCTTCTTCAGAATTGCGTGTCCAAATAAACTCTACATCCTTCCTCAAGAGCTTATGGAGGGGGGTTTCCTTTGTTGCAAAATGTGCGATAAGCCTCCTATAGTAGTCCACATGGCCAAGAAATCCTCTCAACTATTTTAGGTTGGTTGGTATAGTTAGGATTGCCAATCTTGATAGGGTCTATTGCTATTCTTTGTGCAATGACAATGTGGCCCAAAAGTACTCTCGAGGAGTCTCCAAAGATGCATTTGTCAAGGTTGAGAGAGATCACATACTATTGTCATCGATCAAAATCATGACTCTATGTGTGCCTAATGCTTACTAAGTGGACTGAAGGAAAATAAATCATCTAGATATACCTCAATGAGATCGTGTAGGTGATTTTGAAATGCAACCATCATGACTAGTTGAAAGGTAGCAGGGGCATTACAAAGCCCAAATGGCATCACTCTATATACATAGGTACCCCATTTAGTTGTAAAGGTCATCTTGGACTAGTTTTCTTCTGTAGTATGCACCTAATTGTATCCACTAAAGCCATCTAGTAAGGAATAGAGTTCATGACATGCCGCTATGTCTAACTTTTGGTCGGTGAAGGGGATAGGAAAATGATCTTGTTTTGTTTTGGAATTGAGGTTTTAGAAGTCCACATAGATCTGCAACTTTTCATTCTTCTTAGGTTTGACCACGATGTGTGAAATCCATTCACTATTTTCCATTAGATAGATGAACTCAACTTCTAGAAGGTTTAACAACTCTACATTCACCAAGCATGGTAATTTGGATTTATGCACCTCTGTCATTGCCATACTGACTTAGCATTAAGCTCTAGGTCGATATGATGGTGACATACAATGGGATCTATCCCCTTTAAGTCTTTATAAGACCAAGCAAAAACGTCAAGATTCTCCTTCAATAGGTTATGAAGGGTCAAGAACTCCTCTTCTAGAAGGCTATTGCCACTTTGAGATGTCTTTTTGTGCCATCTACATTAATAAAAGTCAATTGATTTCAAATCTTGTTTGAGATTTAATTACTTATTGACTTGAGGACTCATCTTTTGATGATACATCTAGGAATGTCACATGATAGGAAACATTTAAGTTATGTTCAGGATGTAGGACTGGTACTTATTGGTAACGTGTATCATCATTATCCATTCTTGAGAATGGTAGTTTAGGATGACAAGATCCACTACTAAAGAAAGGCTTATTTTACTTAATCCACTTCTTAGAAATATTTTTCCTATGATGAGATTCATTTACCAATCCAAAGGATACCCTAGCCATTTTGTCCCAATAGCATGGGATCTTTAGCTTTTGTGGCCTTTGGGACTTCATTCTCATTTATATTCTCTTCTAGTTGGATATCTTTTTTCACTTCACTTTCATAATCTATACCTTCACTTCTATAATCATTCTCTTTGGACTTTGTCTCTACCTCTATAGCGGATCTATAGGAGAAGAATAGGCTCTCTATTGCATCTTCTACTTCTATCTCTAGCTCAGCTATGGGCATGTAGCACGGGGAGAAGTTTATCCATGCCTCTATTTCACTATTAGAGGTAACTTCAGAAGTCATTCCTTCTAGTTCAAGTAGGAGATATTCACCCATCAATAAATGAATTTGCATCTTTTGAGAGCTGGCTTTTAGTGCTCAATGTTAGAGACTATGATTTAAGCTTATTTTGGAAAATTTTCTTGATGGCACCTTTTTTTGATGATGTTCCATCTACAACCTCATTAAAAGAGATAGAGAAAATCTTGATGGAGGTGGATCCATGCCCCTTTTGAGCACCATACAATTTCAACACTATTTTATTTGATCCCCCACTTAGGGTTAGGGTTCCTTTGAACCAATCAATCCTTACTCTTACTTCAAATATCTAGGGTCTTCCCAATAACAGATGGTAAGATGTACCATAAGAGTTTGGCTTTACCACTAGGTATGTCATCATGTAATCTCGTCTTGCCAATGTAGTCTTGACATATGGGAGGATGCCTAAAGGATTGATCCTACTTTGATCGGCTAATCTAATAAGCCACTAGGTAGGTTGTGTGCCTTTCAAACCTAGATCTTTCATCGTCATATCACTCATTATGCTCAGTAAAGAACCTCCATCTATTAATGCACTTGCAATGAAGTAGCCTTCTATCCAGATACCAGTCTCTAGTGTGCCAAGCCTCCAGTAGGAAGGTGTTGGCTACATCAACTTCTTTTACAGGCTTTGGGACTTTGTTGGGTTTTGTAATAGTTGCAAGGTTGGTAATCCTTAGACCACATTGTTGTGTGAGAATACTTTTCAATCTCTTTCTGCCCAATTGAGGGAATGTCAAGTTAGGATAGAAGGTATTTAGGTTCTTCACCATGTCATATTCCTTGATAGGGTCTACTGGCTTTTTCAATTGACTAGGGAATGGGGTGATACCCACTTTCATTTTTCCTCTTTCTTCAAGCAAGGGTTGCATCGAAACTTTTTCTATCTCAAAAGGTATATCCACCTCTTCTATCTCCTAGATCTCTGGTCCCACTTCTCTAACTCTTTGTATCCTTTAGTGACACTAGATTACTCTGTAATGTACTAATCTATGGCTCTATTGAGAGCTTGAATTTAGCAGGGGGAACGTTTTCTTTTGGAACTATTGGTTCTCTATTCTTAGCACGCATTATTGCAGCAACTTCTAGATCTACCAAGTTCTAGGTCTACCAAGTTGGATGTAGGCTCTTGGGATTTCTATTAGTTATCAGCGGTATTGGCCTTCATAGGGGCTGGACTAGGACAATCTTTGGCACTATGGCCTTTTTCTTTGCATCAATTTTGTAAGGGCTTGTAGTCTACTAACTTTCTAAGCTTGGAAAATTTGGGAAGATGTGACCTTTTTCTCCACATCTATAACATTCCACTTTTGATCTCTATCCACCAACAAGCAACATACTATTTTCCTTTGTAGCTTTGGGAGGGAAACCACCTTGAACCGAAATTGGAACCAAAATCTCTAGGCTTTGAACCTTCCTTCCTCATCTTTCTTCCTTCTTTCATGCATCTCGTTCAAAGAGTAGATATCCTCTGTGTGGTTCTTTCTTAGGTAGTATAAATAGAAAGCTCCAAGATTAGTTGATTTTTGGGTACATTCAATTGTTAAATGTCCCACTTGATGACACTTTCCACACCATGTGTTTGATCGCATCACATCTCTTCCACCTCTTGCAATACTGAATATGCTAGCAGTATTCACTTTCAATGGCTGTAGTAGCTATTCTATAATCACATCCATTGATTCTTTCTTGATGCTTGCAAACTGATGTGAATAAATTTGTGCATTTTAAAATATTTCCTTCTATAAATGTACATATGTAAGATTATATCTTTTTATATTCACTTTTTTCAACTCACATGATGCACATTCTTATACATTGTAATCTCCTCAATCCCCTTGACCTAATCCCCTCCTTTGCACATTTCGTAAGAGAGTTTGCTAATTTCCTAGACCCCTCCTTTATCATCACATGTTACTTCCTCTAGCTTCACATTCTTATACATTGCAATCCCCTTGACCTAATCCCCTCCTTTGCACATTTTGTAAGAGAGTTTGCTAATTTCCTAGACCCCTCCTTTATCATCACATGTTACTTCCTCTAGCTTCTCATCAAGCTCCTCTAACAACCCTCCAACAACTAGTAATCCTTCATGAAGGCAGGCTAACCCCCCACTCTTTTTCCACATCAATGCCCAAATTGATTTAGTGGACATGGGTTGACTTCAACTCTACTTCCTATTATTTCCAACCTATTGTATCCAGTTATTATTGGAGGACATGGTGGATAATAGATTCACCATGTGTACACATCTATTTTACCTAGAGGCATTGCTACAACTATGGGAGCATGTCAAGCAATACCTTCTTACCAATGCACACTAAAGCCACTACTTGAGTGATCGATTCCTCTCTTGTATCTTGTCATTTTTTTTACATTTATTTAATCCCAAAAAAGGAAAAGAAAAGCACCTCCACATTCACTGCACCTAGGGAAAAACCCTTGCCCCTTTCCCATGTCACAAACCTTGGGGCACATCAAGGTGGTGAGACATTCTAGGCTTGCTTGGATGCCCTATTATTATGAGGATAGCACTACATCACACAGTTCCACCAATTGGATCCTTAAATGTGGGACAATATTTCAAGTTTACTTGAAATTTGATCCAAATCCTAGTTGCACAAACACAAGTATACAATCATTGCACTAATAGATAGACACACCCTTTTAGAAGAGCACAAGTGACAAATAGGTATTGCGAAGCTCTTCACAAACCACAAATATCAATGGCTTGCACATGTCTTGACCTCTTCATCATCAACCATCACCTCTCCCCCCTCTTCATGCTAACTATAGCACTTTCAATTTCTTTTACCATGCCATCTGCATCTCTTTTGCAACATCACTCGATCCACCCTTTCCATTTCCCTGATTAGTTGTCCGAAAGCCTTTCACTAGCACTAGCACCATCTGGTTGGCAAAAATGCCATGGGACCTTGGTACTCATCTAGGAGAGGGAATAAATGTTAATAGAAAGACAATAAGAAGAAAGATCAGAAGATCAAAAGAGATAAAGGAAATTAATTCATATAAATTTTGATAGATATATTGGAAGATATCAATTATTATTTTGTAACACTTGACATTGTTACTTTATGAGAGTTGGGCTTGCTCTTATGAAAATTGTACCTAGTAGATATTGTTCTATATTCAATCTATTTTTTTGACAATATGAAAGCTTATTTGAATGTAAACAAGGCCATGATGGGCTAGAAAAGGCTACAAATGGGGCAAGATTATCAAGGGGATGGGCAAACCCTAACCTAATATTTCTGTATTAAAAGGACAAAAAAGAATTGAAGATGCTATTCATGGGTGCTAACTTAGTGTAGTTGCTTTCTTGCTTCCATTCTATGGTCACAACTTGAATTGCCGCATGCCTTCTTGTTGGCACTATGTGCAAGAAACTTTGAAGCCAATTTCTAGGGAATTAGCCATGTGCCTTGGCTTTCCCTTCCCTTGAAGAGCATGTGAATATTTCCTAGAAATATATTTTCACATTACTAATAAAAACTAGGCGTGTGGCCTACCTTTGTTTTTGAACAATCAATTTCATACTAGAGCCAATTGTAACAAGCGGGATACACACCGACTAGGGTTTAGACACTTTGTCACACTGATCGGGGTATATAAGGTGTAAGAGCCCCAAATTAGGGCAACCAGTTATTATCAAGATCATACTCTTCACCTTTATCTCCAGCTTCCATGGCTTCCTCCTTTCTTTTCTCCTCTTTTCTCTTTCTCTCTCTTCTTCCAGTCTTCTTCTTTCTTCTTCTTGCTCTCTTTCTCTCTCCTCAGCTCTTCTTCTCTCTCCTCTAGCTTCTCTCATTACAAGTGGCATCAGAGCTTCAGTCTTTGGTCCTTTTCTTCTTTCTTCTTTCTTCCTTTTCAAATCCCAAAAACCCTAGTTACTTAGCTTATAGGTACAGGTATAGTAAGAAGCATTGCAGTTAACTTCAACTTTTTAGAGCAAGCAGGAGCTATGGCTAGAGACTTAGACATATCTGGAGGTAAAACGATTAAAATAGCAGGTCGTCACTTCTTTTCATGCAAATTTTAAGGGTACCAGGCCAAGTTTAGAGTCCTAGGAGTTGGAAGAGGGCAAAACCTCAGTTACTTTTTGCTCCAGCCCTCTCTCTCTCTTCTCCTGCAAGCTGCCATGGTTGCCAACCCAAAGAAACCCCAAGATTTGGCCTGAGGGTGCTCCCCGACATCAACGAGCCCTAGAACATCATCCCTGACCCCCAAGCTATTGATCAAGTAGTGGACTAGGGGAGTTGCTACCTAGAAGGCCTATAGGACAGCCCAAGCAATTTGCGATGCATTTTGCGATGGCTGCCCTGCCCTCCCCTAGCTCTCTTACCATTCCCCCAGCCCTCTTGCCCTGCCCTCCCCCAGCCCTCCTGCCATTCCCCCACCGCTACCTCCTGGCCACTCCTTGCCACTCTTGGGCATTGATTTAGCATACCTCTCTCTTCCCCCTTGGCACTTTTGATCCCGCGATTCAAACTTAAGGGTGGACAGTAGCTGGATTGTTTGAAACAATTTGGGGCAGCCATGGATTCTTCAAGTTGAAGCCATCCCTGACCATGAGAGCTCAAACCCCACAAGCCCTTCAGCTGGTGAATGAATCCTCTCACCCGAATGAAGACATGGAGTTCAACATGCATGGAAGCTTTGTGGGCAGCCATGAAAGCTTCACTTGAAGCTTCCCATTCTTGAAGCTCAAGCTAGGGGACAAACACGAGGAGCCTTCCTCATCAGTAGGAGCATTCGAATGCTGAAGTATTCTTCCATGGATGCCCCAACCAACCGAACTTGATCGATGATTCATGCTTCCACGATCCTCTCGAGTATTAAAGAGGTATGCCAATCTGATCTTAATCTCTCAATCTAGCCACTTGCTGAGCTTAATCCATTGTTGGTTGGAGAGATTTAAGATTGCATAAGTTTAATAGTTCAATCCTCTTCATGTGCATGCATCATACCTCTTCCTAGAATTTATTGTAACGGTTGACATTAACCCCCATTTGGTCTTGTGATCTTGGATGAACCCAAAATGACTAATAGCCATTGTAAATTGGGTAAGTAGCAGCTAGTGAGTCACTGGATTACCAAGGTAACCCCTACTCCAACCTTTGTCATTCCTTGCATCTCATGAAAAGGGAAAATGTCTTCTTTCCAATGCATTTCATGCTGATTGCTTAATAAAAATGTTTGCCATGTATACTTTGACTGAGGAAAAAGGCCAATTCCAGGTGAGGTGGTAAGACAAAAGAGAGGGGACCCTCTCTTACCACTTAAGACCCTGAAGGGGTGCATAACCCCGCTCGGGGGAACTTTGCCCACCTCTCGATGATCCGGAACCTAATACTTGTATGTAGGTGCATGTACTTCCATGAGCTCCACTCCCCTGCCCCAATATTCCCTCTTGGACACCCCACAATGCTAATGGCACCCATGTATGACACTTGAAGTGCATGCAATCAAAGGAGATGTATGGCAGTGAATGTACTTATGCATTAATGGTAGAGCTGATGGGTATGCAATGATGCTTGGGATTATGCTCATTATGCTCAGTATGCTATTGATGTGGCTGATCAATCCCCTTGAACTATGCTCTATCCACGTAAGACCTTAGTACTAAGGGACATGCAGTGTTTTTGCTCACAATCTTGCAGGACAGTCAAGAAGATCCCATTGCAGATTATTATTTTTTGAATCTAGAAGTAAACCCTATAGATAATCTCAAAGAGGGCTTTGGCCCCTCCTGTTTGAATTAAAAAACTCCCCAATCGGAGCTAGGGTTTAAAATTTATGCCCATTTTTGTGCACTAGGGTCACTATGGATAGGGTGCAGACCGCTCCAGGTCAAGAATAGTAAACCCATTACAGGAAAATTCTGATCATTTTTTGTCACAAAGTTTAATAGCTCACCTTGAAGAGGACTTTTTCCCCTCCGAGTTGAGCCCAAAACCTCATCAATCCGAGTTTCCTACAAAGAGTTATGCCCCTTTTACTGACAGCAGGTCCTATAGACTGCATCCAGATGGCTACAAAGAGTTATGCCCCTTTTACTGACAGCAGGTCCTATAGACTGCATCCAGATGGCTGGCCAGAAAGGCAAAAGCAAGGCCCAAGAGGAACTCCAGAGGGAGATTAGAAACTCCCAGACCTTATGAATGAGGAACCAAGCTCGGCATAAGATTACCATATAGGAGGAAATGCCTGAAATGGACCTGTACACCCTTCTCAATCACACCCTTTGCCAACATGAGCTCCGTCATATGGAACGACATAATGATATGGTCACCAACCATCACCAAATGATGTCCAAGTTTGATGAAGCAATTAAGCACATGGCTATCTCAAACTCAAAGATTCAATAGGCCTTGGAGCAGCTCACTACTCTTGTTGCTCAATTAGCGACTGCTTCATCCCAAGAGAAGACCAATGACTCTAGGCATGAGTCTAGACGTCCTCCACATCAAGAACCATTGCCTGGTCCACAAGGTACACTTGGCGCTAAGGGAATTTCCCCTTCTACCTATGAGATTGGCCCTCTCATACGCTATCGTATTGCTGCGCATCCGAGGTGTGGAATCCACCCAAAAGTTGTGTGTGTGGGAGTTGATATTTTGTACATACTTAGTTGTTGTGTTTGCATCTTTATTCTATGTGGTAATATAGTAAAGAGGGGTCTTTTACTACCTTTTCTTTCAGCTGGGGTTGCACCTGATAGGTCCTCCTTCAATAATGGTGGGCATGAAGGGATGCTTTTAGCCTATGTTGAGCAGGGCAAATTGGAGAATGCATTGCGATTGTATAGACAAATGCAAGAAGAAAAGGCTTAGCATTGGCGGTGTTTTGTATGATTCCTTAGTATGATCTTGTTTCATGTAATGCACTCCTTTCTGGTTATGGACAGGAAGGAAATATTGCAGCATGCCTGTAAGTATTTGAGGAAATGCAACCAGCAGATATGTTACTGGATGGTGTCACTTACCTATCCCTTCTCACTGCTTGTTGTCATGTAAGCCTTGTCGATAAAGGTGTTGAGATAGAATGTATGATCAGGGATTATGGGTTAGCTCCCAGTTTGAAAAACTATTTGGTTATCTTAGATATTTTGGGGGCGTGAGAAAGAAAAAGCAAGAAGGATTATTTTTAAAATGAGGGCTTTTTGGAGGGAAGAAAAAACGAAGATGACGAAGCGAAAAAAAGGGAGCATTATGAAGAAAAACAGACGGGGGGATAGCAGAAGAGGAGAGATCAGGCGCTAAAAATGAACATCTCTATTCGATTGTGATGAACCGGACTGCGATGAGCTAAAGCTATGTTAACCTAAAGAGTAGAAGTCTGTCGTCATGCGACGAGGCTTCATCAATGATAACCACAGCTACACGTTGGCAGCTTCTTCATCAGTAAGCGATGATTGTGAGAGGAGGACCAGCATGGTCGTTGAGCTAAAAAGGGGGAAGCCACTTTTCTGGTCTGAAAGGAGGATAGAGGGCAATGTTTTCTACTTATTCAATAGCTTTTTCTACAGAAAGCTAAGAATGACATTGATCTGATTCGGAAGCCATGGAGGTTCAATACACAGACCTTCGCCATCTTGGACCTTCGGAGTTTATGGAATGACACGGTTATTGACTTCTACATTAAGTACATCCAAAAAGAGAAGATCTCAGACGATGATAGAGGGGATTATTCTCAGTAACAGGGGAATTGAAGAGGATCTCTACAATTGAGGTGGAGAAAGAACAAAAGAGCTCGGAAGATGAAACTGAAAAGAGTCATGCAAACTCCGCGTAAAAGAAGACATTATCCAGAAAACGGCAAATAGTTAATCGTGGAAGATAGGAACAATGAAGGTGAAGTCCTGTTGTCCAACCGTGAGTAGAAAAATACGACAGAAAGGAAGGCAGCGCAGGTCACAATCGTCTTGTAGTGACAATTGTGGGAAAAATAAAGTGTTGAAATGTGTTTGTCCTTTCGAGCACAACAGTTGCAGAGCTAGATTTGCAGTGGCGGATTTTATTGGAGATGAGCAAAGATACAAAATTGTTTGAGGGCAAATAGCCATTTACATCTGTCAGGCTGTGCACAAATATCCCAGAGTTGGAACTGGCATGCCTGCTGGCAAGAATTGATTCTAAGTATCTAGACCTTTCCATCGATTGTTATCGTGAATCTCGAGAATTAACCAGAAAGGAAAGACTGCAACGGGGTGCTAGGAAGACCAAGACAATCGATAAACAGGTTGTTGGTCATGTTGCTTGCCAATCTGACACAGCTAGAATTTGAAACCAGACGCTTGCTTCAGGAGTCAGAGGTTTCGATGGTGAAGTACATCGGGTGGAAGGAGTACAATGACCTTCTAAGCAAAGGCCATCCAGATTATGTTCCGTATGAAGCTGACGGTGCATATGGAAAACTTTTTTCTTTACTGCAAACAAGAGTCCACTTGGCAGTTGCTGTTACAGAAACGTGCTGAAATTAAAGATTCATGGCCAGGGTCAGATACTGTATAGTCTACAAAGGAACAGGGGGAACAGGGGAGCTTAATGGCAAAGGACCAGGTTCGCAGAAAGGATATTATGGGAGCAGAGAGTTATAAGGACTGCAAATTCTGTCCCTGTCAAATGTGGGTTGGTGCTGCCATTCCGTCAACATTTTTATCTTTTTGATTGCACCCTTCACCTCAGAACGAAGTGGTTTTCATTCAATCCTCTTAACTTGCTTATTGAGTGTTGCTGCCTTGCATGACCCAAGAGGTGACATTGATTCAAACCCTTGTTTGATTGATTGATTGATTTCGGAAGAGCTTCATGATCACCCAAGATTTGAGTCTTGAAAGGCTTGATTCGAAGAGCATTGTTGGCCTACATCACTGTATAGGCCCAATATAAGTAGAGCATCATTCTCTGGTTGACTATTACAGATTTTTTTTTTTCATCTATATAATAGAGCTGAATGTATCTACAAAAATTGTACCTGAATACAAAGATACCTTCATGATCCTATTCCAACCCCTTAGATCTTACTTCAGATTTCCTTATTTCTTTGGAAAAGATAGGCTATTAACATGATATGAATTTTTGTCAAGATGTTTATTGGAAAGGTTTCCATTCAGATGAAGCTGAATATATGTCACATATTATCAAAAATTGAGCTTTCAAATTGAATTTGATCTCGCTAGATTGACCTTCTATCCTGAAATTATTCAAAGTCCTCTGTGGTCGCAACTTTGCTTTCGAAACCCTTCGACATCTTTGGTGAACCTGACGTGAAAGCGTCGCATAAGTTTCAGGATGGGAGATACTTCAGCATCCATTTCAGCCTCTTCTACAATTCCTGCTGTGTCCTCTACTTCAGCTCCATCATTGATTGCTGCGTCAAGTACTTCAACGGATGATCTAAAGCAGATTTTGTAGAATATGTCTATGTATATGCAGCTTCAAAATCAACAGACACAATTGTATATGTAGCAGTAGCAGCAATTGCATCAACAGCAGTTGTCTTAGCAAAGGCAACTATATTCGGGCCAGGAGAATGCAATCAGCGCGACTAAGGCGATTGAAGCAGTTGAGAATGAGAAGAAGCTATTTGATGGCTGTAACGTTTCAGCATATTTGAAGACATATGAGATCAAGGTGGGGTTTTTTGGAGTTCCAGCTGGACTTATGAGTAAGTATTTCCTTCGTCTTGTCACACCTGCCTTGAGGGCAAAAGTGACTGATCTTTTTATTCAAAATTCACATTGGCAAGATTTTAAGAAGGCCCTGAAAGAAGAGTATTTCCTTGAGGACTTTGGGATGGCTACACGGCGGTTATTCCGAGAGTGGGTCTACATGCCAAACAAAGGTCTAGCTGCTTCAGAGTTGATTCGAGAATTTGAAGAAAGGTATAGTCAGCTTGATGCCATTGAACAAAGAGCATTGGATGTTGAGAAAGTTGAGCTTTTCTTGCAAGCTGCAGATCCTGCTCTTCAGGAAGAATTAGGAGAGCTTCTTGAGGATCGCACGAAGCCTATGGGACTTAAAACGGATTGGCAAGATGCCCAGGATGCAGTCTCGACTTTGACCAAGAGGAGGATATGGAAGACCCGCCTACAGAATGGTTCTATGACACCGACACCGTCTTCTGCTCCTATGCCTGCTTCTATCCCTGTTATTTCTTCTCCTCCTCAGCCAGTTTCTTGGCCTATGCTAGTGCCTACTGTTTCTACTCCTCCTGTTCCTCCAGTTCCACGACCGATGCCAGTTCCTTCTGCTCCAAAACCATCCGCTCCATCGGTGCCTTCCTCTCTTGATGATATAATCAAAGGCATAACGGATTTGACACTGGAGTCAGTTAAAGCAGAATTGGTGGGGAAATTGAAAGAGGAGTTTGCTTCGACTGCGCCTACTATTTCTTCTGGTGCTCCTATTGCACCTAGGAGTGCTCCTAGTGCACCTAGGAGAGATCGAATATGTATTTGGTGCGATAGTACGGACCATCAGTATTGCAGGGATTGTGAATCTTTTCAGGATGCAAGGAGGAAGAATTTGGTATTTTGGGGACAAGATGGTAAGATTTGGTTGACTGAAATAGGAGCTCCGCTTGCTACCAACTTTGGGAAAGGCGGAATGAAGAAGTTAGTGGATGACATGGCTGCGCATACTTCTTATGTGGCAGGTAGAGGAGATGCTTCTGTATATGGAGTTCAGATTGAGAAGGGATCAGAGAATCAGTCAGCATTATGGACGTATGCTATGGAGACTACAAACAAGGGAAAAATTCAGCAAACTATTTTGACTAGTGCAGGCTCTAGCATCAGATCTGAGACAGGTTGGGATTCGCCTGTTGACAGGTACTCTATTTATGCCTACTTGACTGAGTCTCAGGGAGTAGATGTACTTGTTGAGGAGAAGCGTAAGAGGGATGAAGAAAATTCAAGTGCAGCTAAAAAGACTAGAGGGGGTGAGTTTGTTACTCTACCTACTACAGGACCGTCTTTGAGACCATGGCCAGAACGACAGATGGAAGATGCTCAAAAGAGAGAAAAGAGGCAAGAGCCTAGAGAGAGAAAGCAGCCAGGGTTTAGATTGATGTCTGATATTGAGACATCTGCAGACATGAAGAAAATCTTTAATGACAAGATACTTGGTAGTGAGGTGACTTTTACTATTTCTGAGGTTTTGAGCATCTCGAAAAGAGAGTTTCAAGATCAGTTTCAAGAGGTCCTGAAGAGGAAAAGACATGCATTGCCTACTATTGATACACAGGGAGTTTTGGTTGGGGAGTTAGATGAGGATGAGGATGAGGTTATGGTTGAGAATGCTTCTATTTTTCCACAGATAGAGAAGAGGGTTCAGCCTATGCATTATGCTGAAACTGATGAGCCTGTCTTGATACCGCATAGTCACTTTTCGCGGAGTCATTGGGCTAGGGCAACTACAGAGACGATGGTAAAAATTGGAGAGAAACAGGTGCCTTATGTTGCTTTGGTGGATCATGGTTCAGAGATTAATCTCATAGTTCGTGGAGTTTATGAGAGTAACAGATGGCCTATGGATGTAGAGCATGGGTGGCGTATGAGAGCTGCCAACAACACTGTAGGTGATTTGTATGCTGCATGTCCTAGTGTCAGGGTTTCTATTGGAGATGTAGAGGAGGATTTCCATTTCTTTGTGCAGGATTCATGCTCTTATCCCATAATTCTTGGACAGCCATTCATCACAGAGATGCGTATGGAAACAAAGGTAATGGATGATGGATCTGCTTATGCACGGATTCGCAGTAAAGATGGCATGAGAGCAGTTCAGTTTATGACTGTGTGTGTGAACCATGTTAGAAACAGGGATACTCTTAGAGATGCACCTTTGCCCACTGTGAGGGATTTGGGTTTTCGTTAGGTACCGCTGTTTTGCGAGACGACGGTGGTATAGAGCAGAGGAGATTGGAGTTCTCGCCTCCTGGCAGCAGTGTTTTCTCCTCCAGTTTTGTTGGGATTTCAGCAAACAGTTCGATGAGCTATCAGAAGACTTCTAAGTTGCCTAGAGCTGCCAGGCAGTACATATGCAGGAAGGAGAAAAAATTGAAAAATGCAGGAATTTTAGAGCATGATGAGCACATAGATGGGATGTATGACAGTATGATTTGTGCAGATACAATGACATAGATGGAAGATATGCTGAAAACTGATATGCAGAGTTGTCACAGTAATGTATTAGTGCAATCCCTGGACATGTTTCATGAAATTGCAGATTTTGTGTCACAGATTGAGTCAAAGGCTGAGGTGGCTCAGCAAAAAGTGTTGAGTGCTGAAGAAATTCAGCAAATAGAGTTTCCGGCTGATTATGATCATTTTACAGAGACACAGAGGGCTGAAAACTTTCAGCCAACAGAGTTTACTGCTGAAATATTTCAGCATCCAGAGTTTAGGGCTGTTCCTATGTAGTCCATAGAGTAGAGGGTTGAGGATATTCAGCCACCAGAGTGCAGAATTGCTGATTTACAACAAGATTTGAGTAATGTAGAGGATCATAATGAAGCCAGGGTTGACACGAAATACAAGACTGTGGATAAGAAGGTGGATTCTATAGGCAAGATTACAGAGTATTGTTTTACCACTTCAGAGGTACGGAGATTCATTGGAGTATGTGTGTTTTATATGATTTGGATACCCCATTTTGCACACATAGCACATTGTTTATATCAGCTGTTTCGAAAGGGGCAAAAATTATTTTGGGATGAGCGTCACACTAGAGCCATGCGAAAATTGAGGAAGTTACTGCAGATTCTTTGGAAGATGGTGAAAAGATGGTTTGGGCCGTACATAGTCAGACATGTCTTTGATAATGCAACATATGAGTTGACAGAATTGGATGGGACAGTGCTTAGAGTGCCTATTGCTGGAAAAAGAATCAAGATTTTCAAGAAAAGAGATGATGAAGATTATGCATTGGAAGAATTTGTAAGAGAAGAGCAACGAGAAGAAACTCCAATGGAAGAGATAGATGATATGACATATAATCTTGTTGATATACTAGAAATGCATAATGAAGAGATTGATCTGTTTGTGGATCTTGATGATAACGATCATGGGTAGTTGGCCCATCCGGAGGATGCGCAGGATTAGAGGGGGTGGATGTCGTATTGCTGCGCATCCGAGGTGTGGAATCCACCCAAAAGTTGTGTGTGTGGGAGTTGATATTTTGTACATACTTAGTTGTTATGTTTGCATATTTATTCTGCGTGGTAATATAGTAAAGAGGGGTCTTTTACTACCTTTTCTTTCAGCTGGGGTTGCACCTGATAGGTCCTCCTTCAATAATGGTCGGCATGAAGGGATGCTTTCAGCCTATGTTGAGCAGGGCAGATTGGAGAATGCCTTGCGATTGTATAGACAAATGCAAGAAGAAAAGGCTCAGCATTGGCGGTGTTTTGTATGATTCCTCAGTATGATCTTGTTTCATGTAATGCACTCCTTTCTGGTTATGGACAAGAAGGAAATATTGCAGCATGCCTGTAAGTATTTAAGGAAATGCAACCAGCAGGTATGTTACTGGATGGTGTCACTTACCTATCCCTTCTCACTGCTTGCTGTCATGCAAGCCTTGTCGATAAAGGTGTTGAGATAGAATGTATGATCAGGGATTATGGGTTAGCTCTCAGTTTGAAAAACTATTTGGTTATCTTAGATATTTTGGGGGCATGAGAAAGAAAAAGCAAGAAGGATTATTTTTTAAATGAGGGCTTTTTGGAGGGAAGCAAAAACGAAGATGACGAAGCGAAAAAAAAAGGAGCATTATGAAGAAAAACAGACGGGGGGATAGCAGAAGAGGAGAGATCAGGCGCTAAAAATGAACATCTCTATTGGATTGTGATGAACCGGACTGCGATGAGCTAAAGCTATGTTAACCTGAAGAGTAGAAGTCTGTCGTCATGCGACGAGGCTTCATCAATGATAACCATAGCTACACGTTGGCAGCTTCTTCATCACTAAGCGATGATTGTGAGAGGAGGACCAGCATGGTCGTTGAGCTAAAAAGGGGGAAGCCGCTTTTCTGGTCCGAAAGGAGGATAGAGGGCAATGTTTTCTACTCCTTCAATAGCTTTTTCTACAGAAAGCTAAGAATGAAATTGATCTGATCCAGAAGCCATGGAGGTTCAATACACAGACCTTCGCCATCTTGGACCTTCGGAGTTTATGGAATGACACGGTTATTGACTTCTACATTAAGTACATCCAAAAAGAGAAGATCTCAGATGATGATAGAGGGGATTATTCTCAGTAACAGGGGAATCGAAGAGGATCTCTGCAACTGAGGTGGAGGAAGAACAAAAGAGCTCGGAAGATGAAACTGAAAAGAGTCATGCAAACTCCGCGTAAAAGAAGACATTATCCAGAAAACGGCAGATAGTTAATCGTGGAAGATAGGAACAATGAAGGCTAAGTCTTGTTGTCCAATCGTGAGCAGAAAAATACGACAGAAAGGAAGGCAGCGCAGGTCACAATCGTCTTGTAGTGACAATTGTGGGAAAAATAAAGTGTCAAAATGTGTTTGTCCTTTCGAGCACAACAGTTGCAGAGCTAGATTTGCAGTGGCGGTGTTTATTGGAGATGAGCAAAGATACAGAATTGTTTGAGGGCAAACAGCCATTTACATGTGTCAGGCTGCGCACAAATATCCGAGAGTTGGAACTGGCATGCCCGTTGGCAAGAATTGATTCTAAGTATCCAGATGAATCTCGACAATTAACCAGAAAGGAAAGACTGCAACGGGGTGCTAGGAAGACCAAGACAATCGATAAACAGGTTGTTGGTCATGTTGCTTGCCAATCTGACACAGCTAGAATCTGAAACCAGACGCTTGCTTCAGGAGTCAGAGGTTTCAATGGTGAAGTACATCGGGTGGAAGGAGTACAATGACCTTCTAAGCAAAGGCCATCCAGATTATGTTCCATATGAAGCTGACGGTGCATATGGAAAACTTTTTTCTTTACTGCAAACAAGAGTCCACTTGGCAGTTGCTGTTACAGAAACGTGCTGAAATTAAAGATTCATGGCTAGGGTCAGATACTGTATAGTCTACAAAGGAATAGGGGGAACATGGGAGCTTAATGGCAAAGGACCAGGTTCGCAGAAAGGATATTATGGGAGCAGAGAGTTATAAGGACTGCAAATTCTGTCCCTGTCAAATGTGGGTTGGTGCTGCCATTCCGTCAACATTTTTATCTTTTTGATTGCACCCTTCACCTCAGAACGAAGTGGTTTTCATTCAATCCTCTTAACTTGCTTATTGAGTGTTGCTGCCTTACATGACCCAAGAGGTGACATTGATTCAAACCCTTGTTTGATTGATTGATTGATTTCGGAAGAGCTTCATGATCACCCAAGATTTGAGTCTTGAAAGGCTTGATTCGAAGAGCATTGTTGGCCTACATCACTGTATAGGCCCAATATAAGCAGAGCATCATTCTCTGGTTGACTGTTACATTTTTTTTTTCATCTATATAATAGAGCTGAATGTATCTACAAAAATTGTACCTGAATACAAAGATGCCTTCATGATCCTATTCCAACCCCTTAGATCTTACTTCATATTTCCTTGTTCCTTTGGAAAAGACAGGTTGTTAACATGACATGAATTTTTGTCAAGATGTTTATTGGAAAGGTTCCCATTCAGATGAAGCTGAATATATGTCACATATTATCAAAAATTGAGCTTTCAAATTGAATTTGATCTCACTAGATTGACCTTCTATCCTGAAATTATTCAAAGTCCTCTGTGGTCGCGACTTTGCTTTCGAAACCCTTCGACAACGCATGATGAGCACCTATTGAATTCCCCCGTCCACCATACACCCAACATCCATTTGAGGCCTTCTCCCACCCTAGGTTGGATTTCCCCCACTCTCCCTAGGAGCCCCCATGCAGCCCATATGAATCAGCCCCATCAAGGACAATATGGTACAAATGGCTGACTTGGCAATCATGGACATCATGGTTATAATGGACAACATGAGATTAATGCACCACATGGGATGTATGGACAGTAAGGCATGTATGGCCACCACCGGATGTATGGACAACAAGGATTTCATGGGCAGCATGGCCCCAATGATCTGCATGACAAGGTCATCCTAACAAAGTACAATGGGCAAGCCCCTTCGCCATCTAACTTGGAGGAATGGATGTCCAAGTTGGATTCCTACTTCAATATCTTACCTTGCACTAATGATCAGAAAATACATTTTTCTTCTCTCCACTTGGAAGGGTTTGCGCACACATGGTGGTGCTATATCAATCGAGAGAATCAACAGTTCATTGATTGGGAAGATTTTAAAATGCATATGGTCCAAGTTTTTGTGTCCCCTATAGAAAAAGAACGGTTGGCAAGATGATGGTACACTCTTGACCAATGTAACCTCACTGTACGTGAATACATAAATTAGTTCATGAACTTAGCCATGTATGTGGAGAGCATTAGCAATGATGCTCAATTACACAAGTACATCTATGGGTTGGAAGCGAGTCTATCGGCAGATGTCATGGCCCAAAAACCTACCACACAGTTTGATGCAATCAAATTGGCTGAGAGATATGCAAGAAAGTACCGTAAGAATGAGCATTTTCGGCAAGGTGTTGGGTAGCCCCGCATTCCTTCACGAGCAGCCCCATACGGAGGTGGTTTTCGAGGCACTTCTATGCCTAATAATAGCCCCAGAGTACCCACTTACCCCATCTTCCATTTTGAAAGAAAAATGGGCACTTTTGGGATAGCATTGAGCTTTAATGCTGAGAATAAGTATGCTAAAAATAAACAGTCTATTGCATCAGTGTACCATGGATCGAGTAACCAACGCTTCATCTCCCCAGATATTGTGAAGTAACCAAAGGAAAAGGCCCTATGCTTTAAGTGTGGAGATAATTACATTGTTGATTGTGCCTCCAAATGTCCGTACAAGAAAGCTAAGATCAAAGTTCATAGCATGTATGTCATGGAAGATTGGCACACTGAGGAGGATGACCTACCCATTGACTAGGTTGAGCCTATGGAGGATGTTGATCAGGAGCAGTTCTATGACCTCAAGGATAGGTTTCCATTTGACCCGGGTGGTGCTCCATCACAGATACTTGATTTGACACCCCACCCACCTCCCACTTCCCTTTGCTCGGTCTCCTTGGATGCTTGGACAGGTTCTCATAGCCCTAGTACCCTTCGCATTCAAGGCAATATCAATGGAAAGCATGTTTTTATCCTTGTGGATAGTGGAAGCACTCATAGTTTTGTCAATAAATCAGCCATTGATCGGTTGAAATGCACCCCTACGGCATTACACCACCCCTTGAGGTCCAAGTAGCAAATGGAGAAGAAGAAATCAGCATACATGTATGTGCTGCAGTTTCCTTATGCTTGGCTAAAAATTATGTGGCATTGGTTGACCTAATTGCCTTAGATATGGGCCCCATTGACATTGTCTTGGGGTGTGATTGGCTGAAACAATTGGGAAAGATTGCTATGGACTTCTCTCAGCTTTACATGGAGTTTATGATGCATCGGCAACCTATCCACCTAGATGGAGTTCAAGATCATGCTGATTTTGAGCTCATTATAACAAAGCAACTCAAATAGGAGTTTAAGAAATGCTCACAAATATTTGTTTTGTAATTAAATAAGGACAATTTCAATCAGTCCTCTGCAGTATCTCATGATTTAACCTTGTAGGCCTTAGTCTTGAGGAATACAATGACCTATTTTAGATGCCTACATCCCTCCCTCCCAAGAGACAAGTGGACCACCCACTTGACCTAGAGCCCCATTCCAAGTCAGTGAATAAACCCCCTATAGACTCTCCAAGTGTGAGCGTGAAGAGGTTGCAAAGCAAATCAAGGAGTTGTTAGAGATGGGTTTCATTAAACCGAGTTCTTCCCCTTATGCATCCCCCATCCTCTTAGTCAAAAAGAAAGATAGCTCCTTTCGCATGTGCATTGACTTTAGAGATTTGAACAAAATTACAGTAAAGAACCACCCCATCCCACGAACTGATGATTTGCTAGATGAGTTGAAAGGGGCATGCTTTTTCATTAAGATTGACTTGCACTCTGGCTACCCTTAGATTTGTATGCAGGCAGGAGATGAGGTCAAAATGGCCTTTAGGACTGATCATGGACTCTATCATTTTCTAGTAATGCCTTTTGGGTTGACTAATGCCCCCGCTACCTTTCAAAGCCTCATGAACAAAATCCTACAACCCGTTCTGTTCAAGTTTGTGCTTGTTTTCTTTGATGACATCCTCATTTATAGCAAGTCATCCACGGAGCACTTGACACATGTTCAGAGGGTGTTTGACATATTGAGAGAGCATCGACTATTTGCTAAGGAGAGAAAATGCATATTCATGCAAAAAACTATGGAGTACTTGGGACACATTGTGAGCAAAAATAGTATACAAGCCGACCCGAAGAAGATGCAATGTGTTAGAGATTGGCCTACTCCGTCGACCACCACTTCTTTGCGTGGCTTCCTTGGTCTCTCTACATTCTACAGACACTTCATTAAGCACTATGCCACCATTGCAGCACCTTTGATTGATCTCTTGAAAAAGGAGTCTTTTGGGATGCCACTGCGGATCATAGCTTCAAACAGTTAAAGGATGCACTTACTTTAGTCCCCATCCTTGTTTTCCCTGACTTCTCTAAGCTGTTTACCATTCATTCTGATGCCAATGGCTGGGGTATTGGTGCAGTATTGTTGCAAGATCATGGTGTGATTGCATTTGAGAGTTGCAAGCTTGATGAGAAGGAGATGCAAATGAATGTATATGACCAGGAGATATTGGCCATTCGCCATGCCATCAAGAAATGGCACCACTATTTGTATGGCAGCCGCTTCTAAGTAAAATGCGACCGCCGAGTCCTACAGTACTTCTTGACTCACTCTACTTTGACTTCTAAGCAAAGGTGATGGGTGGCAATCTTACAGAACTATGACTTTGTGACCAAATGTGTTCCATGCCAACAAAACAAGAATAGTACACTCAGGCCCGCTAGCCTCTTGTAGCCTCTCCCTATCCCTGAAGGGAAATGGACTCACATCACAATGGACTTTATCACTAGTGTTTCCTGTGACTAAGAAAGGGTGGAACAATATCTGTGTGGTCATTGATCGCCTCACCAAAGCTGCCCACTTTATATTGCCTCCAAGGTGGCAACTCAGTTTATGGAAAATGTCTTCAAGTTGCATTGCTTGCCACAGGTCATAGTACATGATCGGGATGCGAAGTTTATGAGTAACTTCTGGCAGACAGTTTTTACCTCCATGGGGACCAATGTCCACTACATACCGCCCTCAGACTGATGACCAGACTGAAAGAGTGAACAAATGGCTTGAGACATATTTGAGGCACTTTTGCCATGATGTACAACACAATTGGGATACGTGGCTTCACTTGGCTGAGTTTGCATGTAATAACTCCAAGCACTCTAGCATTGGAGTTTCCCCTTTTGAGGCCTTATATGGGTATAAGGTTCCCCTCCCCACAGTCTTATTTAATGATAAGATCAATCCTCAGAGTCAGGTTGACTTTGATCGCATGCAAGCTTTACTTCAGCAATGCAAAATGAACCTTCAAAAGGCCCAAACACACATGAAACTCTATGCTGATGAGAAACAAAGGCATTTGGAATTCCAAGAAGGGGAATTGGTCCTTTTGAAAGTGCCTAAGTCCCGCTACTCGACTCTCAAAGAGGGCAGCAGTAACAAGCTGGCCCACCGCTTCTATGGCCCATACCAGATCCTGAAGAGAGTTGGTGACTTGGCCTACTGCTTAGAACTCCCCCCCTTACCACCAAAATCCACAATGTGTTTCATGTCAGTCAGCTGAAACCCTTTGTAGGCTCCTCAATGGACTATGTGGAAGAACTTCCCCCCATAGATGAAGAAGGCATCACTCTCAATATATCCCTGAAGCAATCATTGGGCGGTGAGATAAGCACTTATGGTCCTGGTCCATTAAAGAATACCTCATCAAATGGCAAGGCCTACACTTGGAAGAATCCTCTTGGTGCCCAGAAACCATCATCAATGAATTTCCCTACCTCCGTGAGGTCCAACGGCTCGAAGACTAGCCGATCATGCCCCAATTGACCACCCTTTGCCCACACACTACACATTGTTTTAGAACAATTTTGTACATACTCAAATCCCAAGCATGTGCATTCTACAACCGTTGAAGGTACTCATCATAAGCTCTATTTCGACATGTGGTATGCCCTATTTGGAGCAACCTATCAAAAGTTATAACTTGTTTACTTCAGCAAACCGGTCCCAGACTGCATGTTGTCCCTAGTCTCTAGCCACCCAATTTTCATTGTCAAAGGAATCCGAGTGTACTCTGCAACCCTCCCTTTGCCCACCCATCACTTTCCTCTATTTCACCTTGTTTTTGAGGGCAAAAACCTTCCGAGTGGGGATGGATTGTAACAAGCGGGATACACACCGACTAGAGTTTAGACACCCTATCACACTGATCGGGGTATATAAGGTGTAAGAGCCCTAGATTTGGGCAATCAGTTATTATCAAGATCATACTCTTCACCTTCATCTCCAGCTTCCATGGCCTCCTCCTTCCTTCTCTCCTCTTTTCTCTCTTTCTCTCTCTTCTTCTAGTCTTCTTCATTTTTCTTCTTGGCGCTCTCTCTTCAGCTCTTCTTCTCTCTCCTCTTAGCTTCTTTCATTACACCAATACAATACAGAGTCGTGTGTGTGTGTGTGTGTGTGTGTGTGTGTGTGTGATTACACAATTATCAAGAAGTATCTATCCCTGAAGTGAAGGCTAATTGAATGAAGGGGATATGCTTTTATAATGATATGCATAAGGTATAAAATCAAATCATCAAAAGCTTCCCTTCTTCAATCACATGACATCTCAGGGAGGTCACTCTCATAAATATGTAAAGTATATCATGTGAGTTCAAATTATGAGATTTTAAAATACCATTTTTACACATTTTTTACACTCAAAAGGGTACCATATAAAAGTGTTATTCATAGTTTGAATCATAAATGGGGTGTGTTTTATCTAGACAAAATTCATAAATGTGGGTAGTTTTAATTAGGCCTTACATGCATGTGATATAAATGGTTTACATGTAGTGAACCCCTTGATAAGCTCCATCTCAAATTATTGGTGCTACACATGGTCTAGATAAGCTCCATCTCAAATTCTTGGAGTTGCATACAAGATCCATGGCTGCAAGATATGTGTTGCATGGTATAAGCTCCACCTTAAATTCCCTCCATATTTATGTGGTCGAACCTTGATAAAATCTTTGATATTACATATGGCATCCCTCCATGCATACCATATGTCAGAGATGTACACTCTAAAATTTGGTGGATTGCCTTGAAATTCAAGAGTTTGTTTATTTGTTTGCTAATCTGGTATTTGTGACTCATCGGCTCTTATAAAAAATCTTGCTCTCTCAACAAGCAACAATATGAAAAAGTGTTATTACTAAGGCTTGCTTATTTGCATGAGCGAGTGCTCTACCCTACTCTACGCCATCTTCTTGGTCTCCAATGTGTTAGCTATAGAGGGGTTTCTCTTTTCTCCGCACACTACTTGCAATTGGGAATGCATTACTTGCAATTGAAATGTGTCACATGGAGTTGCTATACACACAATTATTGACTATGATTGAACACACATTGTTGCTAGAGAAACAACTCATTAGTATTCCTCCTACTATGAACACACAATGCTATTGTTGGTTGCTAGTACACTTGCTCATTTGCATAAGCTATAAGACCAAGTAATGTAGCATTGAAAATAGAAGAAAAGGGAAGAGAGAGAGAGAGAGAGAGAGAGAGAGGAGGAGGAGGAGTAGTGGTGAAGATGGGTGGTTCTATCTCTCTTGCTCTCTCTCTCTCTCTCTCTCTCTCAGAGGATGGTGTGCATGTGAAGATGGGTGGTTCTTGTTGGACAAGCAAGGCATCAAAGAAAGCTAGTCTCATGCTTGCATAGCATGTCTCTAGAGAAAGGATGTGACACAAATAGGTTCCTCTCTCTCTCTACCAAGAGCTATCTTATGAAGTAGGTGGCTGTGCATGAACACGAATTGCTATTGTCATTTGAAGATGCAGAAAGATTGGAGGTGAACAGTAGTAGCATATGCATTTTTGCCAAAGTGACCTTAGAGGCACCACCTACATTCCCCTCCTATCTCTTAGTGTTAGGCGCCTCCAAGAAGGGTGTGAGTTAAAGGGATGACGATCCTAATCCTTTGTACTTATCAATGACAATTACTATATCAGAGGTAGAAATTGGACACTTTTGTGCGCAATGGAAGCAAGAAATGCTTTGAAGACAGTGACAAGATGATCTCCATCACATACAATCTACTTACTCACACAATGATGTGTATTAGACCTTCCCAAAACAAGTACAATCACATCCAGTTTTACTAGACTTGCATATACAACATCCATGCTAGCTGTTGTTATATAACTCAAATACTACAATCAGCACTTTAAAGAATGATGCTAACCCCTAAGGCAATCCACTCACAAAGCAATACAGACCCAAATTTCTCCTGAATTTAACTCCATTTTTAATTGCGAATGAAGAAAACGTGACTACGAAATTAATACCGAGTGTTTTTGGTAGTTTTTGTGATAACATAAAGGGATTGGATACATTTTGTTACAGACATGTTGCCAGGCGCGTGCGCGCGTGAGAGAGAGAGAGAGATCTTTTGTTTGGTGGACACGTTGGAGTTGCGCGCCTAGAAAGCCACTGTCTCGTAACAGAACTACAGAGTGATGCGGTTGTTATATGCGTATTGCTTCTATCAAAGAATGCAGGTAGCTTGGGAAAAGTTGCATTTTGATCAAATCATTCTACTGCATCACATTAGCACAACACTTTGATGCTGCTGCTGCTTGATATAAGCTTCTAATTACAGCACGGTTCTAATTTACATAAACATCGTATCGACAAGCGCCGATCTTAAAGCTCTACAAAATTAGGCAGTTGTTTGACGTTTTAAAAAGCACTGGATTTCAAAGTGCAGTACAAAACAAATGAAGAGTATCTTGCAGACCAATTTGCTGCAGATGTCTTTGCTCAGAATTACACTGGTTTTCAAAGTGCAGTACAAAACAAATGAAGAGTATCTTGCAGACCAATTTGCTGCCGATGTCTTTGCTCAGAATTACCACTTAATTGAGGGAGATGAACAAGCTGATGTTTCAGGGCATCATCCTTCCTTGACTACAACATGAATGGTGTGTTGACCATTACAGGTGCATTGATGCTTCATTGTTTTTTGCTTTCCTCCCTTAAATCCTTTTTGGGGATTATCCCTGACGTCAGGGTACCTTAGTGATCAATGCGGCCTGAGAATCAATGCGTACTGGAAGCCTGGTTTGGGCCACTGCAGGGCTGCTGATTCATTATTACTGAAACCTGGCGCAGTTGAGTACAGTTGGTTGGGGCCGCCACATATTGCATATTGATGTGCATATTGCAGGAGTTTGCCCATATTGCCCCACATTGCAGGGTACAATTGGTTGGGGCTGTCATACAGTCCATATTGCAGGAGTTTGCCCGTGTTCCCATCATGTTCAGGGAGCAGCTGCTCTGCTCACCAGTGTTTGGCCTTGTTCCTGCAGCAGATACCCGTTGTTGGTGCCTGCGTCTGTAGTACTCTGCGTCTGCATGTTGCTGCACTTAAAGTGGCAAAAGGCGGCTTTTTTGTTGCTTGCTTGTTTCTTTCTTCTTTCCTTTCTGCAGGGCATTATCCCTGATCTTGGGGTTACTGATCATCATCAATAGGTGGAACCGAACCATACAAGCCGCTGATGGCCGCGAACAGGACTATGGCCCCAAGAAGGCATACTGGAAGCCTGGTTTGGGCCACTGCAGGGTTGCTGATTCATGCTGAAACCTGCAGTCGGGTAAAATCTCTGCGGCTGCCACATGTAATTAGTTGACCTGCATGCTGCAGGACCTTGCCCATATTGCCCCATCATGGTACGGGAGCAGCTGCTGGGCTGATCAGCCGTAAAATTTGGCAGCATTGTTGCTGCAGCAGATATATGTTGTTGGTGCTCACTGTAGTACTGTGCATCTGCATGTTGCTGCCCATTGGCACTGCCATGAATGGGGTTACTAGTTCGGTATGCTGTAACTGCAAAAGCCTGCTGCTGCAGATGCTGAGTGTAAGTAGCAGCAGCACTTGAAGAGGCTGGCAGCACCGAAGAAAAATACAAGGTAGCGGCGGAGGCGATCTTCTCCGAGGTGATGGGATGTAGACGGTCCAATGCAGGGGATAGCTTGTCCGTGCTGAGGTAGAAGGACTGCCAGTGGTGACCATAGGGGGGTGGTTCTGTTGGGATCGAATGATGGTACTGATGACGATCCCTCAGTATGGTACCTTTGGAAGAAGAAGGAGAATGGTACTGACCCACCGCAGACGCAGTACAACCTGCGGAGTTCTTATCAGGAAGGGTTGCCCCTTGCTTGGCAAGCCAATCGGCGACCTCGTTGCCGGCGATGCCGCAGTGAGCCCGGACCTTCTGCAGCGTGATGCGGCACCAAGGCTCAACATCCTTAACAGCTGCCCCAATCCGCTCCAGCAACTTCAAGTCTTGGTGGTTTCGGAGAACCTGAGGGCTTTCCTGGAACACGCGAAGCAGCGATAGCGTCGCATAGGAGTCGGTGTGAATGGTCGCAGCTGCTGTTTCAATAGGAGGGTGATCAGATGGGGAGGCTGAGTACAGAGCCAAGAGCGACTCAACTGCGCAGCATATGGCCATGAGCTCCAAGCTCTGTGGGGAGCAACTGCTGACACGGCGCAGCTCTGCTTCCTGTACCTGGACTCCGATTCCGACATCCCAGGCTCGGAAGAAGACGCCGTAACCTGCAGTGATTGTTGTTGTGCCAGAATCAGTTGGTGGCATGCCTGCGGATGGCGTTGCGAGCGGTGGCGGTGGCTTCTTCTTCCATGAGCCGTCGGTGTAGATGTGGAAGCTCGTCAGCGCGGCTCTGTCAAGGATCATGTTTGCGAGTCCTGCGTAGTTATCACGGCAGTGGTTAGAGCCTATAGCTGTGCGGGTACTGGCCGTGCTGGCTACAGCAGCTTCTATTTGATGCACATAAGTGGGAGGTGATGGTGATGGCGATGCAGCAGCAGCAGCAAAGGCAGCAGAGTACTGTGGGGTATGCTCTAGGTCCCAATCGACAATCTGCATCAGCATCCGTGTAGTAGTTACTGTTCTTGTTCTGTTCGATCGAAGAACAGCTGATCTCTTCTGAAGCTGCACAGTGCAGAGGAGTGGTAGAAGCAGTAGTAGTACTCGGCCTGTCCTGCGCGAGACGATGGCAAGGAATTTGTTGAAGGTGCAGTCAGTCAGTCAGTTGTGCGACTCCTCTTCTCTGAAGGCTGCAGGTCCCAGGAGGAGTCCTCGTGAGTCGTCGACGTCTCTCCGATGAAAAGAGATTGGATTTGGCGGCGGCTCTTACGGATAATGGGAGTCTGGAGACAGGAAGTTTCGAGTCAATGCGGCCGCGTCGTCCTGGCTGGAATCTGCGTGCGGGTCACGCTGGACCTTTCCGCGTGGCGAATCGCGATCCACTGCCCAGTTATTATAATAAATTTGCTGTGAATGATATATGGAAAATGCAAAAAAGGCTTGGCCTGGGATGCGTCTCTCGCGTGAAAGTCAAAATCGGGCACGCGAAGCAGCGATAGCGTCGCATAGGAGTCGGTGTGAATGGAGACATCATAGAGAGGGAGGTTGACTAATGCACTTAACCTTAGATTCATTGATCTAGTTCCCTTTAAATAGCCATAGGCATACAGCTTAAGTTACGTTGGATACCTCCCAAGGCTAGCCCACAATCATATTCTTACCCCTTAATTGGATCGATGTACCCCTTGATTTAGGCCACTTGTTGCTAGAGTCATGTTGAGCTTGAACCTCTTCTAGACATTCTTCTACACATTACATCCTTCCTTGTGTTATTTATCGAGCACACAACCATTCTCTTGGACTAAGGTTTCATTTATCCCGAATAATATAAACCCTAATTATCCTTATTTAATCTCAACACAACTACCAATGATTGGATATGCCAAATAAAAATCAATGTGTGACCTATGATTTTCTTACAAATTGTTCTTAAGCTAAGTGCTTAGCCATGGTTATTAATTGCTCTTGTAGTAGGGAGTCAACTCTCAACTTTAACCTACTCATGGGCTATAACCCAACACCACTTACTCTGTAATTAGGATGGCCTTCACACTTAAGGAACTTATTTTCTTTGATGGAAAACATGGTGGATCACAACTATACATGCCTCCCATGCTCCACAAGCTCCATTATCGAAAGGATAATGACACTCTTGACATGTTGCAACTCCCTCAATGTCATTGACTCAATGTATAGATATTTTCCATGTATGGATGATGCCTTGGCTACCATCATCTCCATAAACATGAAAGCATAGCCATATATGGCCATATCTAATAATAGTAGCACCAACCCATCTCTTCATGAATATTTTTGGATACACAACTTTCCGGCCTATTAAGACGCACCTACCACATCACTATTGACAAGCATCACTATTATTATCCTTGTGGTAATCTTGTAAGAATAACATGGTGTCTTCATTGATAAGGTTCGGGCCACAAATCACATTTGCAATGAAAACAATGATAAAAGATAGCTTTGTATTAAAAATCTTACCATAAGTTGTTTATCTTAGACTGTAAGGCTAGTCACATGTCATCATAATCATGCAAGTTTTTTTATGATCATGCTGTGTAGGTATCTTAGCATATACCTTGATTCCATGGCGCACATACATGGAAACATATTATAAATGCTCCCATAGTCTCATATATCAATAGCTTATATCTTCATGATATATGTAATAAAGTAAAATTCACCCTTAGCCTTGTAATAACCTTAGAAACTTAGGAGCCCATATAAAAGGCAAGTGTTTGCCATTGTAAAGGATTTTTTATCATTTTTCATTTGAGCAATCTAGCTCTTGAGTCTTAAACCTTCCACTAGTCATTGAGGGTGTGTACTCATACCATGAGCTGAGTATCATGTTGCATATTTTTCCATTATACTTTTACATTTCAACTATAGCTTCTAGGTACCATGTGCTACTCATGAACATATGGTAAGATATGGATTTTGCTAGATATCTTCTAGTTATTGAGAATTTTATTTTCGGTTGAAGTCCCTTCCATTACATTGATATCAAACTACATACAAAAGTAGAAAGCTTGATGACAAAGAAAGGATGCACCATGTCTATGAGCAAGAGATGCTTGCAATCCTCTATGAAGCCATCAAGAAATGGCATCATTATCTCTATGGCAGCTAGTTCAAGGTCAAGGGTGATCATCCAATCTTAAAGTATTTCCTTTCGCAACCTAACCTTTCTCCTAAGCAAAGGTGATGATGAGCTACTTTAGAGAGTTATGACTTTGAGATCTCTCAGAAGCCATCAAGAAATGGCATCATTATCTCTATGGCAGCTAGCTCAAGGTCAAGGGCGATCATCCGATCTTAAAGTATTTCCTTTGGCAACCTAACCTTTCTCCCAACCAAAGGTGATGATTAGCTACTTTAGAGAGTTATTACTTTGAGATCTCTCACATGGCGAGGAAATATAATATAGTGACTTATGCTTTATCTAGAATGTGGGCATGTTTGATTCATGAAATTGAAGAGGACTACTTATTGGATGGCCATCCTACCATGTTAATGTAGAAATTACAGTAAGGTGACAATGAAGAACTTCTAGATTTCAAGTGGCATAATGGTCTCTTATGGTTCAAGGGACAAGTTTATTTGATGCTTCTAACCAACTTCAACCAAAAAAATATTCAATACGTGCATTCATCTCTAATGGTGGACATTTGGGCCTATTTGAGATATTTGATAAGATCCACAAAAGCTTTTATTGAAAAGGGCTTTGAAAGATGTGAATGATTATATGTCTCAATGTTTACTACTATCTGGGGATAAATGAATGAAACCTGAAACCATAGGGATTTTAGAAATAAGGGTGCAAAGAGTAAGGTTTAAAGAGATCAAGATGAGAGAAAGAATAAACAAATCACAATCTATTGAGGACTCAATTGCCTTGATTTTTGGGTTGATTTTTGTTGTGTTTGTGAGTTGAATGGTTTATTTTGAGGATTTATTGATTGATTTTGGAAGTATTTGAAGTTTTTTGGGATGGGTTGAGTAGTTTTAAGAAGCTCATGATGGTTTTGATTAACTTATGATGTTTTGATTAGTTTTGTGAATTGCTATTTAGTTCTGATAGGGTTTGTTTTGCCTCTGATTTTGATATGTTTTCTTTTTATTTGTAAGGTTGAGATTGTGAATGAGTGAGCTGAGGAATTATTGAGAGTGTTTTGGGAGGTTTTGAATGGTTTAAATTGGTTTTGGTTTAAGCTATATGGTGTTTATGCCTTCTATAGACCTTCTATAGTGTTCTATATAGAGCTTTTGTATGTGGTCTGCAAACCTTTGTTTGCTTTTATGAGTATTTTGATGGATGGATGTCTAGATTGGGGATGTTTTGCAATCTTGAAAGAGGAATAATGCAAGCTTGAAATAGCTTGAAGAAGTAGAGAAAGTAGCTTATGAAGATTTGAACTAAAGACCAAAGTGACAATGATACTGATGAGCTCTTAAGGAACACTGTAGTGGCACTGATAACTCTTCATTTTAAGCATACCTCTTGGGAGGGGTATCCATGACCAAGAGAGGATTTTTTAGAGTTATTATTTTTTATTACAATATACTACTGAGAGAAAGAATATGTGAGAGAGATAGTGTATGAGAGAGCCAATTTTCTATAAAAAATAATATATCTATGAGTGAGACTATGAGAGATATTGAGAGAAAGATTGTGATGACTATGAAGACAATGAAATATGAATACTATGTGATCAATTTCATTGAAAGTTGATCATTTCTTTGTGTCCTATTGATTATTAGATGGATTCTATGAAGAATATGAAGAATATGTTGAAGATTTTTTATGATAAATGTGTGGGATAGTTACTATATAATGTTGTGTGAAGATTGGTTGTTCTTAGTGTTTATTTTCTTATTGTGGTTGATTAAAGTATGAAGAATATACTTGTTTGTGTGACAAGATAATTTTTGCTACATTAGTTTGTCCACTTTCTTGGTGTTCCTCTCTTAGGACTCCATTTTTTTGGTGCGTAGTCGGGGAATACTACCATTAGAGGGCTGAAAACAGAAGTAGTAGCATTGTTGAAGACGAAAAAAAGTAATGAAAGAGTATACAATACCTACTACTATTGAAGAATTGGAGATCTTCATTTCTAAAGCCACTTTCTACAAGAAGTGCATTCCTCAGTGGAAGAAACATATCACCATCCTAATGTGGGCTCTATGTGACAAACTGATCCGATTGTCTTTTGAAGCTATCGAAAGTTGTTTCACTATAGTCAATTGTTTCTAAAAAATTTGAAGAGAAAAACAGACAAAATGAGTATCAATGAAAGATTTGGCCTTCATTGAAGAATTGTTTGATATCATCAACTAGGAGATTATGAAGAAGTTTTAAGAGTCCTGGACAATAGATAGAGTATTCTTCACCACCTATGCTATTGAAACCCTCTGAAGTTGGTATTATCAGGATAATGGCACTATGGCAATCCTCAGAAGAATGAATTTTGATATATTTAAAATTGAATATATTCCTCTCTCTAGTGGAATGAAAACCAAATTCAGACATGTTGAAAAGAAGGAAGTAGAAGAAATGTTAGTAAGAGAGTCATCTAGATACTGAAGCCCTTTTGATTTCTTTCTATTGAGTACAAAAATTTGGGTGGATCCAACTCCTTAATGTTAATGATGGATCAAGAGGCAAGCATTAGAACGAATCTAGAGGCATGTGAGAAGAGAGAAGAAAAAAATCGAAGCTAAGAACAAGCTAGTAGTAGAAGCTTCCTTTAATGCCTTTGTGGTACTCTTTATAGTAGTTCCATTGGAAACTCAAGGTCCCCTTTCAAGTCAGATCCATCCTAGAAATGTTGATGATATGCCATCAAATGTAGTCTTGTGTTTCCAATCTTTAAGGGAGAGTACAATGAACACATTGATCTTCATGTAGTCGGTTCATGGTAGCTTGTATGGCCAATAATGCTAGAATCCCCCAAGCATTGGTTGGAAATATTCCCCATCACTTTTAAAAGGGCGACGTTCCAGTGGTATGAGAGACAAGTAGCATGAACTTTTGGCACATGGGACAACCTAACAGTTGCCTTTCTTGCCAGATTCAGGCATGAAGGTTTTGAAGAGCAGATAGAGAGGAGTCAATCCTCTGGAGAATGAGTGAAAGCACGTGTTTCTAGAATGAAATCCATACTGAAGAGATGAACCAACCATAACTTGGATGAAGGTATTTAGAAGGGAGTTTTTCTTAGAGGCCTATAACCAAAAGTTTGTAAGTTTATGGAGTTGAGAAGACTAGTCAACCTGCAAGCTCCAGTGGAAGGTGCAAGTTTATATGATAAAGTTGAAGCAAGGCTCTTGATGACTTCAAGAAGAGGAGTCTTATATCCTCCCTTGCTAAGAATGGTATACCCACCAAATGCAATCCCAAGGATTTTTCCCTATTCCTCCCCTCAGATGCAAATAGTTCCATAGTACACTGCACCAAATCCACAATGGCCACATATAGCAGTTCCTCAAATGATGGTTCAACCACAATAATAGTGGCCTCAAACCATTCTCCCAATGGCAAGTCAACAACAACAGTGGAACCCTATCAACTAAAACAAAAAAACCAACAGTCTCAACAAGAGGTCTAAAAATCAGAATCAAGAGGACCCTTTGGACATATCCAAGTAGTCTATGTAGTGATTACAGAGACTTCCCAAAATCCTACTATGACTACTCGAGGAGGAGAAAAATTTAAGGACTATTTATCCAATTCAATTCAAGAGTTGATGGATGTTATTATAGAATAGCTATAGAAACTAAAGGTGAATATCTCCAACATCTCCAATACTATAGAACATGGAAGAGATATGACGCAATCTATTACATGGTGTGGAATGAACAATCAAGCAAGACATTTAGCCACTGAATATACTTGAAAACCAACTATCCCAGGAGCCTTCTGTTCATATTGTGTATAGAAGAACCGCGCAAAAGACATTTATTCTCTAAAGGAGATATATGAAAGAAGAAAGAAAGATGAGAAAGCAAGGTTTAACCTGCTAGAATAAGATGACAACCTAGGATATTGGCCCAAAGCCTAAAGAGTTTGGTCCTAATTTTGGCCCAAGGAAGTTTCCCTTCCAAAGCTATAGAGGAAGACAGTCTGGTGTAGCTAGAGATCAGAAGTGGAGTATTACAGATATGGAGAAAAAAAACACCATATTAGAGAATTTGGAAGTCTCTCAAGTCCCACTTTCAAATAAGGGGTAAAGATTTGGACATGTGGCTAAATCTTAACCCATGCTTCAAAGCAGGGTTTGGAAAGAACACCTATATAGTAATTAGGGTAGATTTCACTTTCAAGTAAGAGAATAAGATTTGATCATGTGGCCAAATATTAACTATACTAGGAATTTTTAAATTATATAAGAATTTCCAAATTCCCTAATATAGTATTAAGAACATATTTCACCAAATTTTTCATCGGGTAAGTTACTCATGAATATATGTGTGTATCATGTGGGTTCAAAATAAAGTATTTTTAAAATACCATTTTTATACACTTTTTACATATAGAAGGGTGCAATATAAAGGGTTTATTTATAGATTGAATAGAAAATGGTTATGTTTTATTCAAGAAAAATTCATAGATAAGGATATTTATAAATAGGCCTTGAACGCACATGATGTAGATGATATACATATAGTAACTTCCCCGATAATTTTCCAAACCCTACAAGGTCAGTGGACCATAAGCCCTTATGCAGCAGATGCAAAGGAGAAGGATATACTAAAAAGACTATCCCAATCTAGCCCCTATGAAGGTCAATGGTGCCAAAAGCTAGATCAAGGCCTAAGAACCTGCCTCCAACTTAGTGGAATTGAAAGTTTTCGCAATCACATATGCTAAGAAAAGCAAATCACTCATCCAAAAACAAAATAATCCTCTTTCCAAAACTATAAAGTCCAATCTTCCAATAGAGAAAATTCAACGGTATAGAATATAATAATGCAATACAAAGCACTGATGTGCTAGAGACAGACACAAAGACTATCTAGGAGATATGAATAGGTCTAGGAGATAGGTGATGTAGAAGTACCTCCAGTATTAGAAGAAGTTTAGATGTTGCCACTTATAGAACAAAGAGAAAAGATGAAAGTGGCTATCACCCATTTCTCTAGCCAGTTGGAGAAGTGTGTGGATCCTATCAAAGAGTACGATTTGGTCGAAGACCTAGATACCTTCAAACTAAGCCTAACACTCCGAAAGTGCTGATGTTGTCCCCTAGCTATTTCCGAAAGAAATTTAAGAGCATAATTACAAGAAGGCGTGGCCTAAGGATTGCTCCACAATTGCCATTAAGTCCAACAAGGCCCCAGAGCTAGTAATAATAGTGGATGTGGCTAATGCCTTCCTGGTTTGTGACACCTAGAGATTAACATTTGGATTGAAGGATGATTTATTACGAATGTATTGATTGACAGTGGAGACTCATCAGTGAACATAATGACGAATGTGACAATGAAGGATCTAGACTTACAATGTATGCAGTCTACACAGTGGTTTATCAAACTAGCAGACTAGAGAAGAATTAAGTCTTTGGATATTCTCCCATATGTGAAGTCAACTCTAGTGGAAAGAGACTATTAGCTAACTTATTTGGTGGTGAAACCAAATTCTTACAAGACCTCTTATCCTCTGTTTCTGGGGAAGACCATGGATTTTTGAAGTAAGAGTACAGACGGATTGGTTCAAGGAAACCCTAACCTTGGGTAGAGGACCCAACAAATTGATAGTGAAAGACCTGGGATTCAAGTGCAAAAGGACCCTAAGCGGCATAAAAGGGACATTTTTTGGTGCAAAATAAAACGGTTACAAATCAAGGAGCTCGAGTTTTTTAAGATGCATTTTGATTATAGGAACCCAACGCAAGTGTCAGTTCATCAATTAGAGTGCGTATTTGCAAGGGGTAGAGTTTAAAGCTAAAGTAAATTTCAATAAACTGAAGTCCTATTATGTATAGGGACTAATGTCAGACTTTGTGCCTTTGCAGGTCCTTCAAGATTCAACTTAAACTTATAGAGAGTACCAAGACTATTGGATGGGGAGAATCATTCTTTATCTTGAGCATCCATATTTAGAGCAGTGTTACCACCAAGCCATAATGATCTAGTGGAGTAAGGGTTATCACATTACTGAGTGGAAAGATTGATATTTTACATGGGATATTCGAGTCTATTGCTACCATTCTCATCGTGTGCTTACTAATATCCCTATTGAGTTACATACCTTACACACTCTCTCTCAATTAGATTTTAACTATCATAAGTACGAGTAAGTTGATTGCCATGGCAAGTTCCATCAATGAAGCCTCGGTTTATATGTGGTATTTTGATGGAGCTTCTGGAGGACCTCGGGGGGGGTCACTCATAAATATATGTATATATAACATGAGTTCAAAATAAGAGGTTTTTAAAACACCATTTTTATACAATTTTTACATACAGAAGGGTGTCATATAAAGGGGTTACTTACAGATTGAATAGAAAAGGGTTGTGTTTTATTTAAAAAAAATTCACATATTAGGATATTTATAAATAGGCCATGAATGCACATTATATAGAGGATATATATACATTGTGAACCCCCCCGAGTGGAGGACCCATTTAGCATGTGAGTATTGGGGTTGTCATACAAGATCCCCATTGTTGAGTAGTTTTAAGAATGGAAGTATATTTAGGAACTACTTTTACAAATAATATGGTATAATACAAGGCCTTGTTTATGAAAATAAATCTAGCCAAACATGGTGTTATTCCCCGGTTATTGGTTAAGGTGACTCGCAGTTAGTGATCAACCAATTGAATGGGACTTATAGTGTGAGAAATCTCATTCTAAGAATGTATCATCATGCAAACTAGGACATCCTTGGGATTTTTGAGGTAGTGATGTATCAACTTATGCCTTTCTTAAAGATGTCTTTCTTAATTGTGGAGCGGAGAGACTTTAACAATTGTCTCTTGATGTTAGTCCAAGGCTGGTATGAGGACTGCTTACTAACATATCCTATTTTGGTTGTCAATGGTTAGTATGGTTTATGAGCCAAGTAGTGATTGACCATCTTCCTATTCTATCATGGACACATCGGATCGTTCAATGACATATTCGTAGGACACCTCTTACCATTTATATAAGGGGTTAGCTAATAATTTGATGCATTTAGTGTAGAGCATGAGCAAGCAATCCCATTGGCCTAGTTTTTTGCTTCAATATGATTTATGTGGGGGCCAACAGTTTGTTTTCAACAATAGGATGTTGAATGGTATGCTTTGGTGGATTTATCTCATTAGGCCAAGAGGGCTGTTCTTGTTGGATTTAATGTTTGATTTCATTAGGCTAAGAGGGCCCTTTATTTTGTAGTGAATTGAATTTACCTCATTAGACCAAGAGGGCTATTTATTTGTTTGGTGCCGGTGTGGTTAATGGGTTTTTGTGTCAGTGATGCACTAAAAAAGTTCGATGGAGCATCATGAGCGAGCCTCATGCTGTGTAAAAGATTCTTCTAACCAAGTCAAGGTGATGTGCTTCCTTTATGAGGTCTTTTCCTTTATGCTTTTTGTGTATATATATACTTGGAAATTTTTTCTTTTTGTGAGGGGCTAGCATTCAAGGCATGAAGTCCCAGGGCTAGGTTTGGTGTGTCTAGGAAGGTTTTAGCAGTTGTCTGCTGCTTGTAAAGACATTGTTGGGCACTCTAAGAGCTTTTTTTGAGAGTAGTCCTAGTGACCTTGTTCTGCTAGCCTACTAGGCAATTGTTTCTAGGAGTCCCTATTAGTTATGAGATAGATAGAGAAGCCTTTCAAATATAAGAAACAGATCATGAATATATCATAAATATTTATAAGATATGGAGGTGTGTAAAAAGGAGTCCTAACTTTTGAAAAAAGAAAAGAAAGAAAGAAATTCCAAGAGTAGATGATCATGGCCTTGCGAGGAGCTGGTACTTTCTTGAGGGCGTGTTAGAGATGCAAGGCCAATGCCTTGTCTTCTTGGGGGTGGCATTTAACTGGAAAAAGAAATACAGATGGTTGGAGCTAAAACAAAAGTGAATAGAAGAAGAAAAGGATTTAGTGTCACCTTGCGAGAGCTTCGTAGGTTCTTGGATACTGAGACAGGGCCTGAGTCTAATGTCATGTTCTCCCCTTGGGTCACAATGCACTCAACTCTCTTCTTTTTACACTCCCAAGTATAAAATACTGAAGAAAAATGTGGTAAAATGGAAAAATCTGTAGACTAGGCTATAGGAGTCCTCGCCTAGTAGGAGTTCTTGGTCCAGTTCTCCTAGGCTAGGTAGGCACATTAGACCACCACTTATGATGACTCCTTTGATAGTTCTTTTTAGCGATTTGTGTTGGAGCAGTTGGTTAGTGGCTAGCTTTGGAGCTTTTCCTGATTGAGCTTGGTCTATCCCTTGTGGACTTCATGCTTTGATCTTATCATTGATAGGGTGAGAGCTGTGTTTGTGCATTATTTTGTACTTTTCTTTGTAGCAACTTGATGCTCTTTATGGTTTAAGTTTGTGCAAATTAGTTCATGGATTCCACCACTTGAGTCACCCTATCCCATGGTCGCCAATGAGAGCACATTTTAAAGTTGAGATTCAAGTACAAAAAGATCTTGAGAGGTGTGAAAGATGCATTTTTGGTGCAAAATGAAATGGTTATGGATTAAGGAGCTGTAGTCTTCCTAGATGCATTTCAATCCCAATATCCCAACACAAGTGTCCATTCGTCAATCAGAGTCCACTTGACCCCCCATTTAATGGTAGTAATGTTTGGTATTATGAAGGAACTACTATGATTCGAAAGCTGGAAAGAAATTTTGACACTGTTAACCCCCTCAACCAAGCCAAAACCACTTTACACAAGTGTGAAAACCCAAGATTGAACTAGTTATTTGAGAGACTTGTGGTAATTTTTTTAAAGAAGAGCTTAATCTCCAAGAAATGAAACACCATGGGAGAGGGGGAGACACATTTTTTGTCGTCTTCTTCTTTCCCCCAAAAAATGGATTTTTTTGAACTGCAACCATTCTCTCCCTACTCTTGGGTATTGGATGCTTCAATTTTTCACTCTCCGCTGTCGAAGGGTTTTCGAAAGCAAAGTCGCGACCACGGAGGACTTTGAATAATATCAGGATAGGAGGTTAATAATCAACTTCATCTGAATGGAAATCACTCCAATAGATCAGCTTGCTCCAGCACCAGACATCACATAAAAAATTGAATTAAATTACGAGTCTTTTCTCCTTTCTTCTTCCTTCTTTATATTTTTCACAGGATTTTGAGAAAACAGAGACAACGGGTAAGGAAGTGCTTCACTGTCTAGGATAACCCGGGTCTGAATATCATTATTGGTTACTATGTTTCCAATAGTTAGCAAAGTACTCAGGAGAATAGTGGTAACTCTTGCTGATTATCTTTACTTTGACACATCCTAGGCATTGAAGGGTAGCTGGCTTTGAAGAGTGCACATTACAGACTGTAATCCTTCTATCACTTTGAATTTGAACCACACATATTTGAGATAAATCCCAGTCACAGGTGCTGTTTCAGGGACATTGTCTGGAGTAATGGAGCCATCTGACAGTGCAAGAGAACATTGGGAATCAGCTCATAACCCACAATAGGAATCTCTGAGGGCAGGTGCATTCGCAGTACATTCAACAAGTACATTCAGCATACTTCCCACTCCCTTAACCGTGTAAACCTGTAAATTTCTGTGGCTGAAAATAGCAATGCCTTCATCTGGTTATCTTGACCAGCAATATCACGCATTGATTCATATACAAACTTGTGCCTTCTGTGTGAGGAGCTGGAGGTAGAGCTGAAGATAAAATTGAGAAAGGCTGTTGGAAACATCCGCTATCAGAAGACTACCACACTGTTCAATTCAGTAGGCAGCAGCTGTCCTACAGGCTTCAAAATCGCAGCTTGGAGAAAAACCACCTGTTCTTCCCCGTTTTGAATCTCTCTTCAAATATTGCCTTGGTCTCCTTTCTTGTTTCAACTCTCTTAGCCTTAGTCTCGAGCTTTTCAGCAGTAACAACAGTCTTAAGAACAACGTCAAGAGTGTACCTAGTTGGCATAATGTGGTTGTAGTTGACAAGTTTGATAAAAGGCTTCAAGCGAGACCTCTTGGCAATCTTCTTCTGAGAAGCCTTCTTTATCACCTTCCGGGGGTACCTGTCGATGCCTGCAACCAGAGCATGGCCATAAGAGCGGCTCTGCGTGTCATCGTCGTAGTTCTTGATGATGACAGCCTTCCGACCTGCGTAGCAGCCCTGTAGGATGACCACCACCTTGTTGGGCTTCAGGAACTTCCCCCCCCTCAGTTGCAGGTTTCCATCAACTTCCTCCTCAATGAAGTCTCCTCTTCAATTTCTCTACACGCTGGTGATAAATGATAACTTAACCACAATAATGTCGTGTTTCCTCCCTTCGGCTTCATCTCGGCTTCATCCACGCCTTTGTCATCCCGTTCCCAGCCTTCATTTCAGGAGAGTTCACCAGTTTCCTTGTCGTTGAAGCTACATCGCCTCTGTCGGCTCTCCCATTAGCTTCGTCGTGGTCTCAGATTCTCAGATTCTCGTCTTTTGCAGCAGCTTAGTCCTCACCTTCGTCCACGATTGACTGTCCGCCATCTTCAGTAGGTCTTCGCCTCATCGTCTGCCATATGCGCCCCCGTCACCTCCTTCTTCGTCTTATTCTTTAGCTGCACCATGGCCTCTTTGTCTTCTGCATCTCCTTCTGCTATGGTGCTCACAATCCGATAGCTCCGTTCATGGCGTTCCTCCCCCTATTTTCTTTCCTCATTTGTCTATTTTCCCTCTCTCCCGATTTAAAAAAAACTCTTCCTTTTTTCCCCTTAAAAAAACCTATTTTTCCTTCCTTTTTGTTCCACATGCCTCATATTTAGCACAGCACCAATCAATAGACCACCTGCACTTCTCCCATGGATACATAACTTGTCCTTAGCACCAAAATTGTGGGCCAATAGGTGTTCTGCTGAGGCAATAAAGTCAATAAACGTGTTCTTCTTTTTCAATAGCTTCCCGTCTTCATACCATTTTCCTCCCATCTCTCCCCCTCCGCGTATATGTGCAACAACATACACAAATCCTCTATCAATCAGCGCTAATCTATTTGATCAAAATTCTGGCTCAATTGGATACTCATATGATCCATAACCATACAACAACATGGAATCTGTACCATCTAGTTTCACAAGATCCTTCCTGTAGAGAATAGAAATTGGTAGTTTTGTTCTATCAACTGCCGTTTCCCATTCACGAGTTGTCACATAATTCATACATGTCCACAAGCATGTCATCAACAACAGAGTCTCTTTCTAGGCCCCTTAGGATGATCTCAGCATGTATCTCTTGGCCCAATTGGGAATGCTCCTATGCTGCCACAGCTTTCAAACGAACCCTTGGTCACAATCAAAGTGGTCCATGTAATTGCATCTCAAGTTACCAGTCTACCAAAATTCCTTATTCTTCTCTGTCTTCGGCATAGAATGAAAGAGCAAACATAACAACTAAATATGTACAAAGTATCAAATCACACACACGACTTTTAGGTGGTTTTCACACCTCGAAGGCGCAGCAGTATGACATCCACCCCCTCTAATCCTGCGCATCCTCCGAATGGGCCAACTACCCATGATCATTGACATCAAGATCCACAAACAGATCAATCTCTTCGTTATGCATTTCCGGTAGATCAACAAGATTATCTGTTATATCATGTGTCTCTTCCATTGGAGTTTCTTGTCGTTGCTCTTCTCTTGAAAATTCTTCCAATGCATAATCCTCATCATCTCTTTTCTTGAAAATCTTGATTCTTTTTCCAGCAATAGGCACTCTAAGCACTGTCCCATCCAATTCAGTCAGCTCATATGTTGCATTATCAAAGACATGTCTGACTATGTACGGCCCAAACCATCTTTTCACCATCTTCTGAAGTGCAGTATGCTGATTTTCAAGGCTGCTATCAAAGACCAATACCCAATCTCCCTCTTCTATTGCTCTAGGCCGCAAGCGATGCCTGCTGTCAAACCTGTCCTTGTTCCTTAGTCTAGCAACCTTCAACCTGTCAATAGCTAGTTGAATATCCTCTGGTCTCCTCTCCAACTGTCGAATCCGAAGAGCTAAGAGCTCTTCTCTCGTCAAATCCTCCTGCCAAGGTAAAACTGACCAAGTCAAAGCACAAGTCTCAATCGGCATAACAGGTTTTTGACCATACATCAACTCTGCAGGCATATATCATGTGGTAACACTATGAGTCGTACGATCAGCCCATAAAGCAAATGGTAGAAGTCTTGGCCATTCTCCAATCCGTCCTCTGCATGCTTTGGCTAATGCTTTCACTATCGGCGGATGCCCTCTTTCACTCTTTCCATTTCCCTCTGGATTATATGTTGTGGTTAGAGCCAACTTGATTCCTAGCTGAGAGAAAAACTCCATAGCTTCATCTGCATCCAATTCACCACGATCCGCAGTGATCTTACCCACACAACCATACCTGCAGAAAATTTCCTCCAATAAGAATTTACACACTGCACTAGTGGTCTTCGTTCTCAAAGATCTGCCCTCAACATGATTGGTAAGATCCTCTCTAGCCAAAACAATGTACCTCATCTGCCATAGACCCATAGGCATGGTAACCAAATCAACTACCCACTTATAATGAATGCATAGTGGATAGGTCGGATGAAGCTCATCTCGATGACGCACTACTGAATACATCTGGCAGTCTCTGCAAGTCTCAACAAAATGAGAAACATCTCTATACATGCCTTTCCACCAATATTTCTCCTTGATTTTCTCATAAGTAGCCCATACTCCTCTATGACCAGCCCAAGGACTCTCATGAAACTCCCTCATCACCTGTAACTGTGTCCCTCTATCGCAGACAACCCGCAAAGGTAATCCGCCTCTTTTCTTCGGATGCTTCCAAAGAAATCCATCCTTGAGAAAATAACCATAGGATTTCCTTCTGATCTTCTTGAAATCTTCATCTGTCCATTCATCTCTTTTGCTTAATGTATTAAGGTACCTGCCAATCTGCAACCAATCTCCAACATAGAGTTCTTCTATGAAAGCCACAATATCATAGACATGACAAACATGATCAACCATAGTGGCTGAAATTTTTGCATCATCCTCTTCTGCAAGTAGAGTCTCCTCATCATCATATCTGGCTCTAGACAACATATCTGCCACTGGATTATCCTTCCCTGCTATGTGTTTAAATTCTGGATTTAATGACTTGATATATGCAATCCATCTCAACATAGCTATATCTAGAGTAGAGCAACTCGTGATCATACCAATCAATGGCAAGCAATCTGTCTCTACCACAACTTAAGCTCCAATAAAGTACTCCTTGTCACATTTAAGAGCTGTGACAATCCCCAATAACTCCCTCTTGATTTGCGGATATCTCCTCTGTCTCTCGTTTAGGACTTTCGCCCCAAAACCAAATAGCATACCTGTTTTCCATCTGCATCATCTTGACCCACAGCCCAACCTATGCCAATTGGACTAGTGTCAACTGTCAATACAATAGGCCTTTCACAATTATAATCCGCTTTCTTGAGAGTAGGAGCATTCTGCAATAACTTCTTCAATTTCCACATGGCTCTAGTGTGGCTCTCATCCCAATAGAATTTCTGCCCCTTTCGAAGCAGCTGATACAAACAATCTGCTATGTGTGCAAAATGAGGTATCCAAATCATATAAAACACACAAGCACCAATGAATCTCCGTACCTCTGAAGTAGTAGAACAATACTCTGCAATCTTGCCTATAGCATTCACCTTATCAGGTGAGGGTTTCGTGCCATAATATCCACACATATGCCCAACAATGACAACCTCATTCACTCCAAAAACAGATTTTTGCCCTGAAAGTGTCAAGTTCACTTCTTCTAACCTGGCCAAAATCTTCTCACATGCTGAAATATGATCAGCCACAAAGTATCTGCATCCCTGCTCATTTAGGCTCTCATTCTTCTCTTCTTCTGCACACCCCTTAATGGGCACATCATCTAAGAAAGGCATAGTAAGCTGAGGTATGTAATCACGAAGGACCTTATGCATGGCATTCATCATATGCGCAACAGAATTAGTGGCACCTTGAGGCAAGGTACACATCCTGACAAGCCCAATAGGAGTTCTCATGGTGGTTATGTCCCTGCTTTCCAAAGCCAGCTGAAACTGATCATATCCTGAATACAAATCACCCAAAGAATAGATGGCACGTCCAGCAAATGCCTCTGCAAACTCATCCACAACTGGACCTATACCAACATTCCTGATAGTAACTCTGTTCACTGGCTGCATGTCCTGAATAAATCGGAGAGTACCATTCTTCTTTGGAACTGTAAACCACTTGTTTGAGTATGGTGCAGATGAAGGCTCAAGGATTCCCATCCTGATTTTCTCATTCAATAAATCAATCAGCTTTGGCAAGTGTGCTTTAGGCACTGGAATAGGTCGGAGATTCCATGGGATATGAGGAATAGTAAAAATGACCATAGGAGCAACAATATCAGGATTCACACATCCAATCTCATGTGGGAAAAAAGCAAATCCCCTTCCATGTCGCTCAAGCATATCCTGAAAGCATTGCTTCTCTATGGGTAACAAGAAATCACCATTTCCAATTTTCAATTCAGTAAGAGTCTCTGCTGAAAATTTATGACCAATATGCTCCGGATTCCTCAAAATTTGCTATTTAGCAGCCTTCTCTATTTGCTGATCACTGTCAGGTGGAAGCGGTACAACAACCGGCTTCACCTTCTTATCCACAGTTTTGTATTTCGTGTCAACCCTGGCTTCATTATGCTCTTCTACATTACATAAACCTTGCTGTAAATCAGCAATTCTGCACTCCAATGGCTGAATATTCTCAGCCCTCTGCTCTATGGATTGCATAGGAACAGCCCCAAACTCTGAACGCTCAAATATCTCAGCAGTAAACTCTCTTGGCTGAAAGTTTTCAGCCCTCTGTCTCTCTGAAAGCTGTTCATAACCAGCTGGAAACTCTGTTTGCTGAATTTCTTCAGCACTCAACACTCTTTGCTGAGTTACCTCAGCCTCTGACTCAATCTGTGACATAAAATCTACAATTTCATGAAACATGTCCAGGGACTGCACTAATACATTACCGTGACAATTCAGCATATCAGTTTTCAGCATATCTCCCATCTCTGTCATCATATCTGCACAAATCACACTGTCATATATCCCATCTATGTGCTCATCATCCTCCAAAATTTCTACATTTTTCAAATTTTTCTCCTTCCTGCATATATACTGCCTAGCAGCTCTAGGCAACCTAGAAGTCTTCTGATAACTCATTGAACTGTTTGCTGAAATCCCAACATAACCGGAGGAGAAAACACTGCTGCCAGGAGGCGAGAACTCCAATCTCCTCTCCTCTGTACCACCGTCGTCTCGCGAAACGGCGGTACCTAATGAAAACCCGAATCTCTCACAGGGGGCAAAGGTGCATCTCTGAGAGTATCTCTATTTCTAACATGGTTCACACATACAATCATAAACTGAACTGCTCTCATACCATCTTTACTGCGAATCCGTGCATAAGCAGATCCATCATCCATGACCTTTGTTTCCATACGCATCTCTGTAATGAATGGCTGACCAAGAATTATGGGATAAGAGCATGAATCTTGCACAAAGAAATGAAAATCCTCCTCTACATCACCAATAGAAACCCTGACACTAGGACATGCAGCATACAAATCACCTGCAGTGTTATTGGCGGCTCTCATACGCCATCCATGCTCTACATCCATAGTCCATCTGTTACTCTCATAAACTCCACGAACTATGAGATTAATCTCTGAACCATGATCAACCAATGCAACATAAGGCACCTGTTTCTCTCCAATCTTTACCATCGTCTCTGTAGTTGCCCTAGCCCAATGGCTCCGCGAAAAGTGACTACGCAGTATCATGACAGGCTCATCAATTTCAGCATAATGCATAGGCTGAACCCTCTTCTCTACCCGCGGAAAAACAGAAGCATTATCAACCATAACCTCATCCTCATCCTCATCCAACTCCCCAATCAAAACTCCCTGTGTATCAGTGGTAGACAATGCATGTCTTTTCCTCTTCAAGACCTCCTGAAACTGATCCTGAAACTCTCTTTTTGAGATGCCCAAAATCTCAGAAATAGTGAAAGTCACCTCACTGCCAAGTATCTTATCATTAAAGATTTTCTTCATGTCTGTAGATGTCTCAATATCGGACATCAATCTGAATCCTAGCTGCTTTCTCTCTCTAGGCTCTTGCCTCTTTTCTCTCTTTTGAGCATCCTCCATCTGTTGATCTGGCCCTGGTCTTGAAGACGGTCCTACAGTAGGTGGAGTAACAAACTCACCCCCTCTAGTCTTCTTAGCTGCACTTGGATTTTCTTCATCTCTCTTACGCTTCTCCTCAACAAGTACATCTGCACCATGAGACTTAGCCAAATAAGCATAAATAGAATACCTGTCAACAGGCGAGTCCCACCCTGTCTCTGATCTGATGCTAGAGCCTGCACTAGTCAAAACAGTTTGCTGAATTTTTCCCTTGTTTGCAGTCTCCATAGCATATGTCCATAGTGCTGACTGAGTCTCTGAACCCTTCTCAATCTGAACTCCATATGCAGAAGCATCACCTCTAGCTGTCACATAAAAGTACGTGTAGCCATGTCCTCCACTAACTTCTTCATTCCACCTTTACCAAAGTTGGTAGCAAGTGGAGCTCCTGTCTCAGTCAACCAAATCTTACCATCTTGCCCCCAATATACCAAATTCTGCCTTCTTGCATCCTGAAAAGAATCACAATCCTGCAATGCTGATGGTCCGTACTATCACACCAAATACATCTCCGATCTCTCCTAGGTGCACTAGGAGCACTCCTAGGTGTAGTAGGAGCACTAGAAGAAGTAGCAGGCGCAGTCGAAGCAAACTGCTCCTTCAACTTACCCACCAACTCCACTTTGACTGACTCCAGTGTCAAATCTGTGATTCCTTTGATTATGTCATCAAGAGAAGTAGGTACCGATGGAGCGGATGGTTTTGGAGCAGAAGGTGTAGGCATCGGTCGTGGAACAGGAGGAATAGGTGGAGTGGCAACAGTAGGCACTGGCATAGGCCAAGAAACTGGCTGAGGAGGAGAAGAAATAACAGGGATAGAAGTAGGCATAGGAGCTGATGATGGTGTAGGTGTCATGGAACCATTCTGTAGGCGAGTCTTCCATATCCTCCTCTTGGTCAAAGTCGAGACTGCATCCTGAGCATCCTGCCAATCAGTTTTAAGACCCATAGGCTTCGTGCGATCTTCAAGAACCTCACCCAATTCTTCTTGAAGAGCAGGATCTGCAGCTTGCAAGAAAAGCTCAACTTTTTCAACATCCAATGCTCTTTGTTCAATGGCATCAAGCTGACTATACCTTTCCTCGAATTCTCGAATCAACTCCGAAGCAGCGAGACCTTTGTTTGGCATGTAGACCCACTCTCGGAATGACCACCGAGTAGCCATACCAAAGTCCTCAAGGAAGTATTCTTCTTTCAAGGCCTTCTTAAAATCTTGCCAATGTGTATTTTGAATAAAAAGATCCGTCACTTTTGTCCTCAAAGCAGGTGTGACAAGACGAAGGAAGTACTTACTCATAAGTCCAGCAGGAACTCCAAAAAACCCCATCTTGATCTCATATGTCTTCAAATATGCTGAAACATTACGGCCGTCAAATAGCTTCTTCTCACTCTCAACTGCTTCAATAGCCTTAGTCGCGCTGTTTGCATTCTCCTGCTCCGAATAGAGTTGCCTTTGCTGGGACAACTGCTGTTGATGCAATTGTTGCTACTGTTGCATATACAATTGTGTTTGCTGATTTTGGAGCTGCATATACATGGACATATTTTGCAAAATCTGCTTTAGATCCTCCGTTGAAGTACTTGACGCAGCAGTCATAGATGGAGCTGAAGTAGACGCAGCTGGAAATGTAGAAGAAGCTGAAATAGAGGCTGAAGTATCTCCCATCCAGAAATTTCTGCGATGCTTTCACATCAGGTTCACCAAAGATGTCGAAGGGTTTCGAAAGCAAAGTCGCGACCATGGAGGACTTTGAATAATATCAGGATAGGAGGTTAATAATCAACTTCATCTGAATGGAAATCGCTCCAATAGATCAGCTTGCTCCAGCACCAGACATCACATAAAAAATTGAATTAAATTACGAGTCTTTTCTCCTTTCTTCTTCCTTCTTTATATTTTTCACAGGATTTTGAGAAAACAGAGACAACGAGCAAGGAAGTGCTTCGTTGTCTAGGATAACCCGGGTCTGAATATCATTACTGGTCACTATGTTTCCAATAGTTAGCAAAGTACTCAGGAGAACAGTGGTAACTCTTGCTGATTATCTTTACTTTGACACATCCTAGGCATTGAAGGGTAGCTGGCTTTGAAGAGTGCACATTACAGACTGTAATCCTTCTATCACTTTGAATTTGAACCACACATATTTGAGATAAATCCCAGTCACAGGTGCTATTTTAGGGACATTGTCTGGAGTAATGGAGCCATCTGACAGTGCAAGAGAACATTGGGAATCAGCTCATAACCCACAATAGGAATCTCTGAGGGCAGGTGCATTCGCAGTACATTCAACAAGTACATTCAGCATACTTCCCACTCCCTTAACCGTGTAAACCTGTAAATTTCTGTGGCTGAAAATAGCAATGCCTTCATCTGGTTATCTTGACCAGCAATATCACACATTGATTCATATACAAACTTGTGCCTTCTGTGTGAGGAGCTGGAGGTAGAGCTGAAGATAAAATTGAGAAAGGCTGTTGGAAACATCCGCTATCAGAAGACTACCACACTGTTCAATTCAGCAGGCAGCAGCTGTCCTACAGGCTTCAAAATCGCAACTTGGAGAAAAACCACCTATTCTTCCCCGTTTTGAATCTCTCTTCAAATATTGCCTTGGTCTCCTTTCTTGTTTCAACTCTCTTAGCCTTAGTCTCGAGCTTTTCAGCAGTAACAACAGTCTTAAGAACAACGTCAAGAGTGTACCTAGTTGGCATAATGTGGTTGTAGTTGACAAGTTTGATAAGAGGCTTCAAGCAAGACCTCTTGGCAATCTTCTTCTGAGAAGCCTTCTTTATCACCTTCCGGGGGTACCTGTCGATGCCTGCAACCAGAGCATGGCCATAAGAGCGGCTCTGCGTGTCATCGTCGTAGTTCTTGATGATGACAGCCTTCCGACCTGCGTAGCGGCCCTGCAGGATGACCACCACCTTGTTGGGCTTCAGGAACTTCCCCCCCTCAGTTGCAGGTTTCCATCAACTTCCTCCTCAATGAAGTCTCCTCTTCAATTTCTCTACACGCCGATGATAAATGATAACTTAACCACAATAATGTCGTGTTTCCTCCCTTTGGCTTCATCTCGGCTTCATCCATGCCTTTGTCATCCCGTTCCCAGCCTTCGTTTCAGGAGAGTTTACCAGTTTCCTTGTCGTTGAAGCTACATCACCTCTGTCGGCTCTCCCATTAGCTTCGTCGTGGTCTCAGATTCTCAAATTCTCGTCTTTTGTAGCAGCTTAGTCCTCACCTTCGTCCGCAATTGATTGTCCGCCATCTTCAGTAGGTCTTCGCCTCATCGTCTGCCTTATGAGCCCCCGTCACCTCCTTCTTTGTCTTATTCTTTAGTTGCACCATGGCCTCTTTGTCTTCTGCATCTCCTTCTGCTACGGTGCTCACAATCCAATAGCTCCGTCCATGGCGTTCCTCCCCCTATTTTCTTTCCTCATTCGTCTATTTTCCCTCTCTCTCGATTCAAAAAAAGCTCTTCCTTTTTTCCCCTTTAAAAAAACCTCTTTTTCCTTTCTTTTTGTTCCACACGCCTCATATTTAGCACAGCACCAATCAATAGACCACCTGCACTTCTCCCATGGATACATAACTTGTCCTTAGCACCAAAATTGTGGGCCAATAGGTGTTCTGCTGAGGCAATAAAGTCAATAAACGTGTTCTTCTTTTTCAATAGCTTCCTGTCTTCACACCATTTTCCTCCCATCTCTCCCCCCTCCGCGTATGTGTGCAACAGCATACACAAATCCTCTATCAATCAGCGCTAATCTATTTGATCAAAATTCTGGCTCAATTGGATACTCATAGGATCCATAACCATACAATAGCATGGAATCTGTACCATCTAGTTTCACAAGATCCTTCCTGTAGAGAATAGAAATTGGTAGTTTTTTTCTATCAACTGCCGTTGCCCATTCACGAGTTGTCACATAATTCATACATGTCCACAAGCATGTCATCAACAACAGAGTCTCTTTCTAGGCCCCTTAGGATGATCTCAGCATGTATCTCTTGGCCCAATTGGGAATGCTTCTATGCTGCCACAGCTTTCAAACGAACCCTTGGTCACAATCAAAGTGGTCCATGTAATTGCATCTCAAGTTACCAGTCTACCAAAATTCCTTATTCTTCTCCGTCTTCGGCATAGAATGAAAGAGCAAACATAACAACTAAATATGTACAAAGTATCAAATCACACACACAACTTTTAGGTGGTTTTCACACCTCGAATGCGCAGCAATACAACACCGCTCCGATCTGCACAAGAAATGGTGTACTATTTAGCAAGATAAAAAATCAAAATTTCTCTCTTATTTCTCTCTCCTCCTTGTTATGTTCATATGGTTGTTTAAAAGAGAGAGAGAGAGGGAGGGAGGACTGATTTGATGAACCAGTGATGAAAGATGGTTCAAAAGCATAATGAAAAGTAGACTAAGTGATTTGGAAGTGTCAACGGCTAGGAAATTGCATCACTAACTTCATTTTTCTTGAATTACAAGACATATATATGTAAATTTTTGAGTAAGCAATCATTATTTAATTTTAATGATTAATTGTTAGGGAATATGATGAGAAAATGGTTGCAAATAATTGAATATTTTCTTATGTCTACAATATCAAAAAATCATTCATTTTTCTTTTCGTATATTAAAAGTAATAAAACTACAAAACCCAAAACATAAGATTTAATGAAAACTTGAGATTGTTCTTGGGTTTTGGAATTCAAATGATATTCATATGGCATGAAATTGAATATCCTAATGGATCACACTTCACATAAGTCATACAAATTAAAAAACTCAAAAAAATTAATAATTTGTGTTGAAGTGAAGGAAACAATTCATTAAAAAAGTCAAATAAATGTAAAAAATTAAAAGAATATTGGGAGAATATTTGTGAGTATCTAATGAAGGTGAAGCATGAGGATTTACCTCAATTTGCCTTTGTTTATATATTAGAGAACGTATTTTAGGGCTTGTTTCTATAAAAAATTGTAATGAGATCTCTCTATATTTGCACAATCAATCTAAATGTAAATGGTAGGGATGTGGGCCTGAAAGGGAAATACATTTGATTAAGTTGTTGATTTCTTTGCATATCTTAACATACAGGATGTGATTCATATAAGTTTTAAGAGGTTCAGTAGCACAGGTTGGCTCGATGATATTCCTTAGCAATGCAATACGACACTAGTAGAAAAAAGTAATGAAAGATTATTTGTGCACTTCACGTTGGTTGGTTTTTAGTTATGTTGTTTGAGCATGGAATGCCATACACTTTGCACATGCAATCTAGATATGGTATCGGAAGATAAATTCCTGGATGCATTGCAATTGTATGTCTAAGTGATAACAAACATTGAGAGTAAGATTGCCTTTTGCTATAGGTTAGTGCAATATTTGGAAAATTGATTAAGTGAGAAATATATATAGTCTCCTGGATCGTTACGCTTATATTATGAGAGGACTTTGTTACATTCATGCTCTATGTGTAAGAGGTGCATCCTAGGCCTGATCCTTGGAGTGTAGGAGGGTCGTAAGAGCCACATCATTCTGCTAGGGGGAAGCTCTTTATTTATGTGAATCAAGGTGCTAGCCACTTGTATGTTTCGGTACTCCCTCTGTGGAGTTGGGAAAGGACAAAACCATTGGACTGAAATCGATACAAATATGTTATTTCTTAGAGTAGTGTATAACCTCTAGACGTTCCTAGCTACGAGGCTCTGAGGATGGTTTGGTGAGCATAGGAGACTCAGCTAGAGCCCTAGAGCTAGTGTCGGGCCAGTTTTAGATCCTAACATTTTTTCCATGTCTACACTTAGTAAGGTTCTACTCACATGACAACCTTTGTATATTCAATGTTTTTTTATGGTTGTGATTGAGAAGGGATATTGAGAAATATTTAATCACACCCATATATGCCTCTTTGTATGCATCTTGCAACTATAAAAGAATGTACTTGTCAATCATTTGAATATGAATGCGATTTCACTTTGTACTTTTAGTCTTGTCCATGTCCTCTCAAGATTGTGTTTATGAGTCCAAGTCAATTAATCTTGGAATCTAATTCAAGAGTAATAGTCAATGTGTCTAGTCTCATTCATTATGCATTTTGTCATTGACATCCATTCCCCATAGCTAAACCTTGCTCAAGGATCTGTGTTTCTCAATATAGCAATGACTCTTATTGCTCTAATTTACCCTTCTCAAGAAAGGATGATGATGATGCACCTTGCCAACAAGCACAAGTCCTACAACCTGAATAGAATACAAACGGTCCCTGTTATGTGATGTTCTTGGATGTGTCTTTAGAAGATGAGTCCTCAAGTCAAGAGGTAATTAATTCTCAAACAAAATTTAAAAAAACGATGATACCATTTCAACATCCCAAAGAGCCAGCTGAGTCCCCATGGAAGGAAGAAGTCTGTTTTAGTGGAGCATCAAATGAGGAGGCCACTCCCTTGAAGGAGTCAAATTTATACCCAGAAGCAATCCTTCAAACCTTCATTTGCAAAGTGGAAGGTGAAAAGAAATTAACTTTTGTGGATGAAGATGATACGAAACATCACTTGAAGGGGAGTATCAGCCTTTCAGAAGAGGAGTTGTTGGTCCTGCGTGACCTGCTAAAGGATAACTTGGATGTTTTTGCATGGTTGTATAAAGATCTGAAAAGGATTGATCCCATAGTGTGTCAGCATCACATCGACCTTGAGCCTAATGCCTAGCTGGTATGGCAACAACAAAGGTGCATGAATCCAAATTACTTAGTCGTGGTGAAAGCAGAAATACAAAAGCTATTAAAAGCTAAGTTCATCTATCCAGTATCCACAATAGTAAATGGGTTTGGCCCATCGTGGTAGTATCCCAACAAGAATAGAAATTTTGTGGATTTATATGGACTTTTGTAAGTTGAATTCCAAGACAAAGAAGGATCATATTCCTATCACTTTAATAGACCAATTGTTGGATATAGTGGTGGGACATGAGCTCTATTTCCTATTGGATGGATTTACTAGGTATAACCAAGTCCAAATAGCAAAAGAAGATCAATCCAAGATGGATCTTTACAATAGAATGGGGTACCTATGCTTATAGAGTGATGCCATTTGGGCTCTATGTAATGATCGTGTTACCTTTCAGCGAGTCATGATGGTTGCATTCCAAAATGGCTTGCCTCACTTCATTGAGAGTATATCTAGATGATTTTTGTATCTTTAGTATGCTCTGTGAGCACTAGAGACACCTAGAATTGTGATGAATGTTGGGAGTATGGAATCTCCCTCAACTCCAAAAAATACATTGTTGGAGTCTCTTCGGGTATTCTATTAGGCCACATTGTCTCAACACAAGGGATAGCAACAAATCCTACCAAGATTGAGAAGATTGCAACTCTAACTACACCAACCAACCTCAAATAGTTGAAGGGATCTCTTGGCCATGTGGACTATTACACACAGTTCATCACACATTTTGCAAAAAAAGCGGCCCCTATAGAAGCTCCTACTAAAGATTTAGAGTTCATTTGGAGAGATGATTGTGAAGACACCTTCAACACTTTGAAGCAGTGTCTGATTAAAGCATGCATCATACAACCCCTTGATTGGACAAAGGAGTTTCATGTGCACTATCGAAGGGTTATGCACAATCCTTTGCCAAAAAGGCTCTTCAAAGTTGGATCAGATATCTATTATGAAATCCATAAGGTTAGTGTCGAGTGAGGAACTACACAATGACTTAGTTAGAGTGCTCACAACGATGTTTGCCTTGGAGAAGATTCGACACTACCCTACTATCAACATACCTCAAGTTTTATGTGGATCATGAGACACTGTTCTTCTTGATGAATGAAGCCGATGTGAAAGGTAGAATGATGCAATGGTTACTCATGTTTAGGAGTTTGAATTTGAAGTGGTTACAAAGACCGATCGCTCCCATGTCTAGCTAATCATTTGTTATGGATCCCTTAGATTGAAGAAGAGCAAGATGATCCATATCTCTCTAATGATTCACTATTTCTGGTCAAAATAGTAACCCCAGGGTATGTAGACATTGCCAACCTCTTGGCCACACAACAGTATCCCCCTGGCATCTTGAGTAGACAGAAGAAGAAGGTTATGTTGGAGTCAATTCCCTACACTTTGCTAGGCGATGCATTGTACAAGAAAGGCAAATATGAAGTGCTATCTACATGTATTGCACAATAAGAGATGGAGATCATGGTGAGATTTTGCTGAAAGCGTGCTATGATGAGCCCTATGGTAGACACTTTGTGGGAGAAGCAATGGCAAAAAGGCTCTACTCATAGGTTATTGGTGGCTTACACTGCATAAGGATGTGTACGACTAATGCTTGTGATGCTTGTTAATGGATGGAAAAGCCCACCAAATCCAATGCCATGCCATACAACCTATCCTTTCCCCTAAAGCCATTTGAGATGTGGAGAATCAAATTCGTGGGCCCCATCGATCCTCCAACTAGAAGGAAGTAGAACTGATACATCTTGGTATATACAAACTATGTGATAAAGTGATGTGAAGCCAAAGATCTCAAATGAGACGATGGTAACAATGACGTGGCTCTATTCCTATATGAGAACATTGTTACTCGTCTTGGAAGTCTCTTAGAGAATGATAGAGACACTCACTTTGTGAATAATATTATGGAGGAGTTGATAGAGCTTTACAAGATCTACCATGTTAAGTCCACACCCTACTACCTCCCTAGAGCCAATGACCAAGTCAAATTCACCAATCACATCCCTTGCTTGATCCTGATAAGGATGAGTGTTGCATATTATGGTGATTGGGATGATTGACTTATAGAGGCCTTCTAGGTGTATAGAACTTCCCATAAGGCTAATACAAGATAGACACCTTTCCAGTTGTGGTGTAGGCACAAAAGCCATCTTCCCTCTTGATCTAGAACTACCCTCTTTGCAAGTAGCTCTATCAAAGAGAAACTCCAAGATGGCAAGTCCCTGCAACACTATCTCCTACACTTGGAATGTTTGGATGAGACTCACAAGATGGCCTTATAGTATATGGAACCCACACAAGCTTTGAATATTGCTTACCATGACAACTTCAACAAGCACAAAGAATTCAAAGAAGTTGATCTCGTCCTTGCTTATGATTCATGCTTTGGAAAGTGTCTAGAAAAGCTCCAACAACACTGGATATGCCCCTACAAGATACTCACTGTCAACCCTAATGGCTCTCCAAGTGCAAACCATCAATGCCATAGGATGCAGTTTGGAAGCCATCTCCCTTGGCGCATTGTTTCTTTTTCTTTGACAATTACGTTTAACCCCTACAATAGATGACCTCTCCTACACGACATTCAAGTTCCTGATTTGTTGACTGCCTCCTTGGGTATGCCTACTCATCGGCTAATACTCTTGGACATCATCGATAGGATGAAGCCAATCATCATTTAGGACTCCTTGAGTGATGTGAGCTTTTATTCTAACTAGATGGGGATGTAAGTATATGGGCTTCCCTCTTGTATCTATCAAGAGAGTGTGAGACAGTTTGGGGGGCTGAGTGTAAATAGTTTTCCTTCAATCAACTCTGAGAGGTGAGGATTGTGGAACGTTATGATACTAGCACCGATATATTTCCATTTTCCTATGAACACACAGGATAGGCCTTTGCCATTACCACAACATATGTCACTTTGCTCTCTGTGCACTGCACTATAAGATTCCATGGCCTATCTTCTCACACCTATGCCAAATGGGTTGGGATGCATTAATGTACCATCAACTATGCACACTAGCATACTACCTCTATGCCATTCCTCTTGTCAATTTCTCAACTAAGTGTGAGATATGGGTTCTCTTCCTTCCTCCTTGAGTAGTAATAGCCATGGGGATGAGAGACTAATCTACCATTCTTACATGAGTGCGTGTTGAGATGAGTGCTATATTCTTTGTCACATTGGCGACTTACTAGAACTTCATCAACAATGCTATCACATTGGCTACTACTGCATGGTCTCTGCTATGCTGGATGCGTGTTGTGGCAAGCTATGGTACCTCCTGCATAATACGACCTCAACATCCAACATGTACACCTAGACCATTTGAACATGCCAAGTGTTTCTAACCTTACCTCTTGAATTTATATATATGTGCTCTTGAATTTATATATATGTGTTATGTTTTAAGCGTATGAATGCAAGGATTTGGTTCATGGTCAAGTGAGAGATCCTTGTTGATTAGACAAACCAATCCATTAAGATTTTAAGTGTGATGGAGCTCCAAGAGGAACACCAAGGAAAAGGGGATTCTATTGCAAGAAAATCTATCTTGTAACATCAACAAGCTTTTATTTCTTTCTTTTGATGACCAAAACAAGGAAAATAACAAATCTTCACACAACAACATAGTAGATATCTCCCACGGATTTGATAGAATCAACCATAATCTTCAATTTTTTCATAAAGTCCATCATAAAAAACAAGAACACAAATGAATACACCACTTTTGAATCAAAATCAATCACATAGTATTCATCTTCAACGTCTTCATAGTTTTCTCTCTCAATCTCTTATAGAAAGATACATTGGTTTTATAGAATTGGCTATCTTTGACTCACTCTCTCTCTCTCTCTCTCTCTCTATCAATAGTACATAATCTCCTCACTACAATAGTCAAGAATGGCACTTAATAATCCTTCTTAGGTCGTGGATGCACCTCCCAAGAGGTATGGGAGGTATGAAAGGGCACCAGAGCCACTATAGTGTCTCTTCATAGCTCACTACTGTCACTGTCACTCCAGTCTGCTCTTCAATCTTCAGCAACTACTTCTTTCATTTGTTTTAGCTCTTTTGAACTTAGATTCATCATTTCCAAAAGTTAGAAAACTTTTCCAAAATCACACATACATTCTACAGAACACTTACAGAACATAACAGAACAGAAACAGAGCAAAGACAGAGCAGAGACAGAGGCTCTACAGAAGGTCTATAGAGGGTTACAGAAGGTCATCAGAGAATAATAGATCCTCATAACTCATACTAAAACCATTCCAAACTATCAAAAACTATTCAATAAGCTTTCAAAAGACCTCAACCTTCATTAATCATCAATCCATACTTCATACAGAAGAAAATTAGAACAAAACACAAGCTAAATAGAAGGTATCATAACCTCAACAGAACCTACCAGAACATCACAGAGCCTCATATTTCTACTAAGAATCATCATGAGCTTCCAAAACATAATCAATATCATCCAAAACACTCTCAAACACTTCCAAAAACAACCAATCATCACTCAAAATTCATCAAAAATCAACCATTCAGACCTTAGAAACAACAAAAATCAGTCAAAAATTCAATCTTTTTCCACTCTCAACATATGTTCCCACACTTAGAAAGGACGTCCTCGTGACCTAAGGAAAATAAGAATATAAGTTCAGTAAAGAGCTCAATTTGATCTTCTTTAGTACCTTCAATAATCACCCAAACCACGACCCTAACTTATCACCTCTATCTAAGAAAGAATACTACTAAAGGAAAACATCATTATTCATTAACACATCTTATAAATAATAGAAATTCACAACAAATTTGTAAAGGATATAAGAGGTTCCTCAGCTTTGCATCGTAGGTTTGCCATCCACCATTACCATCAATATCAGTAGTCGAAAAGAGAACTCTCGAACAACTTATTTAACCAGCATGAACTCATCACATACAAATTAATACATCACAAACACAAAATTGTCAAAGATGCGGGATCTAGAGCATGGCAAAGGCGGAAGCTATAGAGGATGGAAGATAAAGATACTACTCATGTTGACATGGCATTGTAGACAACTATTACACAAGTGAATTAGGTTTCAAGATTGAGACTTGAACTCATAAACACAATCTTGTGTAGGACTGACAATGACACAGACACTTGATTGATAAGAAAAGAGTACTATCATTGCATTAAGAAAAGGAAGCAAGTACAATGCTTTATAGGAAAGTAGGAAACTGCAGTAGGCACCACTGTGCATATGGGATAGGTAAGCCTGCATGTCCTTGGCCCTGAACCTCCATATAAAGAGGCTGTTAGTGAGTGTGATTACTGAATCTCAACACCCCTTCTCAATCACAACTAGAAAGGCATAAAGTGTGTAGAGGCTGTAATGAGAACCACCTGCAAAGTGTGGGCACACTACAAACATGGTAGACACCAGAGGCTGTCGCAGAAAAGGCTAAGTGTGGGCACCAAAACATGATGGACATCCAGAGGCTGTAACAGGGGCCTCAGAAAGTGTATAGGGACTGTAATGCCAAGTTACATGAGGAGTTTACAAAGCTTATGGCAGGAAGTATTAGGGCAAGGAAATACAAGGATTTTTAAAACAGTCTATTAGAGCAATGAGAGTAGAAGGACTGATGAGGCTTATCCTTCCGATCCTGGTGGTCTTCATCTTCATCTTCATCTTCTTCTTTTGGTCCATGGTCTTCTTCTTCTTTCACAGCTACAAGATAGGCCTTTTGGGACCTCTTTCTAGCATGACAGAACTTCTTAGTGTGTCCAGTCCTTTTGCAGAAGTCATAGAAGAGCGGTTCCTTTTTACCTTTGTATCTGTTGTTTACATATAACATTTGTTCATCCTTTGAAGTGCTAGGCTCTTCTTTGCTTTTAAGTTTCTTTTCTTCCTCTAGAAGAGAGGCTTTAATATCAACAAGTTGAGGATCATGCATATTGGTTAGAGTGGTTGATACATTATCATAGGCAGGAGGCAGGCTTTTTAACAAGACACCAATACAAACAACTTCATCCATTTTTAGCTTTATCCCTGCAAGTTGGGTAAGCAGGCTTTCCATTAGTTCAGATGGGATGCTAGGGATGTATGAGGCTTCATATCAAGTCCGAAAAATTCAATTAATAGACCATACTTAGACAACTTTGACTGTGCACCAAATAAGGTATCCAATTTGTCCCAAGTGTCATGGGACGTGTCACAGGGATCCACATGATGGATGTAGCTGTCATCCAATTCCAGTTTAATGATGGCTTGTGCCTTGTCATCATTCTTTTGCCAAGTAATTGCAAGGTCCGCATCTCGAGGTTTCTTCTCTTTGCCATTTGTGATGGCCCAGAGACCCTTCTTCATCAGGATGAGCTTGATGCGGGTTTGCCAGGGACAAAAAAGGAATGGTTGGGAGGAACATACTCCTAAAATTGCTCAAATCTAGACCATAATAAATCCATCCTGGACTGCAATCTTTCCACTTTAGCTTGAAAAAACAGACATAATGTGGCTTGTCTTTGGAGAACTGCCAAGTCCTGCTGAGATATAGAACGAATCATGGGGACACTGGGACTTGGAGGGATGGACTGTGATTGCGCTAGTTTGTCCTTTAACGGTTTAATCTGGGAAGCTTGGAATTCCACTATATTGTGAGTAGTCTGCAAAGCTGACAGTTTCGTATCCAGAACAATCTTAAACTCTTGAGCTTCTTTTGACATTTTCTATTTCTCCTCTGAAACTCTAGTGACCTCTGATTGAGCTTCTCCTAACTGAGTTTTCAAAGAAGATATTTCTTCTCTCTGGGTATCAATCATTTGTGTCTGATGCTCCATCTACTTAAACAGATCAGAAAGAGTGTCTTTAGTAGAGGCTAACTCTGTGTTGCCTTATGCATCTGGTCTTTGGATTGCATCAATTCTTCATAGAAAGAAGCATATAACTGTTGAACACAAGCTGTCATTGAGAGTTCAATAGAACTCTGGATGTCATTACAAAGGAAAGGAATGGCATCCCCTGTCACTAAGTTGTTTAGCGAAGGAACCGATATATCCAAAGAAGCCTCTCGATGTGCCCTAAATAAGTTGTTGCATGTGAGGTAGACAGGGAGGTCACTTCCAAAGGTAGCAGGAACTGACATTGAAGAAATGACTAGTGAAATTGTCTCTGCTACACGCATCAAGCGCTTCCACTGAATGACCAACGGAGGAGAGGAGTCAATATCCTCTATGTCAATGGATTTTGAATATTCTAAAGGTGGAGGGGGAGGGACTGGATTAGATGGAGGAGGAGGTAAAACACCCTTCTTAAGGCTTGAATATGTACGGAAAGCATATAAATATGAACCACAAGTTACATTGGTAACATTTCCTCTAATCACCTTGACAAAATGCTGGTCCATCTTCGTAAGAAGATAAGTACTCCAGTCAATGGAAACCCCTTTTAAAACCATTCTAGAAGCTGTGAAGAGCTCCTTGGACAAATAGTGAGATGGTGTGTTGGCAGGCATGAACTTGTCTTGGAGAAATTGGCAGACTAGCTTCCAGAGAGGATCAGTGATCATTGAGAATGACACTCCTGAAGTGTTAATCACCTTCTTGACATCAAGGACCTCTTTAGTCTGCTTTTGTAATAGCTTGAGGATCTCTTCATTTGAGAATAACTTTCTGGCTGTGACAAAGGGTTCTCCTTTGTAGGGAAGAGACGAAGCCTTCCCTAACCCTCTAGCTGTCAGGACCATGGAAGTACCATGAACCAAGCCCGATTTCTTACTATATGACGCGAGAAACTCATCACAAAGGGATGGATTGTTTGGAATCAGAGGGAGTGGAGTAGCCACAAAAGATGCAAGGCCAGCTTTCGCAATAGGCTCAAAAGTCAGTAGGAAAGAATAATCCCTACTGATTAATGACATACTGAACAGGAGGAGTAGCTTGAGGTGCCATTTAGATGGAATACACATACACACACCACACACACAGACAATCACAATGAATGCCTGCAAAACAATGGAATATCTATCAAAAAGAAGTTGATAAGAATAATCACACACAGACATGTCTAACCAATTGACCACCCGAAGCAATCCACATCCTAGAAAAAATTCGGCATGACCCCTACACATATGCAATCGAAAGCTTCATGCTATGCAACAAACATGCACCCAAGACCTCGTATCAGCAAAAAAAAAACTACAGACCGCGCCCGTAATCGTATCATACAATCAAACCATAATACCTCAATTACCCTCTCAGGACATAACTAGAACTTCTATAAGCAATAACAACTTGAAAGACTGCACGTGCCCATCCCACGAAGTGTATTTATTGAAAAGGGAAAAAAGTGCAGTGAGGGGAATCATTTTAGTGAAGGGTTCATTTTAATAAATTATTAACAATGCTTGAAATTTTATTAGGTTGTAAACCTTAATAAGAAAACGATGGTTCATTTTTAAATTGTTAGTTACAATTTATTAATGTGAAACGGTGCTTTTAACGAATCTTGGACTTCGATACCTAGACTCAGGTCTCTAAATGCATATTCATTTGTTTAAAATTTTATGTGTTTGAAGTGCTCTTCTTTTTCAGTGAGTGTATTTTTGTGACGGCTGATTCATTTTTATTTAAAATTAAGGTGCCTCTGAAACGCATGTAGCACATGCAAAGTGAATGGCGGGTTGATTTTAATTTATTAAAAAAAGGTGTGTTTTGCGCAAGTACACGTGCCATGGTGGTGTTTAGGACTCATTTTAAGATTTAATCGTGAATTTTGGGATATCGAAAAATAAAAAATAGAAAGGAAAAAATATATCTAGAAGGGGGTATGTGTGTATGCAATGAAATGGAATGCACACGTCTCAATCCCAAGATGCAAGTCAGCATTCCAAAAAGGAAAAAACCACGAACTGAAAATGATGTGACACGTGAAGGCAAGGTTAGTGGATGTATATATGTTTGGTATGCACGATTTATTTTGTTTTTTTTTTAAATTATGTTGTTATGTTATTCTTTATTTTTATTTTTATTTTAAATATGATTAAAATGGAATAAATGAGACACATGAATATATTATAACTTTTTTTGGTGAGGTTTCAGTAGTCCACTGATGGCAGGAGGCATATTCCACGGTGGATTCCGTGAGGTTTTACGGTGGATTCCGTAAACTTAGATGATCGGGGCTCATACGCAAAGAGGATTCTTTGTGCGAGAAGTTGATGGGGACGCCTGTCCTTTTCGGGCGTTTCATTAATTTAGTGTGTACATGGGTGATTCCATAGCGGGTGATTCCGCAAAATGCATATTAAATTAATAAACGTTTATGAGTTTAGAGTGCGCACTCGTAATAAATTAAGGTTAGGATTTATTTCTAACCAGTTGATTTATTTATGTAGCTGAAGACTGCTAGGTATTCACTTTTGTCGGTTTAATTGTGTTATTTTACTAACGATTGTGAATGCTTCAGTTGATGTGTAGAGATAGCAGCAGTGGCGGAGGAAAGCATTGGAGTCTAGCGGGTTTTCGACTCTTGGACTAGATTTTGATAGGCGCCACGCCTATATTTTGTTATGTCTATTGAGACATCGATTATTTATTATTATTTTGTATGCGCTTATGCGCCTGGATATGTTATTTCTATTTCACTACAAGATATAGACCTTATAGCGACGTTTAAAGCGACGAAAATACAAACAACAAAATTTGCCCCCGTCGTCGCAAAAAGCGTCGTTATTGACGACGCCATAGAATCGTCGCTATTTGCGTCGCTATATGCGTCGCTATTTGCGTCGCTATATATAGCGACGCATATAGCGACGATTGCAGAGATTTTGCGACGCTGATAGCGACGCATATAGCGACGATTGCAGAGATTTTGCGACGCTGATAGCGACGATAATAGCAACGCCTGCAGTAAATTTGCGACGCAAATAGCGACGGTAACAGAGAAAAAAAAAATTTTGTGGCAGGGCAGCAAGCTGCCCTGCCACATATAGCACTGTGTGCTGTATGAGAGCCATACAAAATAGTTTCTGCACTGCTGCATATAAAGCGTTTGCAAACAAAAAGAATCTATACTGAAATCATAAAACTGATAGATGAAATAAATACATGATATCGCATAAAATGCGATTGGTACAATCATAAAACAATATCACTAATACATAGAAAATGTCTACATAGATCGGGCGACTAAAAACTAAAGGTATGTGAGCGCTAAGGATCCGAGGGCGAGCTACAAATCGTCGTCCCCCGAAAGCTCGTCCCTCTGCAAAGGAGCATCAAACAAATTCTGCAGAAAAAGAAACAACATATCAATCCACCATACAATAATGCATTCAAATATCTCATGGTAACTACGGACATGAAAGATGAGAGACTTACTGGGCCGCCGCGTCTGTACAATTGGTCGATCAATGATCTGAGACCGTGCCTCTCTGCATATTGAGTCTCAAGGCCTTGCGGATCACGATTTGTAATGGAGTGCTGCAAAGAAAACAAAATGCTAATTGTTAGAAACATGATTGTCAGTACAAATAACATCTCAAAAAAACAAATAAGCAAAACAAAAGAGAAACTTACAAAGTCCTCCAAATATGTCATGTGGCCGCCACTCCCAAGATGATGTACTGATCCGGCCTCGATTCGTGCCCTCGCCACCTCCCGCTGCTGACTCCAACGTCCTGGCGAATTTGTAGCCTCCTCCCTCAGTCGGCGCCAGTCCTCTGCATCTAACCACTCGGGCTTTGGAGCCCCACTCTTGATTGCCTTGCGTGCGTCGGATCGTCTATGTGACATGTATGCACGCATGCAATCCATCATCCAGCCCGTAGAGAATCTATCCACTGCGGCTGGCACCGGGAACTCCTCGTGCAAGGATGCTACTATGTACTCCTTGCTCCCCTCCGATATGTTCCTCCAATGATCCAGGACGTTGTGCCGAAAAACTTGTTGGCACAACTCCCTCATGCGAGCCATCACCCTCCTCCCCTCATCATTCATGATGATAGCTCCTGACCTGCCATCCACTAGGTATCCATAATCCCTAGGAGTGTGCCTCGTATGGGCCCTCTCCCATCTCCGTCCACGCTCCTGGGCATATCCAGGAGACCCCTGAACATCCGGTGTACCGACGGGGGTACCCTCTCCCGGAGTGCCACTGAAAGGGGTGCCACCAGAGGGGGTGCCACCAAAAGGAGTGCCACCAGAGGGGGTGCCACCAAAAGGAGTGCCACCAAAAGGCGTGACATCTGCCGACGGCTGCGCAAAAGCCGGAGTAACTAGAGTGGACGTCCCCACAGGTGTGACAAATCCCTGAGGTGACCGAGCTCTAGCTGAACGACGAGACGGAGACACCGCGTCCGTGTCTCCATAGCAGCACCCCCCTGATCCTCCTGCAGTCGCAGTCCCTCCCTCTGGCCCAAGTCGCGAGCGTCGAGATCGTATGCTCGAAGCTGAAGCATCTGATCGCACTGAAGCTGATCTAGTAGAGCGCCCTGACGAAGAACGAGACAGCTCCTGATCTACTATCTCTCTGAATCTCGCGAGCTGATCTGGAGACATACGTGCCATCATCTCCTGAAACTCCTCATCGCTCATCCCTCGACTCATCCTGAAAATATCGATACCTGCAGAGATAAAAAATAATGTTAGAATAATCAATTGAAACTATACAAAGCGCATTAATATAAATCATTTTTGAAAAATCCATCTTAAAATGCATATCTTGTCTACCTTTATGGAAGATCTAAACAACGAATTGAGTAATACAATTCTCCAAGAATGAAGTATTCTATGGTCCCATGTTAATCTCCTGACATAACTCTGCATACACTGGAAGGTCGATAGACATGTCACCACAAAAGAACGAGTCTACCTCGTTCTCAAAAAATTCTACGACTTCTGTATTTCCATCATTGTTAGCCGATGCAGGCTCCAAGCTTGCGGTGGCCTCCACCCCTTGTAATTTCGATCCCTCTATTTGCATATATTCTTCATCTATGCCTGGAACATCGCTTTGATCGTATACTCTCACGCCTCGAGGAGTTGAAGGTATAACATACCACCATCGAGGTTGTCGGGGATTTGGATAGAAGATTACCTGTTCACAAACACTTACAAACCGTCTTCAAACCATTGTGACATAAAGCATGTCGTATTACAATTAGAAAGCAAATGACTAGAAGATTACCTGTTCACAATGTGCCGGCAACACAAAGGTGTCGCGCAAATCCATCCATTTTTTTTCGGAATCTATTTCGAGAAATCCAGATGGACCTCGTCGAACCGTTGCGCCAGCTCCTCCAAGTACCACTTTGAACCACTGCACATCGAATATTATCATGGAGAAGCTACGGTAATCCACCGTAATAATACTTTGCAAATTCCCAAAATACTCCATGTCATCCACAACCGTGTTCGGATCCGTTGCTCGTCGCCGGCTCTCTTGCTCAAACCTTGCCATGACACCACAGTCCATTGTGGAGCACATTTTGTCAATACGCTCCACCCGAAAATGCCGTCCGCGCGACCACGCTGCACTATATATTTTGTACTGCACATTGAAACACTCAAATTAGATGTAGCAAACAAATTCAGATACGACACATTCTAAACCCCTCATTACCTTTGGACTACATCCCCTCGAGAACTCCCACTCCTCCATTGAGACCTCTGCCCCTTTGCTGGATGCTGCGATCAAGGCTCCATGCAACCATCGTGTTGACATAAACCGCGGCATCTCCTCCATGCCTTCGGGATATCGAATCGGTCGGTGACGCGTACTGCGTCGGAATTCAGCTCGCGCTTCCTCTCGATCTTGCCTTGCAATTTGGTACTTGGCGAGCCACGTCTCCATGGAGGCATGGTGCAACATACAAAAGCGATTCACCTTCTCTTCCATTGAGGCATCCATTCTTTTTTCTACCCCATTTCCAACCACCACATCTCCAGTCAGCCTGTCATCGTCCTTGAGCGTCCATAGCATTTCATTGTCTGGTTCCACCGTTGGTAGCCATTGTGAGATATGCACTAATGCCTCTGACACCAACCAACCCTCCACCATGCTACCTTCCGGACGAGCTCGTTGTCGCACAAAGCCTTTCAGGGTTTTCATGAAGCGCTCCAGGAAGAACATCCATCGCGTATGGACAGGTCCGGCAATCTCCACTTCGTCCACAAGATGCACAAGAAGGTGAACTTGTATCGTGAGCATGCTAGTGGGCAGGTATTTCTCAAAGAGACAGACCGTCTCAACTGCTCCCCGCCTTGCGGATTCAATAGAGGACGTCTTAATCTCTTTCTGTGAGATCCATTGCACCAAAGTCGACAGCTTGTAAATGGCCCCGCGAATTTCTGGAGTTAGGCATCCCGCGATCGCGATCGGTAGGACAAACTGCCACAAATGAGAAAGCATTAAGAATAATGGTCACTTTTCAAATTTCAAAATGTCCACGCTAATTAAAATCCATTCTGTTCACAAACCTGACATATCTTATGCCAATCATGGGATTTTAGCCCAGACATTTGGTCATCTTTAGAAAATGCGGACCTGAGAGAACGCATCATACCCGTCGGAGTGCGGATAGACTTGATTACTTGCTTCACAATGCGCTCTTCTTTGGTAGACAAAACCCAGGGAGCGCGAGGAAGCTGCACTCCCCCTTCAGCACTCGACTGCGGCCAAAGCGCCTCCATCTTACCTACCTCCTTTAAATCCATTCGTGACCCTATAGTGTCTCTCTTTCCTGTGATGTGGTCCCATAGCAAGCTGCCCACATTTTTGAAAATATGCATGGGATCCAACAAGTGGTTGACCTGTAAGTGGGTCCAATATGGCAACTCGTAGAAAACTGAGAACCGTCGCATTCCATTTGGATGTGATTCCGGGTTTACCATTTTCAGCTCGTACCAGCTTGCAGCGTTCATACGTGCTGGAGGTCGTCCAAGAAAACCTTCCCTGAGTTCATGATCCTCCGGCAAGAAAGTGGCGTGTCCTTGATATACCATCTTCTTCATGGTTCGTGACCTTCGGGAGTCTAACTATGGCCCACACAATGGACATGCATGATAACCTGAGGTAACGAGACCTGCAAGGCGATCCACGACCTAGTGAATACTTGATTGAATGAAATAAAATATAGATATTACCGGTGTGAACAAAGGTCTGCTCACCTGAGCACTCTCCCAATCCCGGAAAGTCATGCATCGCCCACATGAGAATGCCTCGAATGTTGGCTGACCGCCAACCATCGCGCCTGCTCATATCTTGCACCGTGACCCCCTCCTCCCACAAAATCTTAAGCTCATCGACTAATGGAAGAAGATACACGTCCATATTTTTTACTTTGTAGCGGCCCGGGACGAGCAAGCTAAGGATGAGATGTCCTTTCTTCGTAGAAAGCCATGGAGGAATGTTGTAGTTGACAAGCACTATAGGCCACACACTGTAAGAAGTCGAGCGCAGACCGAATGGGTTCACACCATCCATGGCGAGACCGAGCCGAAGATTCCTTGGCTCTCGCGCAAAGCCTGGGAAGGTAGAGTCAATGTGGCTCCATGCGCGCGAATCTGCTGATATTCGTTGCACTCCATCCGTAGACCTATTCTGCACATGCCACGTTGTCAAGCTTGCCATGGCAGACGTGCGAAACATGTGGTTTATGCGGGGGATGAGCGGAAAGTGTCTGAGGACTTTTTGAGGGATGGTCTGCCCTTGCAAGTCCTGTCGATACCTATGAGCACCACACTTTGGACATGTCTCCATAGTCTCGTATTCATCTCGAAACAATATGCAATCGTTGATACATGCATGGATGTTATTGTAGTCCATGCCAAGCTTCCGTAAAACATGTCGTGCATCATCACGAGACTCAGGCATGGTGTTTGCAGGTGGCAATATATGATATTTCAATAACCTGAAAAAATCATAAAACACCTTGAAAAATCCATCCATATTTACAATAATACTGTTTTTAAAAAAAACAATGAAGTCTGTATGCAAGGTACCTGAATAACTCAGTCACACTCGTATCGCTCCAACCGTATTTTGCTTGCACACTTAAGAGTGCAAGCAATGTCTTCAACCGAGATACTCGGCACCCATCATATAATGGTATGGATGCTTCCTCTCTAAGCGGGTCAGATGTCTCAACATCCATGGGAATCAATGCATCGATCATTGCCTCCATCTCAGGCTCTAAGATTGTAGGCAAGTCGGGAAGGTTGTCTGTCTCCTCTGGCATTGACGATATAGATGGGCCTTGCGAGTGGTCTATTGGCTCCTGCCATCCATCCATCGCACGTCCACGAACTCTTCTAATTGGCCGCAAAGGGTGCACTCCCCCTTGGGTCGAGACATCACCCCCCTGGACACAAAATTTGCCAACAAGTCCCAATCTTATTGTGTATGGTTTTCAATTAGCTTGAGAGTACAATGCATGAAAAATGCTAACTTGAAAATACCGTTTGCTGAAAATCTGCAATCGCCTGATCAATAATCTCAGGTTGAAACTCGCCAAATCGGCGTACGTGTTCTATAGACAATCGGCGTTTTCGTCTAATTGCCAACTTGCATTGAGAGCAAGGACATGGGACACGCTGATTAAGATACGACTCGCGGTCTTGAACAATAGGACCTTCTTCGTTTGCCATCTTATCTACATTACAGCAAATGAGGCTTAAATGGATAGCTTTTTGGAGATGTACATCAACTTGCAAGTTGACCATAAACCTTGCATTGTATATAGTAGTCGAGAGATTTTCCGATGTTATATCTCGGCCTTGTATCATGCTCAACGATTTGTTTGTCCCGGTAGATAATTTTTTGTTATATCTCGGCTTTGAGTATAAGTAATCCATTTTAAAATTAATGCGCGCCATCTATGAAATTTTACAACTATAGTAATAAAATTTATTTCAATCAATTCTACTCATAGTCATAAGACCTGAGAGAAATTATCCTATACTCAATTTAAGGGATCTCCACTTCTATAACAATAATTTTGGGTTAATTTTGATGAAGTACGTGGCCGTATGCAAAGCACATTGCATACCATTATCGATACGTATATTATCTTAAATTTCATTCCCTTCCCTCTCCCTCTCCCTCTCCCTCTCTTCCTCTCTTTCTCTCACCCTCTCCCTCACCCTCTCGTTCTCTTTCTCTCCCTCTCTCATTTCCTCCCTCCTCCTCCCTCTCCCTCTCCCTCCCTCTTTCTCCCTCTTTCTCCCTCTCCCTCTCCCTCTCCCTCGCTCCCTCTCCCTCCCCCTCCCTCTTTCTCTCCCTCTCTCATTTCCTTCCCCTCCCCCTCCCTCTCCCTCTCCCTCTCCCTCTCCCTCTCCCTCTCTTTCTCTTTTTCTCCCTCTCCCTCTCTATCTCTCTTTCTCTCTCATTTCCTAAACAAGCAAAAAATAAAGTGATTTAAACATCCTCCAAGCAAAAGGGAGAGGGAGAGATACAATGCACTCTCCCTCTCTTTCTCTTTCTATCCCTCTCTCATTTCCTTCCCCTTCCTCTCCCTCTCACTCTCTTTCTCTCTCATTTCCTCTCCTAAACAAGCAAAAAATAAAGTGATTCAAACATTAAACAAGCGAAAGGGAGAGGGAGGGAGAGAGAGAATGCACTCTCCCTCCTTCTCCCTCTCTTTCTCTTTCTCTCCCTCTCCTATTTCCTCCCCCTCCCTCTCCCTCTCCCTCTATTTCTCTTTCTCTTTCTTTCTCTTTCTTTCCCTTTCCCTCTCCCTCTCCCTCTCCCTCTCTTTCTCTCTTACTCTCTCGTTTCCTCTCCTAAACAAGCAAAGAAGAAAGTAATTTAAACATTAAACAAGCAAAAGGGAGAGAGAGAGAGAGAATGCACTCTCACTCTCTTTCTCTCCCTCTCCCTCTCTTTCTCTCCCTCTCTCTCCTTCTCCCTCTCCTTCTCTTTCTTTTCCTCTCCTAAATAAACAAAAGAGAACGATTTAAACCTTCAACAAGTAAAAGAAAGAGAGAGGGAGACTCACCAATGAGATATGGCGAGCGTGGGCGGCTTCTCTTTGCAACGAGGGCTCCTCCTCTCCTTCGCGAACAACGACGGTGGCGGTGGCGGTGGCGGTGGCGGTGGCGGCGGCGGCGGCGGCAGCAAGTCTTTTCCTCCTCTTCTCTCACAAAGCCTTGGCTCTCTCCCTCGCTCTCTCCCTCGCTCTCGCTCTCAAAAGGCGAAGAAAACAAAATGAAAACGGCGCTCTGGTTTCGACCGCGCTTTTTTTCCTTGCGGCGTCGCTATTTGCGTCGCTATTTGCGACGCAAATAGCGACGCCAATAGCGACGCCAATAGTGACGCCGATAAACGCCGTCGCTAATCGGCGTCGCTATTGCCCCAGTCCCTTGTAGTGTTTGGACATTGAGATTGGGCGTGCCAGACACTATGGGCACCGTCCATTAGCTTTATTTTACTATTTTTGTAGAAAGCAAACTCAAAAGCTAAAAGCTTGTCATATTTTTGTAATTGGGCTATTATTGAGCATGAAGATTGGAAATATACATAAAATACATGCTTTGTGAAGCGCTCACACAAGGCATGGGGGGAGATTGAACCCAATTTGTCTCTTGCCTCTTGTTGTGCTTGCTTTTACATGGGTTTTTGTGCTAAAAGGTAGAGTACTTTGTTCTTGGGGACCTTCCGGGGGACCTTCCGGGATTCACCACGTGAGCTATCTGCGACCGATCTACGCACCAGTGGTATCAGAGCGGAGCAGAGATCAAGAGCTTCGAATCGCTACCAATCTCGGGCGAAGGCGGAGCTCCAGGAACAAACGGCCTCTACAGTCAATCTCATCGCGAACCGTCGATACAGGCAGACTTCTGGCGATCAAGAACCCCTGTTTCCACTGTCAGATCGTGAAGGACCAAGCTTTGCAGGCGGAGGACCACTCAAACACTTCCATCATCAAGTCGTGGAGTTACAGAGATAAGCCTCATTGTTTTTATGATAATTTCTTTCAAAAAAGCTTAAGAGAAAGCTTATGAAGCTTGACTATCAACAAGAAATCAAATCGATTAATCTGGAGAAGCCCCGAAATTTCCGCGTTGAAAAAAAGCACCCCCCCCCCCACGAAAAAAAAACGGCGGCCTGTTCTCCACCATTAAGCTCTCTTAATCCTTAAGTCAAAGCTTAAATCACTAAGCTTTCTTCAAGTCACACAATCCTCTGCAAGTCACACTGGGCAAACAAGTTCAGTAACTCCGGGTCTCGCACTTCTGAAGTCAAGTTCCGTAAGTCGACAGTAATCAAGTTCTGCAAGTCGGCCTAAGTCCAGCAAGTCAACAACTCTGCAAGTCTGCTAAGTCTGCAACTCTGCAAGTCAGACTAAATCAGAACTGACTAGTGCTTAAAACTCATAGAAGACTTGTTCGTATGCAAAAACTCTGAACTGGAAAGTTGTTCGCAGCAAGCTGTTCTACCTATCTACAAGTTCGTTGAAGTACTTTCAACAAACGGATACAAAAATATTGCAGAATTTCTGAAAATTGAAGAAGAAAATACCCAAAAATACATAGCCTTGTAACCCCAAATTTGAGCTACGCTCATCCCGCTAACTGATTTTGAGTGAGAAAGGTTTGTTGAGTTTTACAGGATGACTACCCCACATATGGATGATCCTATGGCTGAAGACGATCTACCCGAGCCTACCGTGGAACAAAAGCTGGATCTTATCATGCTGCAATTGGAAGAAGAGCGAAGAGCTAGGCAAGCCTTGCAAGCGCAATTGACAAAGCTACAAGGAGCGTCCACTGATAAAGAAGAACCCCAAGCTGAAGATTTGATTCGCCGTACCATCAACGCCACTCTTGAAGCACAAACCATTCGCAAGGAATCCAAGATAAGTAAACGAAGTTTCAAGTTTTGCACTTTCAATGGCATAAGAGAAGGAAAGACTGTTTTATCATTCATTAGCCAGTTTGATGACTATTTCCATGAGGAAACTTATCCCGAAAAAGATAACATCAAGTGTGTTAGTAATCATCTGATAGACAGAGCATCACTTTGGTGGACTGTAGTCCGCAAGAGCATAGAATGTCCTGCTACATGGGAAGATTTCAAGAAGAAGTTCATGCAAAATTTCCTACCACTGCAATTTCATGAGAAGGCTATCAAGCAATGGGATTTACTTCAACAGCGCGATCGTGAGCCTATTCCACAGTATACAGAGCGTTTTTGGAATGCACTCCTACAGCTACGCATGCTTGAAGACGTACCAGAGACGACACATAAGCGGAAGTATATGTCTGGACTTCTTGGACATTACTACGCTGTCGTATTGCTGCGCATTCGAGGTGTGAAACCACCCAAAAGTTGTGCATGAGATTTGTTACTTTGTACATACTTAGTTGTTATGCTTGCTCTTTCATTCTATGCCGAAGGTTTTTGATGGATTGGAAACTCGAGATGCAATCTCATGGGCTACACTTATTTCAAGATATGTTGATTATGGGTTTCGTGAGGATGTTTCTAACATCTACAACTGGATGTTCTATGTGTGAATGGCAGTAGTATGGGCATAAAACCAATTGATCATGATGAGTCTAGAGAGCTTATCAAAGTGTATCCTAGAAAGATGTGCGAATGTCTTCCGAATCTGAATGGAGAGAGTGTTGTGGAGTGTGATCAAGTTTCTTCCATGCTCACAAAAACATTTTGTGGAGTGTAATTAAATGTAATGTGTTAGTGGGTTTATGGGTTTGGATGTTTCTTCAAGGCCTCTATGGATTCTTGGAGATGTTTTCATGGGCGCTTATCACACGGTTTTCGGTTTCAAAGCTAGCTAAAGGAGAAGTGTTGATGTTAAATATTGGTTCTATGTCTACTGGTGCCCGTGTGCTTGCTGTGAAAACAGATCTTGCTAAGCTGCAGCTTACTTCTCCAGTTTGTACGAGTAAGGGGGGGAAAAAGCATATTTGAAAGGAGGAGACTAATAAGGGATTTTTCAAAAACTAAAGAGGGAAGAACAGAGTGGTGGGAACAGAAAAAGGAGGTGAAGACTAATCCAGGAGGAAAACAAAACAGAGTATTCGGGGGGGGGGGGGGGGGGGGGGGCGGGCGCAGAATTTGGGGAAAAGAGGAGCCTATTTTGGAGAAAGGAGGATGGACGATGGAGGAAAGCGTGAAGGGGAGCCTTGCTTTAGGGAAAAAAGGAGCCTATTTTGAGAAAGGAAGAAGACGTAGTAAAACGCAGGGATGATGATGATTCAAGGGGGCTTGTCTGCTTGGCTTCTCTCTCATTCTATATACTGGATGGACGCCCGCAGCTCTAAACAACGAATGAGCTGATAAGGCTCCTTTCATCCATAAAAGATCTGAATATGCCATCTATCCTCGCTTCTCTGAATGGCAAATTGTGAACGATTGAGGATGGCATTAGGGGCGAATGCATATGGCATATGCAAGCAATTCAGTATAGGGGAAACAGGAGGTGGTAAGCATTGAATTCGACGGGCCGGAGGTTCAGGGAAGCCAAGGGTCGTTTTGCTAGTCCGCGAGCTGGAAAAGTTACTGGTTAAGACTGAACTAGATGGACCACCAGTAGATGAAGTTGCTGAAGGTAGCACATTTGCACCAGAAGGGATTACGACGACGAAAGGGGGAATCGAAGGAGTTCTCTGCAATCTGGGGAAGACGGAGGAGTCGACGAGGGGATCGATTTTTTATTGACAGCGACGGCAGCTCCTGATGATTGATAGTAATCTTCTCACTAACCACTGGGATGCTCTTGGAAAAACGAACTCTTTTCCACTGATTAAAAACGCAGTATGGCTCCTAAACATTCAGAGACTGGTGATCGCCAGAAAATTTTTCCGCTCTGAACTTCCATGGGTAAAATAATCACTAGCCTTTCACCACGGACGAATAATCCATCTGGGCAGAAGATTTGAACTCAGAAAAAACTGCTGTCGACATTAAAAAGAATTCCAAGGATGATTTACAAGATGGAGTCAAGCTGTCCTTAATACGTCATCGGCATGGCGGCCTGCAAAACAGAATTGTTTGACAGCGCAAGGGGTTCTCCGACTTCCGAGAGGAGGGAATCTTTGAAGAGGAGAAGATAAAGACTAGGACGACGCAGAAGACAAGAAGACCGTGTAGTAGCTGAAGGAACGGAAAAGCGAGATACATGAGAGTGCGGAATGAAGACTAACGATGAGCTCTGAAGCTGACGACAGTTTGCAAAGCTACAGAGAGGAAAGACGTAGGCGTTCCTGAACTAAGATGGTGCTAAAACTGTAAACGAAGTGAAGTTGATGGAGAAGAAGACAAAAACAAAGCTTGCAGATGCAACAAAGGAGGAGGCAGCCAGGTCAGCCACTGCAGAACGCTCGGGCTGCAAGAATGCATCATAACAAGATTGCTCGAGAACAGAAAAGGATTGCACTACTATCTGAGAAACGGATGGGATGCACATTGAAATCTCCTCCACTTGTACTTGCACTTATTGCAGTCTCACAAAAAGCAAATTTGGCTAAGAGAAAAAAAAGCAGCTACTTGAACAAGTCTATAAATCTGCTGACAAGCCTGATGGTAGTATGGATGTTGAAGTGTGTTACAGCCAGGAGAATACAGATGGTGACTTGTTTCCACACTTCTGTCAGCAGCACAAAATGCGATTGATGGTTATTGAAGCATGGCAAGAGGATCTGCAATGGCAATCAGGACTGTCAAAAACTACAGAACCTATCATACTACAAGAAATTGTGTCAGTCTTGTAAACTGAAAATCCTGAATGTGATTACACACTGCCACAGTATTGTTTCCATAAACCCTATGAGTTCCTTCTGTCATGAACTTACAACTTCCCTCCCTTCTTCACCACAAACTCCATGCTCAGTATGAAATATTATCTCATCTTTGATTATCAACATTAGAGGTCCTGTTCTTCTGAAGGACTAACACCTGATTAAAAAGCTTGCTCAGTTTGACAAAATATTTCTGAATGTGTTGTCCATGTCAGAGGTGTCAATACAAAGGAAAGCCCTTTGATTTTGTATCTCAATCCCTTAACCTTACTTGGAGGATTTATTGGCACAAAAACAGAGCATATTCAGTACCCTGTATGCATTAATCAGATTTCAAAGGAAATTCTGAAATAGAAATACACTTCTTGTTTTTTGGCCAGAAGCATCTATGAGAAATTTGCAAATTGAGATAGGTATAACGGTGATAAGAATTTTATTGTCATCATCCTAATCTCTTCTAACTCCTAAGGAAGTAAGCGACTACATTTAAACACCTTTGGACTTGAGAACTCTTCTATCTTGGAATTTCTTAAGAACCTCTGTGGTTGCGACATTGCTTTCACAAACCCTTCGACATCTTTGGTGAACCCGACGTGAAAGCGTCGCAGAAATTTCAGGATGGGAGACACTTCAGCCTCTATTTCAGCTTCTTCTTCAACTCCTGCTGCGTCTACTTCAGCTCCATCTATGGCTGCTGCGTCAAGTACTTCAACGGAGGATCTAAAACAAATTTTGCAGAATATGTCCATGTATATGCAGCTCCAAAATCAGCAAACACAAATGTATATGCAGCAGCAACAACAATTGCATCAACAACAATTGTCTCAGCAAAGGCAACTCTATTCGGAGCAGGAGAATGCAAACAGCGCGACTAAGGCTATTGAAGCAGTTGGGAGTGAGAAGAAGCTATTTGACGGGCGTAATGTTTCAGCATATTTGAAGACATATGAGATCAAGATGGTGTTCTTTGGAGTTCCTGCTGGACTTATGAGTAAGTACTTTCTTCGACTTGTCACACCTGCTTTGAGGACAAAGGTGACTGATTTATATATTCAAAATACACATTGGCAAGATTTTAAGAAGGCACTAAAAGAAGAATACTTCCTTGAGGACTTTGGTATGGCTACTCGGCGGTCATTCCGAGAGTGGGTCTACATGCCAAACAAGGGTCTTGCTGCTTCGGAGTTGATTCGAGAATTCGAAGAAAGGTATAGTCAGCTTGATGCTATTGAACAAAGAGCATTGGATGTTGAAAAAGTTGAACTTTTCTTGCAAGCTGCAGATCCTGCTCTTCAAGAAGAATTGGGTGAGCTTCTTGAAGATCGTACGAAGCCTATGGGTCTTAAAACTGATTGGCAGGATGCTCAGGATGCAGTTTCGACATTGACCAAGAGGAGGATATGGAAGACTCGTCTACAGAATGGTTCCATGACACCTACATCATCATCAGCTCCTATGCCTACTTCTATTCCTGTTATTTCTTCTCCTCCTCAGCCAATTTCTTGGCCTATGCCAGTGCCTACTGTTTCTACTCCACCTATTCCTCCTATTCCACGACCGATGCCTACACCTTCTGCTCCAAACCCATCTGTTCCATCGGTGCCTACCTCTATTGATGATATAATCAAAGGAATCACAGATTTGACACTTGAGTCAGTCAAAGCGGAGTTGGTGGGTAAGTTGAAGGAGCAGTTTGCTTCCACTGTGCCTGCTACTTCTTCTAGTGCTCCTATTGCACCTAGGAGTGCTCCTAGTGCTCCTAGGAGAGATCGGAGATGTATTTGGTGTGATAGTACGGAGCATCAGCATTGCAGGGATTGTGACTCTTTCCAGGATGCAAGGAGGCAGAATTTGGTATATTGGGGGCAAGATGGTAAGATTTGGTTGACTGAGACAAGAGCTCCACTTGCTACCAACTTTGGTAAAGGTGGAATGAAGAAGTTAGTGGAGGATATGGCTGCGCGTACTTCTTATGTGACAGCTAGAGGTGATGCTTCTGCATATGGAGTGCAGATTGAGAAGGGATCGGAGACTCAGTCCGCACTATGGACTTATGCTATGGAGACTGCGAACAAGGGAAAAATTCAGCAAACTGTTTTGACTAGCGCAGGCTCTAGCATCAGATCAGAGACAGGATGGGACTCGCCTGTTGACAGGTATTCTATTTATGCTTATTTGGCTAAATCTCATGGTGCAGATATATTTGTTGAGGAGAAGCGTAAGAGGGATGAAGAAAATCCAAGTGCAGCTAAGAAGACTAGAGGGGGTGAGTTTGTTACTCCACCTACTGCAGAACCGTCTTCAAGACCAGGGCCAGATCGACAGATGGAGGATGCTCAAAAGAGGGAAAAGAGGCAAGAGCCTAGAGAGAGAAAGCAGCCAGGATTCAGATTGATGTCCGACATTGAGACATCTACAGATATGAAGAAAATCTTTAATGATAAGATACTTGGCAGTGAGGTGACTTTTACTATTTCTGAGATTTTGGGCATCTCAAAAAGAGAGTTTCAGGATCACTTTCAGGAGGTGCTGAAGAGGAAAAGACATGCATTGGCTACCACTGATACACAGGGAGTTTTGATTGGAGAGTTGGATGAGGATGATGATGAGGTTATGGTTGATAATGCTTCTGTTTTGCCGCAGGTAGAGAAGAGGGTTCAGCCTATGCATTATGCTGAAATTGATGAGCCTGTTTTGATACCGTGTAGTCACTTTTCGCGGAGCCATTGGGCTAGGGCAACTACAAAGACGATGGTAAAGGTTGGAGAAAAACAGGTGCCTTATGTTGCATTGGTTGATCATGGTTCAGAGATTAATCTCATTGTTCGTGGAGTTTATGAGAGTAACAGATGGCCTATGGATGTAGAGCATGGGTGGCGTATGAGAGCCGCCAATAACACTGCAGGTGATTTATATGCTGCTTGCCCTAGTGTCAGGGTTTCTATTGGTGATGTAGAGGAGGATTTTCATTTCTTTGTGCAGGATTCATGCTCTTATCCCATAATTCTTGGTCAGCCATTCATTACAGAGATGCGCATGGAGACAAAGGTCATGGATGATGGATCTGCTTATGCACGGATTCGCAGCAAAGATGGTATGAGAGCAGTTCAGTTTATGACTGTATGTGTGAACCATGTTAGAAACAGGGATACTCTCAGAGATGCACCCTTACCCACTGTGAGGGATTCGGGTTTTCATTAGGTACCGCCGTTTCGCGAGACGACGGTGGTACAGAGGAGAGGAGATTGGAGTTCTCGCCTCCTGGTAGCGGTGTTTTCTCCTCCGGTTATGTTGGGATTTCAGCAAACAGTTCAATGAGTTATCAGAAGACTTCTAGGTTGCCTAGAGCTGCCAGGCAGTATATATGCAGGAAGGAGAAAAATTTGAAAAATGCAGGAATTTTGGAGGATGATGAGCACATAGATGGTATGTATGACAGTGTGATTTGTGCAGATACGTTGTCAGAAATGGGAGATATGCTGAAAACTGATATGCTGAATTGTCATGGTAATGTATTAGTGCAATCCCTGGACATGTTTCATGAAATTGCAGATTTTATGTCACAGATTGAGTCAGAGGCTGAGGTAACTCAGCAAAGAGTGTTGAGTGCTGAAGAAATTCAGCAAACAGAGTTTCCAGCTGGTTATGATTAGCTTTCAGAGAGACAAAGGGCTGAAAATTTTCAGCCAACAGAGTTTACTGCTGAAATATTTCAGCATTCAGAGTTTGGGGCTGTTTCTGTGCAGTCCATAGAGCAGAGGGCTGAGAATATTCAGCCATTGGAGTGCAGAATTGCTGATTTACAGCAAGGTTTATGTAATGCAGAAGAGCATAATGAAGCCAGGGTTGACACGAAATACAAAACTGTGGATAAGAAGGTGAAGCCGGTTGCTGTACCGCTTCCACCTGACAGTGATCAGCAAATAGAGAGGGCTGCTAAACAGCAAATTTTGAGGAATCCGGAGCATATTGGACATAAATTTTCAGCAGAGACACTTGCTGAATTAAAAATTGGAAATGGTGATTTCTTGTTACCCATGGAGAAGCAATGCTTTCAGGATATGCTTGAGCGTCATGGGAGGGGATTTGCTTTTGTCCCACATGAGATTGGATGTGTAAATCCTGATGTTGTTGCTCCTATGGTTATTTTTACTATTCCTCATATTCCATGGAATCTCCGACCTATTCCAGTGCCTAAAGCACACTTGCCAAAGCTGATTGATTTATTGAATGAGAAGATCAGGATGGGAATCCTTGAGCCTTCATCTGCACCATACTCAAACTGGTGGTTTACAGTTCCAAAGAAGAATGGTACTCTTCGATTTATTCAGGACATGCAACCAGTGAACAGAGTTACTATCAGGAATGTTGGTATTGGTCCAGTTGTGGATGAGTTTGCAGAGGCATTTGCTGGACGTGCCATCTATTCTTTGGGTGATTTGTATTCAGGTTATGATCAGTTTCAGCTGGCTTTGGAAAGCAGGGATATAACCACCATGAGAACTCCTATTGGGCTTGTCAGGATGTGTACCTTGCCTCAAGGTGCAACTAATTCTGTTGCACATATGATGAATGCCATGCATAAGGTCCTTCGTGATTACATACCCCAGCTTACTATGCCTTTCTTGGATGATGTGCCCATTAAGGGGTGTGAAGAAGAAGAGAAGAATGAGAGCCTAAATGAGCAGGGATGCAGGTACTTTGTGGCTGATCATATTTCAGCATGTGAGAAGATTTTGGCCAGGTTAGAAGAAGTGAACTTGACACTTTCAGGGCAAAAATCTGTTTTTGGAGTGAATGAGGTTGTCATTGTTGGGCATATGTGTGGATATTATGGCAGGAAACCCTCACCTGATAAGGTGAATGCTATAGGCAAGATTGCAGAGTATTGTTCTACTACTTCAGAGGTACGGAGATTCATTGGTGCTTGCGTGTTTTATATGATTTGGATACCTCATTTTGCACACATTGCAGATTGTTTGTATCAGCTGCTTCGAAAGGGGCAAAAATTTTATTGGGATGAGAGTCACACTAAAGCCATGCGGAAATTGAAGAAGTTATTGCAGAATGCTCCTACTCTCAGGAAAGCGGATTATAATTGTGATAGGCCTATTGTATTGACAGTTGACACTAGTCCAATTGGCATAGGTTGGGCTGTGGGTCAAGATGATGCAGATGGAAATAGGTATGCTATTCGGTTTGGGGCGAAAGTCCTAAACGAGAGACAGAGGAGATATCCGCAAATCAAGAGGGAGTTATTGGGGATTGTGACGGCTCTCAAATGTGACAAGGAGTACTTTATTGAAGCTTCAGTTGTGGTAGAGACAGATTGCTTGCCATTGATTGGTATGATCACAAGTTGCTCTACTCCGGATATAGCCATGTTGAGATGGATTGCATACATCAAGTCATTAAATCCGGAATTTAAACACATAGCAGGAAAGGATAATCCAGTGGCTGATATGTTGTCTAGAGCCAGGTATGATGATGAGGAGACTCTACTTGCAGAAGAGGATGATGCAGAAATTTCAGCCACTATGGTTGATCATGTTTGTCATGTTTATGATATTGTGGCTTTCACAGAAGAGCTTTATGTTGGAGATTGGTTGCAGATTGGCAGGTACCTTAGTACACTAAGCAAAGGAGATGAATGGACAGATGAAGAGTTCAAGAAAATCAGAAGGAAAGCCTATGGTTATTTTCTCAAGGATGGATTTCTTTGGAAGCATCCGAAGAAAAGAGGCGGATTACCTTTGCGGGTTGTCTGCGATAGAGAGACACAGTTACAGGTGATGAGGGAGTTTCATGAGAGTCCATGGGCTGGTCATAGAGGAGTATGGGCTACTTATGAGAAAATCAGGGAGAAATATTGGTGGAAAGGCATGTACAGAGATGTTTCTCACTTTGTTGAGACTTGCAGAGACTGCCAGATGTATTCAGTAGTGCGTCATAGAGATGAGCTTCATCCGACCTATCCACTATGCATTCATTATAAGTGGGTAGTTGATTTGGTTACCATGCCTATGGGTCTATGGCAGATGAGGTACATTTTTTTGGCTAGAGAGGATCTTACCAATCATGTTGAGGGCAGATCTTTGAGAACGAAGACCACTAGTGAAGTGTGTAAGTTCTTATTGGAGGAAATTTTCTGCAGGTATGGTTGTGTGGGTAAGATCACTGCGGATCGTGGTGAATTGGATGCAGATGAAGCTAGGGAGTTTTTCTCTCAGCTAGGAATCAAATTGGCTCTAACCACAGCATACAATCCAGAGGGAAATGGGAAAAGTGAAAGAGGGCATCCGCCGATAGTGAAAGCATTAGCCAAAGCATGCAGAGGACCGATTGGAGAATGGCCGAGACTTCTACCGTTTGCTTTATGGGCTGATCGTATGACTCATAGTGTTACTACAGGATATATGCCTGCAGAGTTGATGTATGGTCAGAAACCTGTTATGCCGATTGAGACTTGTGCTTTGACTTGGTCAGTTTTACCTTGGCAGGAGGACTTGACGAGAGAGGAGCTCTTAGCTCTTCGGATTCGACAGTTGGAGAGGAGACCTGAGGATATTCAGCTAGCTATTGATAGGTTGAAAGTTGCTAGACTAAGGAACAAGGACAGGTTTGATAGCAGGCATCGCTTGCGGCCTAGAGCAATAGAAGAGGGAGATTGGGTATTGGTCTTTGATAGCAGCCTTGAAAATCAGCATACTGCACTTCGGAAGATGGTGAAAAGATGGTTTGGGCCATACATAGTCAGACATGTCTTTGATAATGCAACATATGAGTTGACAAAATTGGATGGGACAGTGCTTAGAGTGCCAATTGCTGGAAAAAGAATCAAGATTTTCAAGAAAAGAGATGATGAGGATTATGCATTGGAAGAATTTTCAAGAGAAGAGCAACGTCAAGAAACTCCAATGGAAGAGAGAGATGATATGGCTGAAAATCTTGTTGATCTACCGGAAATGCATAACGAAGAGATTTGATTTGTTTGTGGATCTTGATGATAATGATCATGGGTAAGTTGGCCCATCCGGAGGATGCGCAGGATTAGAGGGGGTGGATGTCGTATTGCTGCGCATTCGAGGTGTGAAACCACCCAAAAGTTGTGCATGAGATTTGTTACTTTGTACATACTTAGTTGTTATGCTTGCTCTTTCATTCTATGCCGAAGGTTTTTGATGGATTGGAAACTCGAGATGCAATCTCATGGGCTACACTTATTTCAAGATATGTCGATTATGGGTTTCGTGAGGATGTTTCTAACATCTACAACTGGATGTTCTATGTGTGAATGGCAGTAGTATGGGCATAAAACCAATTGATCATGATGAGTCTAGAGAGCTTATCAAAGTGTATCCTAGAAAGATGTGCGAATGTCTTCCGAATCTGAATGGAGAGAGTGTTGTGGAGTGTGATCAAGTTTCTTCCATGCTCACAAAAACATTTTGTGGAGTGTAATTAAATGTAATGTGTTAGTGGGTTTATGGGTTTGGATGTTTCTTCAAGGCCTCTATGGATTCTTGGAGATGTTTTCATGGGCGCTTATCACACGGTTTTCGGTTTCAAAGCTAGCTAAAGGAGAAGTGTTGATGTTAAATATTGGTTCTATGTCTACTGGTGCCCGTGTGCTTGCTGTGAAAACAGATCTTGCTAAGCTGCAGCTTACTTCTCCAGTTTGTACGAGTAAGGGGGGGAAAAAGCATATTTGAAAGGAGGAGACTAATAAGGGATTTTTCAAAAACTAAAGAGGGAAGAACAAAGTGGTGGGAACAGAAAAAGGAGGTGAAGACTAATCCAGGAGGAAAACAAAACAGAGTATTCGGGGGGGGGCGCAGAATTTGGGGAAAAGAGGAGCCTATTTTGGAGAAAGGAGGATGGACGATGGAGGAAAGCGTGAAGGGGAGCCTTGCTTTAGGGAAAAAAGGAGCCTATTTTGAGAAAGGAAGAAGACGTAGTAAAACGCAGGGATGATGATGATTCAAGGGGGCTTGTCTGCTTGGCTTCTCTCTCATTCTATATACTGGATGGACGCCCGCAGCTCTAAACAATGAATGAGCTGATAAGGCTCCTTTCATCCATAACAGATCTGAATATGCCATCTATCCTCGCTTCTCTGAATGGCAAATTGTGAACGATTGAGGATGGCATTAGGGGCGAATGCATATGGCATATGCAAGCAATTCAGTATAGGGGAAACAGGAGGTGGTAAGCATTGAATTCGACGGGCCGGAGGTTCAGGGAAGCCAAGGGTCGTTTTGCTAGTCCGCGAGCTGGAAAAGTTACTGGTTAAGACTGAACTAGATGGACCACCAGTAGATGAAGTTGCTGAAGGTAGCACATTTGCACCAGAAGGGATTACAACGACGAAAGGGGGAATCGAAGGAGTTCTCTACAATCTGGGGAAGACGAAGGAGTCGACGAGGGGATCGATTTTTTATTGACAGCGACGGCAGCTCCTGATGATTGATAGTAATCTTCTCACTAACCACTGGGATGCTCTTGGAAAAACGAACTCTTTTCCACTGATTAAAAACGCAGTATGGCTCCTAAACATTCAGAGACTGGTGATCGCCAGAAAATTTTTCCGCTCTGAACTTCCATGGGTAAAATAATCACTAGCCTTTCACCACGGACGAATAATCCATCTGGGCAGAAGATTTGAACTCAGAAAAAACTGTTGTCGACATTAAAAAGAATTCCAAGGATGATTTACAAGATGGAGTCAAGCTGTCCTTAATACGTCATCGGCATGGCGGCCTGCAAAACAGAATTGTTTGACAGCGCAAGGGGTTCTCCGACTTCCGAGAGGAGGGAATCTTTGAAGAGGAGAAGATAAAGACTAGGACGACGCAGAAGACAAGAAGACTGTGTAGTAGCTGAAGGAACGGAAAAGCGAGATACATGAGAGTGCGGAATGAAGACTAACGATGAGCTCTGAAGCTGACGACAGTTTGCAAAGCTACAGAGAGGAAAGACGTAGGCGTTCCTGAACTAAGATGGTGCTAAAACTGTAAACAAAGTGAAGTTGATGGAGAAGAAGACAAAAACAAAGCTTGCAGATGCAACAAAGGAGGAGGCAGCCAGGTCAGCCACTGCAGAACGCTCGGGCTGCAAGAATGCATCATAACAAGATTGCTCGAGAACAGAAAAGGATTGCACTACTATCTGAGAAACGGATGGGATGCACATTGAAATCTCCTCCACTTGTACTTGCACTTATTGCAGTCTCACAAAAAGCAAATTTGGCTAAGAGAAAAAAAAGTAGCTACTTGAACAAGTCTATAAATCTGCTGACAAGCCTGATGGTAGTATGGATGTTGAAGTGTGTTACAGCCAGGAGAATACAGATGGTGACTTGTTTCCACACTTCTGTCAGCAGCACAAAATGCGATTGATGGTTATTGAAGCATGGCAAGAGGATCTGCAATGGCAATCAGGACTGTCAAAAACTACAGAACCTATCATACTACAAGAAATTGTGTCAGTCTTGTAAACTGAAAATCCTGAATGTGATTACACACTGCCACAGTATTGTTTCCATAAACCCTATGAGTTCCTTCTGTCATGAACTTACAACTTCCCTCCCTTCTTCACCACAAACTCCATGCTCAGTATGAAATATTATCTCATCTTTGATTATCAACATTAGAGGTCCTGTTCTTCTGAAGGACTAACACCTGATTAAAAAGCTTGCTCAGTTTGACAAAATATTTCTGAATGTGTTGTCCATGTCAGAGGTGTCAATACAAAGGAAAGCCCTTTGATTTTGTATCTCAATCCCTTAACCTTACTTGGAGGATTTATTGGCACAAAAACAGAGCATATTCAGTACCCTGTATGCATTAATCAGATTTCAAAGGAAATTCTGAAACAGAAATACACTTCTTGCTTTTTGGCCAGAAGCATCTATGAGAAATTTGCAAATTGAGATAGGTATAACGGTGATAAGAATTTTATTGTCATCATCCTAATCTCTTCTAACTCCTAAGGAAGTAAGCGACTACATTTAAACACCTTTGGACTTGAGAACTCTTCTATCTTGGAATTTCTTAAGAACCTCTGTGGTTGCAACATTGCTTTCACAAACCCTTCGACAACGCTGAAGTGAACATGTTCAAGCCTGCTACCCTTGAAGACGCCATCTCCTTAGCCCACGACACTGAAGATAAGTTACGCGGAAGAGATCGACGACCACAGCCATTCCAAGCAAACGGTAATTATGGATCTAAACAATTCAATTCCAATTTCAGAAGGTTTAATCCAGGTCGTTTCTCATCACCATCTTTCCGCAAGAATTGGCCTAAACCACCTGCATTACCATCCATTGTCAATCCAAATTCTAAACCTATTCCACAAGCAAATCCAAATGTACCCAGACTCCCAGCCATTGCAAACAATGTGACCAAAGCCAAGCCCATCATATGCTACAAGTGTCACCAGCCAGGGCATCTCGCAGCAAATTGTCATTCAAAGAAGCCATCAACACATATCAACTACCTTGGAGCTATGGACGAAGACGAGCATGAGGATATGTCAGATTTCACTGAAGAAGAAGATGATCCTACTACTACTTCCGACACTTTACCAGGTATGCCTACTTCACATTCATTGTTGACTATGAAATGTATGGTGCATGGAAAAGAAAGAACTATATTGCATGATGACGGTAGCACCCATGACTTTATTTCAGCAAAATTGGTAAAGGAATTGAAATTGCATACTATACCTACGCACTATCGCATAAAAGCTGCATTTTTAGGCACTAGGTACAATGGCACACAAGAAGTTCAAGATTTAGAAATTCAAATTGGTCCATATATTGAAAGAAGAAATTTCTTAGTTGTCCCATTACAGTCTAGCGACATTATTCTAGGAATGCCATGGAGACACCAACATAATCCCAATATAGATTATTCCACACACACAATGAATATAAATTTTCAAGGAAAATCTATTACATTATTTGGTATGCATGCATCTCATATTTTTCCACTGCTTTCGCATACTCAAGCAAAACGTGTACTACGCAAGAATACTAAATCATATCTCATTTGGGTGAATGAATTGCACGCAAAAGAAACTCATATCCACCCTAGGCATAAGGAATTTCTCGCATATTTTAAGGACTCTTTTGCAGAAGACCTACCACCAGGTTTACCTCCATCCCGTCCAGAAGACCATAAGATTGATCTAATACCTGGCACACAACTACCTTGCAAAGCCCCATATAGGCACAATCAAATAGAGCAAAAAGAAATCCAGAGTCAAGTTGAAGAATTACTAAATAGAGGCTTAATTCGACCTAGCAGTTCTCCATTCGGTGCACGTGTGCTCTTAGTCAAGAAAAAGAATAATACTTATCGGATGTGTATTGACTACCGAGCATTAAACAAGATCACTGTAAAGAATAGGTATCCTATACCTAGAGTTGATGACCTTATGGACAAACTGCAAGGATCTTCTATATTTAGTAAAATTGACCTTAAGTCTGGATATCATCAGGTGAGGATAGATAGATCCGACATATTTAAGACTGCATTCAGGACACAGTTTGGCCATTACGAATTCTTAGTCATGCCATTCGGATTAACTAATGCACCTGCTACTTTCAGTAGAATGATGAATCGTATTTTTCTAAAATATCAATATTGTGTAATTGTTTTCTTTGATGATATTTTAGTGTTCAGTCAAAGTGAAAAAGAGCATTATGAGCATTTATCATTAGTTTTTCAATTACTGAAAGAAAATCAATTGTTTGCAAATCCTGACAAGAGTGAATTCTTTAAGACATAAATAGAATATCTAGGTCATATTGTATCAAAAGAAGGAATAAAAGTTGATCCTAAGAAAATTGATGCAATATTGCATTGGCCTGTTCCTAAAAATGTACATGAATTACGCTCATTCCTTGGTCTTGCTAGTTTCTATAGCAAGTTTGTACGTAATTTCTCATTACTTGCTTTACCATTGACCAAACTTCTTAAGAAATGCATTGTTTATCAATGGACTGAAAACCAGCAGAAATCCTTTGACTTACTCAAACGTGCATTAACCAATGCCCCTGTTCTACAATTGCCTGACTTTAACAGACCATTCTTTTTAGTTGTGACCGATGCTAGCGGATCAGGAATAGGAGCCGTGCTAATGCAAGACAACCATCCAATAGCATATTCTAGTTCTAAGCTGAAACCCTCTGAACTTAAATATTCCACTTATGACAAGGAACTCTTAGCAGTTGTACAAGCATTAAAACAATGGAAGCATTATTTAATGGGTTCAGAATTCATGATAAAGACCGACCAGCAAAGCATTAGACATCTACTTAGCCAACCCCAAATTTCTGACCGTCATATCAAATGGGCTTCATTCATTCAAAGTTTCCATCCTATCATTCAATATCAACCTGGAAAAGAAAATGTAGTTGCTGATGCATTGAGTAGAAGACCTGCAATTCATAACATTTCTATCATATCTTTTGATTCTTTGATTGCCATGAAAGACACATATCACCAGGATATTACTTTTCATTCTGATTGGCAAAACTTAGTTCAAAATAATTTCATTCCTGTTGATTCATTGTCATATAATGATGGCTTCATGTTCTTTGAAAAGAGACTGTGTGTTACTATTCCATTCCGATCTTTTGTTTTGAATGAAATTCATTGTCCCCCATATCAAGGTCATAGAGGTATCATTTCTACATTACGCATGTTAACTGAAGATTTTTATTGGCCGCATATGGATGCAGATGTATCTAATTTTGTTTCTGAATGTTTGATTTGTCAAAGAATAAAGAGACATCATGGTAAACAGTATGGACTATTAATGCCTTTGTCTATTCCATCTAAACCTTGGGAACATATATCTATGGATTTCATTATTGGTTTACCAAATACTAAATCTAACCATGACATGATTTGGACAATTGTAGATAGATTTAGTAAGCAAGCATATTTCATTGCATGTAAGAAAACTTTAACAGCATCACAAGCAGCACAGTTATTTTTGAAAACTGTTTTTACTAACCATGGATTGCCGAAAGTGATTATTTCAGATAGAGATTCTAGATTTTGTAATAATTTTTGGATTACACTGTTTGCAAATCTAGGCACAAAGATTGATTTCTCATCTCCATTTCATCCAAAAACAAATGGACAAACAGAAGCCACAAATAGCACCATTCTAGATCTTTTACGTGCATACACTATCTCTAAACCTCAGACATGGGATACTCATTTACATTTATTACAGTTTGCATATAACAATACACCGCACACATCTACAAAGAAAGCACCTTTTGAAGTTATTTATGGATATAGATTATCTACACCTGTTGCATCTTTGTCTAATAGAATACAAAGTGCCGATGATATTGCTACTATGCATAACTTTATTTTTGATGAGGTAAAGGATATGATTGCTAAAGCCCAACAATCATATACCAAACAAGCCAACAAGAAAAGACAAGCCATGAATTTCAAAGTTGATGATTATGTTTGGCTTAGAATAGAAAAGCGTAGACTGCAAAGTGTAGATAGACATCCAGTTGTCAAATTAGCTCCTAGATTCTACGGACCATTTAGAATCATTCATAAGATTAATGACAATGCATTCAAGTTAGAACTGCCATCTCATTGGAAAATTCATAATACATTTCATATTAGTTTATTGAGACCATTTAGAGGCCAATTACCTATCCACCCTGTTTATGAAAACCCACCTTTACTAGAAGAAGAGACTGAAATACTTGAACCAGAAGCCATTATAGACACTGACTACATGACCACTAGAACTGGCCGAAGGTATTCTAGATATCTCGTCAAATTTAAGAACCATCCTGTAGAGGAAGCACAATGGATGCATGCTAGAGACTTAAATGATTTCCCCACTCTGTTAGCTCCACATTGAGCTAATAGCAATTGAGGTCAATTGCTATCCCACCCCGGGGGTATGATGCCAGGAGGCATATTCCACGGTGGATTCCGTGAGGTTTTACGGTGGATTCCGTAAACTTAGATGACCGGGGCTCATACGCAAAGAGGATTCTTTGTGCGAGAAGTTGATGGGGACGCCTGTCCTTTTCGAGCGTTTCATTAATTTAGTGTGTACATGGGTGATTCCATAGCGGGTGATTCCGCAAAATGCATATTAAATTAATAAACGTTTATGAGTTTAGAGTGCGCACTCGTAATAAATTAAGGTTAGGATTTATTTCTAACCAGTTGATTTATTTATGTAGTTGAAGACTGCTAGGTATTCACTTTTGTCGGTTTAATTGTGTTATTTTACTAACGATTGTGAATGCTTCAGTTGATGTGTAGAGATAGCAGCAGTGGCGGAGGAAAGCATTGGAGTCTAGCGGGTTTTCGACTCTTGGACTAGATTTTGATAGGCGCCACGCCTATATTTTGTTATGTCTATTGAGACATCGATTATTTATTATTATTTTGTATGCGCTTATGCGCCTGGATATGTTATTTCTATTTGGACATTGGGATTGGGCGTGCCAGACACTACGAGCACCGTCCATTAGCTTTATTTTACTATTTTTGTAGAAAGCAAACTCAAAAGCTAAAAGCTTGTCATATTTTTGTAATTGGGCTATTATTGAGCATGAAGATTGGAAATATACATAAAATACATGCTTTGTGAAGCGCTCACACAAGGCATGGGGGGAGATTGAACCCAATTTGTCTCTTGCCTCTTGTCGTGCTTGCTTTTACATGGGTTTTTGTGCTAAAAAGTAGAGTACTTTGTTCTTGGGGACCTTCCGGGGGACCTTCCAGGATTCACCACGTGAGCTATCTGCGACCGATCTGCGCACCATCCACCATGAGTAAAAACTAGATCATCAAGTTTCAACAATGTTTTTGGATTTATCTAGTATTTTTCAGCTTATTTTCGGAATTGAAAATGATTTTTCCATGAATTTAAGTATTGAATTTAGTATTTTTGCCTTAAAATAATAGTTGAACCATTTGGCAAATCATATTCAACATGTGGAACATTTTTAAAATATTGAGATAAGTTTATGGAATTTTTTACTTTTTTTTTAATTACTTTTTATTTCTATTGATTTTTAAATAAATTTTGTTCAATTTTCAAGGGATTTTGAAGGATTTTTAATATTTTTGATTTATCTAAATTTTTCTTCATTTTGATAAAAAAAATAAACCAAAAAATTTCCCAATTTGATAAAGGATTTTTAAGCTATTTTTCTATTTTTAATTGAATTTTTTATATTTTTAAAGGAATGTTTAGGTTTTTAGGTGTTTTCTCGGGTTTTGAAATTAAAAATAGGTACCTAGGAGAAGATTGCCGCCTTGACTGCACCAACAACCCTCAAGCAACTGAGTGGATTTATTGGCCATGTGGACTACTACATAAGATTTATTGCACATTTTGCAACCAAGGCAGCCCCTCTACACAAGCTCCTAAGGAAAGATGCGGATTTCCTTTGGACTGATGACTGCAACGAAGGGACAAACTGGGCTATAAGGTTGGATTGGGAGTTTGGTAAACATAGGGGATGTTCACATAGAAAATGGAAAATTTGTGCAATAAAAGCAGCCACAAGGGAAACGGCCTTGACGATAGGGGATACGAGGGTGGGTGGGTGAGGAAGGGACTCCATTAGAACAGAACTAGTACATGGTAGACACTCATGATTGGGTAATGACATATGTAGGGGGTATGCACATCAGACGCGTAGGGACATGTCCCCACACTTAAGACCTTACCGGTTTAGAGTAGATTGATCGACACTGCCACAGACTTGTCAATCGACTGGACGCTGGCATCCCCACACTTAAAATATAATGTACACTTGCAAATAGAAAAGTAGGGTTAGGAACACTTGGCCCATTTCGTAGATGGTTGAAGGGAACTATCATTGTTGATGTAGAAAGATTGAAGCCATCGTCGGGCGGCAAGAGGAACCAAGGCACGCCACAGAACACGTCCAACATGGTAAGGACCATGCAACATCACCCAAGGAGGTAGTTTTGTCGATAAAGTCTGACGAATCAAGTGTTGATCTGGCATAGGTGCAAGGAGGAAGGCCTAGGAGCCTTGTAGTGCAGTGCATAGAACATAGTGACGTGTCATGTGCTAATGGGGCAGAGACCCGTCCCGTGTGTGCATAGGGAAATGGAAACGTACCTGACTCCAATTGTCATAACGTCCCTCGATCTCACCTCTCGGAATTTATTGAGGAGAAACACCAGTCACACTCAGCCCACCCTCTGTCTCACACTCTGTTGAAAGATACAGAGGGCAGCCCAACCCATTGATATAATCCTCACATTCACTTGTGCAGAGGTTGTATGCCTTGTGCGTATTTGAGGGTGCAACAATGCATCCCGCCCTGTGCCAGCATACAGTGCAAGAAGGAAGGCCGGGGATCCCTATGGAGTAGTGCACAGGAACAGATCATGCATTGTGCATTGAGAGACCCAACCCGTACGTGCAACACTCCATTCACACTTCTCGCCTCTCATTTGATTTAAAGGGAAAGACTGATCACTCACCCCACCCTTTGTCTCACACTCTTTTGATAGATACAGAGAGCAGCCCATACTCACATCCCCATCATGTTAGGATGAAAGCTCACATCACTCAAGGGGTTGATGATGAATATCATGTCGACTGTTGTTGTCACCAGAGTATTGAAGATGATGTGTACCCAGGGAGGTAGTTGACACGTGTGGTACTTCAATGATTTGTATGAAAGGTCGTCTATAAGGAGGGCATACGAACTGATATTGCAGAGACAACGCACCAAGGGAGATGGCTTCAAATTTACCCCCTACATCTTGCTAGGTGGTGCACTGTATAAGAGAGGCAAAGATGAAGTATTGTGAAGATGTGTTGCAGGAGACAAAGTTAGCATAGTATTGAAAGTATGCCATGACGAAGCATGTGGTGGACACTTGGTAGGAGAAGAAACAACTAGAAAGTCTTTTGTAGCGGGATACTGGTGGCCGACCCTCCACAAGGATGCATATGACTACTGCAAGAGATGTGATTCTCGTCACCGAATGGGGAAACCCATCAAAACAAGTGCCCTACCACTGCAACCTATTCTTCCCCTAAAGCCGTTCGAGAAGTGGGGGATTGATTTCGTGGGTCCCATTGATCCGCCTAAACGGAAGCAGAACAGATACATCTTGGTATGTATGGATTATGTTACAAAGTGGTGTGAAGCTAAAGCTTTGAAGCGGAACGATGGTAACCGCGTAGCCCTGTTAATGTACGAGAATATTATCACCCGTTTTGGCAGTCCCCTCGAGCTGTTAAGTGACAGAGGTACTCATTTCCTTAACAAGATCATGGAAGAGTTGATGGAACTGTATAAGATCCGCCATCGCAAGTCCACTCCTTACTACCGCAAAGCCAACGGCTAAGTTGAAGTCACCAACTACATCCTTTGCTCCACCTTGAGAAGAACAATTTCTGCACATCGTCGCGATTGGGACAATTGACTTACAGAGGCCCTCTGAATGTATAGAACCTCCCATAAGGCATCTATAGGACAGACCCCTTTCTAGCTAGTGTATGGTACAGAAGTCATCTTCCCTATTGAACTGGAATTGCCCTCTTTGCGAGTGGCAGTTAAAGAACACTTGGAAGATGATGAGTCACTACAACGCTGCCTCCTGCACTTGGAATGCTTAGACTAGATTTGCAGGATGGCCCTATAGTGCATGGAAACCACTCAAGTGCGATGTAAGACCTATCATGACAGTTTCATTAAGCATAAGGAGTTCAAAGAAGGTGATCTGGTTCTGGCCTATGATTCACGATTTGGCAAGTTTCCAGGCAAGCTTCAACAACGCTGGATGGACCTATACAAGGTAATTGTTGTCAATCCTAATGGCTCTATCCAAATGCAGACCGTTGATGCCTCTGATGATCCCTTCGTGATTAATGGCTATTGCCTGAAGAAGTACTCCTCTCCTTGGGGATCTTGACAATCACAGTCACCTCATCCTTTCCCCCATTTGCGTGGCACTGTAAATCTTCTAATGTTACTTCTGATAGCCATTCTTCTGCCACTCCTGAAGAGGTGCATGCAACCCTCTATCCCCTCCAGCCCACCTCCTGCCCTTGATCTCTTATTCTCTATTTTTAATCAGACGCGGTGGAGAGGATGGTTCTGACAAATGGTGTTTCAACCATTTTCCTTCTTTTAAAAAAAAAACAAACAAAAAAAAGAGAAAATAAAATTGTTATGGGAGAAAATGAAGAAATTCCATGTCATAGCAGGCCTCGTTCCAAGAAAAGGTGGAAATACCCTTGGACGGGAAGCTAACTATGGAAAAGGTGGTAATACCCCGCAGTTCAGGATAGCTGATTCATCAGCAGAACCTTTTCGTAATAGAAGCTTCTTCTTCTCATGGCTTGAGATGCCAGGAAGATAATGTTGATTTGCTAGGAGGTTGGCTATGTCTGCATACCAGGGAGTAACTATTTTGACTAGAAACAAGGAAGCATTAGGAAGGTCAGGATTATTCTATTCCTCTTCCGCAGTTTGAGGGATCTGTGATAGATGATTGGCTAGGACATGGGAACAGCCAGGCTTAATGACCACTTCAAAATCGAACTCTTGGAACAAGAGTAGCCATCTCATCAGTCGTCCTTTGATATCTGCTTTGTTCATCAGGAAGGACATGGCTTCATGATCCACATAGAACTTGAAATATGTTGACAATAGATAGTGTCGAAACTTCTCCAATGTAAACACCATTGCCAAGCACTCAAGCTCTGTCACTATGTAGTTTCATTCTCTATCAATGACCTTTTGGCTTGCATAATATATTGGTTGATCTAATTTAGAGGGGCCCTTTTGACATAGGACAACACCTAGTCCTTCAATTGATGCATCTGTATGCACATGAAACTCCTAATTCATCCAGTCAGGAGGCTGCAAGGTAGATGCTTGGATAAGTCACTATTTTAAGATATTAAAGGTTTCTTTGCAGTCATCAATCCAAAGGAAATCCGCATCTTTCCTTAGGAGATTTTGTGTAGAGGGACTGCCTTGGTCGCAAAATGTGCAATAAAAATTTTGTAGTAGCCCACATGGCCACGAAATCCTCTTGGTTGATTGAGGGTTATTGGTGCGGTCAAGGCAGCAATCTTCTCAATCTTTGCCGATCTGTTGCAATCCCTTGTGCAGAGACAATATGGCCCAGAAGAACTCCTGATGAAATGCCAAAGACACATTTGTTGGGGTTGAGAGAAATCCCATACTCTCGACATCTATCAAAACATTGCTCTAGGTGTCCCCAATGCTCTCATATTAAGCTATAGACACAAAAGTCATCAAGATACACCTCAATGAAATCATACAGATGGTTTTAGAAGGTAGCCATCATTACTCGTTGGAAGGTGGCATGAGCAATACAGAGCCCAAACGGCATCACTCTATAGGCATAGGTTCCCCATTCTGTTGTGAAGGTTGTTTTGGATTGGTCCTCTTCTGCGATTTGGATATGGTTATATCCGTTAAATCCATCCAAGAGGGAATACAGCTCATGTCATGCCAGTGTGTCCAATAGTTGCTCTATGAAAGGGATAGGGAAATGATCCTTCTTCATCTTCGATTTCAGCTTACAAGAGTCCACACATATTCGAAGTTTCCCATTTTTCTTGGGTACTACCACAATGGGCCAAACCCATTCATTGTTAGCCACAGGATAAATGAACTCGACTTCAAGAAGCTTCAATAATTCAGCCTTCACTAGAGCAGAATAATTAGGATTCATACACCTTGTCTTTGCCTCACAAGTTTGGCATCAGGCTCTAGGTCAATGTGATGTTGGCATACTGTGGGATCAATCCCTTTTAGATATTTATAAGACCAAGCAAACATATCTAAGTTCTCCTTCAGTAGGTCTTGCATGACCACTAGTTCTTCTTCTGGAAGATTGAGACCCACTTTTAGGTGACATTTAGTACCATCAGTATCCAAGAATGTCAGCTGCCTTTCACCTTTCACTTCGTAGATAAATGTCCCACGGATTGCTTCTGGATAGAGGTCTGACTCCTTCAAGGGAGTAGTGTCATTGTTTGATGTTCTACTAGGACCATTGTCTTCCTTTTGATCAAATGACTCATTTGTCTATTGAGATTGCTGGAAGGGTATCAAAGCTTTGTTTTTTTATGTGTGAGTGGTGATTTCTTCTGGACTTAGGGATTCATCTTCAGAGGATGCATCTAAGAATGTCACATAGCACGGACCTTCTATAAGCCATGGCTTTGATGGCTCCGACTTTTGTTGACAAGGGGTATCATCATCATCTTCTCTCCAAAATGACTAGTTAGGGTAACAAGAGCCACTGGTGAACTTAATTTTTATACCTTTGATCCATTGCTTATGTAGATTCTGCATACTTTGTGGTTCATTGGTCAACCCAAATGAAACCATGGTCATTCCATCCAACACCCCGAGATCTTCGGCCTCTGAGGTCTCTATAGGGACATCAACAAGATCGTCCGCTATCACAGGAACTTCTTCGTCTGCACTTTCATAACCTGCTTCGTTTTCTTCCTTATAAAATCATCCTCTTCCTCTAGAGGCTCTGTCTCTACTTTGTAGAGGCTCCGTAGGAGAAGAACAGATCTTCCACCTCTGCGTCTGCTTCTGTCTCTGGCTCTGTCCATGTCTCTGACTCTACTTCTGTCTTTGCAACTGCCATGTAACAGGGAGAACAGTATATCCATGCGTTTATCTCACTGTCAAAGGTGATTTCAAAAGTCAATTCTAGTTGAGGCAGGAGGTATTCTCCCATGGACAAAGACTTTGCTTCCTTTGGTAGTTGGCTTACAGTGCCCATTGTTAGGGACTGTGCCTCTATTTTCTTGGGAAAGATCTGTTTAACAACCTCTTCGTCTCTTGATGTACCATATGTTACTTCATTGGAGGAGTCTGTTATGACTTCGATGGATGTGGATCCATTGCCTTTTTGCGATCCATACAATTTCAACACCATTTTATTATGTCCTCTGCCTAGGGTTAGGGCTCCTTTGAACCAGTCCATCCTGGCCCTTGCTTCAAAAAACCAAGGTCTTCCCAACAACAAAGGGTATGAGGTCCCATAAGAATTTGGTTTGACCAACAAATATGTCAGCCAATAGTCTCTTCCTACAAGGGTTGTTTTTATGTATAGGAGGATGCCCAATGGTTTAATTGTGCTTTGATCTGCCAATCTGATAAGCCACTGTGTAGGTTGAATTCCTTGCAAACCTAGATCCTTCATTATCACATCCATCATTATGTTTATTGATGATCCTCCATCAATCAATGCATCTGAAATAAAGCATCCTTCTATCCATACACTAGTTTCTGGGGTCCTAGGATCTAGGAAGGCATTAGCCACATCTACTTCCTTTACAAGCTCTGGGGCCTTATTGGTCTTGGTCGCTGTTGAAGGAGAAATCTTGATCCACGTCTTTGAGTCAAGATGCTTTTGAATTTCTTTTAGCAGTTGGGAGACAACATCAGCAACTATCGGAACGTTAAGTTTGGTTTAAAAGTGTCTAGGTCTTTTTCCAGGTCATACTCTTTGATAGGATCCACAGGCTTTTCCAATCGACTGGGAAATGGGGCCACACCCACTTTTATCTTCCCTTTTTCTTCTAGCAATGGTAGCATATGCACTTTTTATGTTTCTCAAGGTGCTTCTATATCGTCTATCTCCTGGACCACCAGTCCTGTTTCTAGGACTGTCTCTATGACTCTTTGTGGCACTGTAGTGCTCTATACTGCATTGTTCTGTCATGTACTACTCTGTCCCTCTGTTGGCAGGTTGAACTTCATAGTCTCGGCAGGGGAGTTTTTCTCTTTCTGGACAACTTGTTCCTTCTTCTTGGCGCGCGTGATAGCGGCAACCTTCCAACTCTACCAAATTGGAGGCAGGTTCTTGTGCCTTATTCTAGCTATCAGTGGCATTGGCCTTGATAGGGGCCTGACTTGGACAGTCCTTTGTAGTGTGGCCTTGTCCTTTGCATCAGCTGCATAAGGGCTTGTAAGCCACATATCTTCTAGGGTTTGGACAATTTAGGGAGATATGACCCTTTTCTCCACATATGTAACATTCCACCTCGGATCTCTAACCACCCCTAAACTGTCATCCTCTGTAACTTTGAGAGGGAAACCTCCTTGGACCAAAATTAGTACCAAACTCTCTAGGCTTTGGTCCAATGTCCTCCGTTGTCATTTTCGATTCTAGTAAGTTGAATCTTACGTTTTCATCTTTTTGTCTTCGTTCATGCATCTCTTTCAGAGAGCAAATATCCTCTGTATGGTTCTTCCTCAAATAGTAGGAATAGAAGGCTTGAGAAATGGTTGGTTTTTGGGTACATTCAATGGCTAAATGTCCCACTTGATGGTAGTTTCCGCACCATGTATTAGAACACATCACATCTCTCCCAACTCTAGCAAGAGTAGATATATTAGCCGTATTCACCTTCAGCGTCTGTAATTGCTTTGTAATCACATCCATAAGCTCTTTCTTGATACTTGCAACTAAGTTATATAATTAGTCCTTTAGATTTTCTTGATACTTGCAAGCTTCTGTAATTACTACATATACAAATTGGGTTTGATCCAGAGGGTCCTCTATTTTAGTTCTGATTCAGAGCTCCTGTTGAGACTTGGGGTTGTTGATTCTAGTTGGTAGGGTTCCACTATTGTTGAGTCGCCATTGGAGGAACTGTTTGAGGCCACTGTTATTGTGATTGAACTATCATTTGAGGCACTGTCGTCTGTGGCGACCACTGTGGATTAGGTGCATTGTACTATGGCACTATTTGCAACTAAGGATAGGGGTAGGGAACTGTCCCTGGGACTACATTTGGTGGGTATACCATTCCTGGCATGGGAGGAGGCAAGACTCCTCTTCATGGAGTCATTGAAAACCTTGCTTCAACTTCATCATACAATCTTGCACCTTCCACTGCAGCTTGCAGATTGATTGGTCTTTTTAATTCCACGAACTTGCAAACTTCTGGTTGTAGGCCTCTGAGAAACACTCCTTTCTAGATACCTTAGTCCAAACGATGGTTAGTCCATCTCTTCACGATGGATTCCATTCATGAGACATAAGCTTCTACTCTTTCTCCAGAGAACTGACTTAGATTCATGAACTCCTCTCGCATATCCGCTCTTCAAAACCTTCATGCCTGAATTTAGTGAGGAATGCCAACTTCAGGTTGTCCCATGTGTCGAAATTTCCTACTGCTTATCTCTCATACCATTGAAACGCCGCACCCTTGAAAGTGGTAGGGAATATTGCTAACCAATGCTCAGGGGTTCTAGCATTGTTAGCCACACATGCTACCATAAATTCTGCTACATGAGGATCGAGATCTTCATTGTACTCTCCCTTAAAAATTGGCAATGAGACTATATTTGCTGGCCTATCATCAGTATTTCCAAGACAAATCTAAGTAGGAAGGGGACCTTGAGTTGCCATGGGGACTTCTGTAAAGAGTGCTTTTAGGGCGTCAAAGGAAGCTTCTACTGCAAGCTCGTTCTCAGCCTTGATTCTTGCCTTCTCTCTTTTCACGTATCTCTAGACTCGTTCTAATGTTTGCCTCTTGATTGTATCATTCATCAGGGGGTTGGCTCCAACCAGTTGGTCTGTACTCAATAGAGTAGAATTACAGAGAGGCTTCAGTCTCGGGAGGATTCTCTAGCCAACATCTCTTCTACTTCCTTCTTTTCTCTGAATTTAGCTTTCAAACCACTATAGAGGGGGAGATATTCCGTTCTAAAAGTATAAAAACTCATTCTTCTTAGGATTTTTATTGTGTCATCATCATAATAATGCCAGCTTCTGATGGTTTCAATAGTGTATGTTGTGAAAAACATTCTGTCTACCAACTTTCAGTGGGTTGCTAATTGGACAAATAGAAGGTTGTGAGAACACCAAGAATCCCATGTATCTTGCTATTTCTATTCCACTTTGGACACAATCCCACACACTTATTTTATATCCTAGCTTTGACCCAAGAAGTTCATACATCTCTTCGATTTGCATATGAACATTGATGTTATTTTTCAAACTTCCTCATGATTAAAGAAATTCACAAAAGCATGTAATGGCATGAAGATTGTGATCTTCACCTACTTGCTAGTTACATTAGGCCATAGATATCTTTGAATCTCTACGTAAATCTTTAATCTATAAGATTCACATGTTTCCACTTTTTCGGATTGGCCACTCTGCACTATCCACCAATGTTATGAGAGTGGAAGAGGGTTGAGAGATCCAAATTGTGTTATGCTTAATGGTGCATTGTAAAATTTATCATTTTAAAAAAAAACCCATCCTTGGCCAATGACCTATTAGATGTCACTTTGTAAAATTGCTTGCCAATAAAGCCGTGAATGGCATCAAAGATTTCAAGTATGCTTTCGATAGGTTGCCAGTCTTTAAGGTTTGATGGATATATATCTACAACCCTAAATAGACTTCAGTAAATTCCTGAAAACATAAAAGCTCGTTTTCAAGCCTATTGAAATTTTTTGAACTTTTAGTTTGGTCTATGGCATGGCACGTCAATAAGCCATTTTTGCAAATCCAGTTATGAATGCATATATGCATGTTGTATAAGCACCTCCTTGATTTTTTTTCCCAATCCTTTGACCTTGAAATCCTTGACTTGCCCCTTGTAGGTGTCATTGAATTCATTTCCATGTCGTATTGTCTTCCTTGTCTGCAACATAACCCAACTACCAATAGAGATGGTAGTAGAAATCCACATATTATTGTCAATATCAAAATTGTTGTAGATTGTGATTGCTCTAATAGAAGAGGAGGGATGCCAAGGATACGAGGATTCCATTGACATAGAAGATGAAGTAGAGGAAGATGTTGAGTGAAAAGAGACAATAGAATAGAAAATCTTGTGTGAAAATAAAGGGATAACATACACTTTGTTGAACTATTTGAATTTTTTGGAAAATAGAGAGGATACTATACGTTTACATGGAAAAAAAGACAAAAATACATATGAAAACACAATGAAAAATTAATAATACAAAATTATAGTGCCAAAAAAAAGGAGAGAAAAATGGAAAATTGTTTAATTGGATGTGTACTCAAGGCTATCCAAGCAACACACATTCCGACAAGAAAAAAACATATTCACATTGAAAATTTGGAAAATTTATGTTAAAAAATACAACAAACATGCAAAAATGACTAATGGTCAATCTGTGCATAGGAATGACAAGTTTTTTTTATTTTGAGAAAACAGAAGGATCAGGGCTATAAGATCCAATTGTAGTTCCGGCATGAAAAATGCACATTTGCATGGAAACACATCTGTCCTTAAAAATTATTCAAAAATTAATAGATGAGAAACCATTGCTCAAAATGGAGGATTGTAAAAAGAAAAAGTGTCAAGTTCAAAGGGATGAATAGGGATGTAAGATCAGATTTTAGTTTTGGTGAATCTAGAGTACATTCATATGAAAGAATGACAAAATAAGAGAAAGGGCTAAATGGCCCAGGAAAAGAGATCCCAAGTATGGGATAGAACAGAATGGGTACATAGAGAATGACCCCAATAGGGCGGGGAGAAGATATTACATCATTTAAAGATCATATAGTAGTGTGTTCATAAGTATATGTAGACAAGATGCATAGGGATACCTCCCCACATGTTGAGATAGGAAAAAGATTGAATTTTTGACTGATTTTTATTATTTCTGAGGTTTGAATGGTTTATTTTTTATGATTTTTGAGTGATGATTGGTTGTTTTTGGAAATGTTTGAGAGTGTTTTGGATTATATTGATTATGTTTTGGAAGTTCATGATGATTCTTAGTAGAAATATGAGGCTCTGTGATGTTCTGGTAGGTTCTGTTGAGGTTTTGATTAGTTTTGATATCTTCTGTTTAGCTTCTGTTTTGTTTTGATTTTCTTCTATATGAAGCATGGATTGATGATTGATGAAGGTTGAGGTCTTTTGAAAGCTTATTGAATAGTTTTTGATAGTTTGGAATGGTTTTAGTATGAGTTATGTGGATTTGTTGTTCTCTGATGACCTTTTGTAACCCTCTGTAGACCTTCTATAGAGCTGATTGGAGAAAATCACAAAAAAAATATTTTTCTAACACTGTTGATTTTTTGTACATTTGGAGGTTTGAAATAAAGAAGAGGGTGGGAACAACCTCTTGGGAAATCCAAGAAATCACTTGATGGAAATATTTCATGGACCGGTTTACGAAGGGGGGGGAGGTGAAGAGTAAAGATCAATGGAGGAAGGTGAAGGAAAAATGTGTAATGTGAAAAGAAAAGACATGAAATGGATTTGGAGCCATCCAAAGGGCATGTGAGACTCATAATGTCATGGCTTTGGAGCTTTATGATAATTCAAAAAAATGGCACCCTTCTTTGAAGCATTAGTGAAAGAAAAATCAGGCACATGAGTTTGTAAGATTTTTTAAAAATACTTCCACTCCGATCCAAAAAAAAAATTTCAACAGGAAAGTTGTAGCGCGTGAGCTGAAGTTTTTGTTAGTATTTTTTTATAATTTTTTGGACAAGTTGGGAGATATGGCCAAAATGGTGGACGCCAACTTTTTCCAACTGCGGTGGAGACCACCTCCCAATTTTATACACACCCACACTTAACACTTCCATAAAAGATCATTCATTAGACTCCCAACCCTTTTTCCTCTCTTCTCCTCTCTCGCAAGCTAATAAACCATTATAATTCCCCTCCTAAATCACCCTCAAATCATCCTTAATTGTAGTAGTAATGTATGAATTCTCACTACTCTCTCTCCATTATTGTTAGATATGATCTTATTTTATGAAGATTCTCTATATTTTTTTATAGGAGAGCTCTTGGACTCAAGATATGGAGGGGAGAATGGAGATAACTCACCTATGATGGAACTTTATTAAGTACAAAATTGGTCAACAAAACATTTAGATGGAGCTTCCACATTGGTGGAGCCACCTTAATGCAGCTTTGGTGGTGTTAATTCCTATTCTATCTTAACCTCCTCCTTAAACACCCTCAAGGCCTATATAAAGAGGCCTTCTCCTTTGTAATTTACAAGAGAGAGCCAAGAGGCCTTATTCAGCCCTATTGAGCCTTCCCCATTCTCTCTCATGAGCTTATGCAGTTCATGCCCTTACTATAGCTTATGCATGCTCTTCAGTGTAATAAGCCCATGCTATTGGTATTTATATTTTGTATATTGGTTATGTCTTGAGGGTTCTCCATCTCTTTTGCCCTCTTAAGTTTTATTCATTCATCAATCTTTTGTAATTCTCTCTCTCTCTCTCTCTCTCGCCCTCTCTTAGTTTTCCTCTCTTCTCCCCCACAAGCTCCTCTCCCTCTTCCATAGCATCCTAGTCCACTGTTCCATGATTAGGTGGTGCCCTTACCTTATTCACTTTGTGTCAGAAGGGAGTTTGGCATAGTATAGAGGCTGCCATACCAAATTTCCTTCGTCATAAATTGGTGCCCCCGCTGAGGACATTCTCATCCACAATTATATACCTCCTTATGCGAGACGATACAACACATAGTGGTGCATCCTCTACAACAAGTGCTCCAAATAGCTCTTCTCCAATGCCTTCACCAACTCTTTTTGAAGCTAGTCGAAGTCCATGACTCCCACAATGGTCTCCCAAGGAAGCCCAAGAAAGGAAGTATGCCTATTGAATGATGACACGTATGCAGGTAAAAGGTGTTCACCTTAGAAATTCCATTCTCTCACAATGGAAAAAATCATGTTGCCATCGGTTCTCATAATTGTGGTGAGTGTTTTGCAAATAAAGTGAAGGCACTTTCGAGAGGTCCTCGTCTCCAAATCATCAAATCCCTCTCTCTCTCTGGCCAATCCACATCAAAGGAGGACAACTATGCATGAACGGTTCATCTTTGTACTCTACTAAGGCAACATGGCATTTCCAATCTTCTTTGGGCGCAATGAAAAAAATGCAGTGGATTTTTTCGACAACCTTGAGATGGCCTTCCTTGTCTCTGGGAGGGATGATGAAGCATTAAAGTTAAGGGCTTTTCCTTTGGTGCTCAAGGAAGAATCTAGAATGTGGTTCCAAACTCTAAATCTGGCCCAAAGAGCTGAATGGGAGGGATTGAAGGAAGCTTTCTTGTAGAGATTTCAACAAACTAACTTAGCTGAAGAGTTATGACAACGACTTTTGGCCCTCTATAAAAGTGATCCTTATGGTTATGCAACTTATGAGGAAGGGTTTTTTAAGCTTTGGGTGCAGTAGTCAGACTCACTGAATCCTGGTGAGAGAGCTCCAAACTGCCTTCAAAAGGATCGATTTATTTCAGGTGTGTACCCCTTGCTCAAGGAGAAGGTAAAGGTGAAATTTCCAAACACTTTTGAAGATGCTTTGAGAATCACTAGGGAAAAGAATTGAAAGATTCTCTACCAAGCCCAAGCTAGCCAAGCAATTTTGGGAAACAACATCACAACTATGGAGGCCTCTCAAGTTCCCCCAAATGTATCTAATGCACTAGGCCTTGTTAGAGGTCAAAAAGACATGATCCAACAAAAAAAAATCTTACTAATCAACTAGAGGGTTTGAGAGTAAATCTTGTGCAAGGTGCAAGAAGACCTATCGAGGGGAATGGTGGGAATCGACCACAAATGCAGCGACAAGCAAGGGAGATGTTGTGTTATAATTGTGGAGGAAATGGACATAGCATGTACAATTGTCCTCACCCTAGAAGATATGATCACCCTGCCAAAGATCCTCAATAACAAGTAAGCCCTCCTCATGCTAGGACTCAAGAGCAAGAGCAACCATGTCCTGCAATTTTACAACCACCTTATGTTCAAGATGAAACCTCTACTGTTCAACCAAATGTTAATGTCATAAAAATAGAGGAGGTGGTCAGGGATAGAAGGCTCCAAGAAGAAATAACGAGAGGTAAGATGAAGGTAGATGTAGTAGAGACCATGCCTATCAAGTGGGTACGTGTCCAAATTAAGGCAAGCAAGGAAGCAATCAATGAGGCAAGTACATCACAGGCACCTAGAGATGAAGGGAAGAAGAGAAAGACTTGAACTAGGTCTAAAATTGATATCTCTGACTTCCCTTTGGGTTCTCGGACACAACCTTATGATCTGATAGCAGATGTGAGCTCTCAAGGGCCAAAAATTACTTGGCCACAACTACTTCATGCCTCTCCAAAGCTACGACAACAATGGTAAAAAATGGTAAGCACAAGGGCAAGGCAAGGTAAAATGGTTAGTGCAATCAAGTCATATGGCCTCAAAGTTATAGTGCCTTTAGTGGAGGCTCAAATCAAAGGTCAACAGATTCGACAAACATACATCCATAGTGGAGTAGAGGTTTGTGCCATGACAAAAAAGCTTATGCATCAATTAGGCTTAGAAGTAATGGAATCCTCAACCTTTAGGGCAAAGATGGCCAACAATGATGCGGTCACATGTGTGGGTGTAGTGAAATCTTTGAGAGTTTCTGTTTTTGGAATCACTGCAGCAGTGGATGTTTATGTGATGCCAGTAAAGGGATCCCCTCATCTTAGGGAGACCTTGGCTTATGGGCATCAAAGCTAGGCAAGATTGGGCAACAGGGGATATGGAGTTGAGGCCACGTAAAGTGGGTGGCCATGATCAAAAGTCAGTTTACAACTTGAAGAGTGGGCGTCAAGAGAACCTTGAACTAGAAATGTCTGCCGATGAGTGGAGCTCAAGTGGATGTTCCTCATCGGTAGAAGAGGAAGAGAGTTCAAGTGGAGAGAGTGATAGCACTCTCGAAGTTATGGGCGTCACCTTAAAGAAACCTACCTCATCAGAAGACAACCCAAGAATCCAAGGAGAAGATGTGTGGGATAGCTTAGAGAAGATGATATCCAAGGATATAAAGGATGAAGAAAGGGAGGGTTATGTGAATGTTCTCAAGAAGCATGCATCATTGTTTATTTCTGATTATACTCACATTACAGGTGTCATTGTAGTGAAGCATCACATCCAACTCAAATAAAGAAGCAAACCTGTAGTACAAAGATTGAGAAGACTGGGAGTTGTGCAATAGGATACACTGTTAACGAAGGTGAAGAGACTCTTGAATGTAGGATTGATATGCCCAGTGGAAGATTCAGAATGGGTCCCCCTAGTAGTAGTGAGGCCAAAGAAAAATGGTAAGTGGCGAGTATGCATAGATTACAAGCCATAAATGCTGCAACAAAGAGGGACCACTTCCCTCTTCCATTTTAGGATGAAATCTTGAATGAAGTAGCGGGACATGAGTAGTGTGTGATGGCTACTTTGGCTACTTCCAAATTCACATTGTAGAGGAGGATCAAAAGAATACCACTTTCATCACACCATGGGGCTATTTTTCCTTTTGGGTCATGCCCTTTGGTCTCACAAATGCCCCATCAACCTTTCAACGATTCATGAATATGGTCTTCCAACCTTACTTTGGTAAGTCCATAAGGGTTTTCATTGATGACTTTTGTATTTATAGCTCAAGCAACATACATCTACCCAATGTTGATAAAGGATTTACTTTGGTAAGTCCATAAGGGTTTTCATTGATGATTTTTGTATTTATAGCTCAAGCAACATACATCTACCCAATGTTGATGAAGGATTTACTTGCTTAGCTAGGTTGGGTGGACAACTAAATAAGGATAAATGTCACATTGGGGAAAGCAAGGTTACACTACTAGGGCATGTAGTGTCAATTGAAGGAATTGAGGTAGATCCAAAAAATGTAGAAACATTGCCAGCTCTACCTTCCCCAACCTCCATCAAACAATTAGTCTCCTTCTTACAAAAGCTAAGATATTTGGGTAGATTTATACACTTACTCTCTTAGGCCATATATCCCTTGCAGCAAATTGACACGCCAAGAAACACTTGTATAGAGTGAACAAAGTGAAGGACATTTTAAGGAGATAAAGAAAATGTTGGGGTCACTTCCTATAATCCTCCAGCCTTGTTGGGAAGAAACATTCTTTGTAAACCCTAGTGCGAGAGAAGAGGCCATTGGTGCTGCTCTCCTATAAAAAGATCCAAAAAAATCCTTCATGAGGCCTATGTATTTTGCCAACCGCCTCATGAAAGCCTCAAAGAAGGCTTACACCTCCATGGAACAACTAGTGTTGGCCCTCATGCTTGCAGTAACCAAATTTCAGCCATATTTGCTTCCAAAGAGGTTTGTGATCATCACTGTGGAGGATATGTTTTCCTATGCACTACAACATATGGAAATCTCTGGCAAAATAGCAAACCAGTGCATGTTGAAAAAACAACTCGAGCATGCCTGGCTAATATTTTGACAAAGAGGTGCTATGAGAAAAATCTCATGGTGAAAAGAGTTTTATTATACATTGCAGGTTGAAAAAACAAATCAAGCATGCCTGGCTGATATTTTGACAAAGAGGTGCTATGAGAAAAATCTCAGGGTGAAAAGAAAGGACCTTCCACCACCCCCATCCATAAGGACTCTTGTAGATGCTTATAGCCTCTACTTTGATGGTGCACACAAGAGAACTAAGGATAAGGCAGCCACATGCATTGTTGTTTTCTCTCCTTTAGGAGAGAAAATCTATGGTGAAGGAATCATCTTGGAAGGTGTCCACTCTAATAATGAGGCAGAATATCAAGCTTTAATTCATGGTCTTTGTTGGTGTCTTAGTAATTCAATCGAGAGGTTGAATGCTTTTGGAGACTCCATGCTATTGGTAATGCAGATGCAAGGTACATGGGCATGCAAAAATACAAACCTCTCTAGTAAAATAAGAGAGGCGAAATCTCTTATGACAAGATTTAGGGAGGCACAAGTACATCATGTACCAAGAGACCAATACAAGGATGCCAACCATCTAGCATCATCAAAACTGAATGAGTCAATGGTGGGAGCAGTGACTATCAAACCCCCACTTCAGCAATGCAAGGAAGACTTAGAAGATATTCTACACCTCTTAGAGCAAGGAGAAGCTCCCAAACACTTGACTAAGAAAGAAAGACAGTGGCTAGCTCGGAAGGTTACAAGATATCGCATGGTATATGATAGTTTGTATTGTCTTGGTAAGGATGGTGTGCTTAGGAAGGTGCCTTCAAAGTGGAAAATTGAAAAAATGTTAAAAGCTTGCCATGATGATGTGTGTGGAGGCTACTTTGCACACGACATTACAAGTAGAAAGGTTCTACAAGTCGGCTTTACTTGGCCCAGTCTACACCAAGGTGTCACATATTGGTGTCAAACATTTGAAGAATGTTAGAAATCAGGACCACGACGGCTCATAGCAAAACCCCAAACCCCAATCAAGGTTTATGGACCCTTTGAGAAGTGGGAAATTGATGCCATAGGGCCTCTACCACACACTCCATCAGGAAAAGAGTATATTATGACGGGGGTAGATTACATGACTAGATGGGCCGAGGCTATACCAACTTGAAGAATCACTGCTAAGGAAGTGAGTAAATTCATCTTTGACCACATTTGTTGTAGGTTTTGTACACCTCTTGAAATACTATCAGATAGAGGACCAGGGTTTAGAGCTAATGTGGTGGGTGAACTCATGCAAAAGCTAAATATTCAACGATGACACTCTAGCCCTTACTACCCTCAATGCAATGGATTGGTGGAGAAGGTAAATGGAATGATTTGTAAAATCATCAACAAACAAGTACATTCAAGGCCCTGAGATCGTGACAAGCACCTTAGTGGAGCTCTATGGGCTTACAGAACCTCCTTCAAAACCATGTTAGGGTTCATACCTTTTCATCTAGTTTATGGACAAGAGGCTCTTTTTCCTATTGAGGTGAAATAATCTAGCCTTCGGGTATTAGGTGGCATAGTAGACTCTCAAAAGGAGAAGTTACATCAAAGATTGCTGGACCTAGAGAGGCTACAATTGGATCATGAGGAAGCCATCAACCACTACTCCTAGGAAGCTCAGAAGTGTAGAGAAACGTTCAACAAGAAGCTAATAGATAAAAACATCAAGGAGGGATCTTTAGTGCTTCGATATGACAATGAATTTAATAAAAGAAAGGATGGCAAGTTTCTCCTACTGGTGGGAGGGACCGTTTTGGGTCACAAAAAAATTCAACAATGGCTCCTAAAAACTTCAAGACATTGAGGGAAAAGTGCACAAGACCAGGGTAAATGGATGGCGCTTGAAACCCTATCACATCAGGGTGGGGTCAACTCAAGATACCAAAGAGTGTCTAGAGGCATAAATACCTCTAGCTAGGTTGGGGGGGGCTACATGATCCAAGAAAATCACAAAAAAATATTTTTCTAACACTTTGTTGATTTTTTGTACATTTGGAGGTTTGAAATAAAGAAGAGGGTGGGAACAACCTCTTGGGAAATCCAAGAAATCACTAGATGGAAATATTTCATGGACCGGTTTACCAAGGGGCGTGAAGAGAAAAGATCAATGCAGGAAGGTGAAGAAAAAATGTGTAATGTGAAAAGAAAAGACATGAAATGGATTTGGAGCCATCCAAAGGGCATGTGAGGCTCATAATGTCATGGCTTTGGAGCCTTATGATAATTCAAACAAATGGTACATGATTTTGTAAGATTTTTTAAAAATACTTCCACTCTGATCCAAAAACACTTTTCAATATAAAAGTTGTAGGCGTGAGCTGAAGTCTTGGCTGGTATTTTTTTATAACTTTTTGAAGCTACGAGTCAGGAGATATGGCCAAAATGGTGGACGCCAACCTTTTCCAACTACGGTGGAGACCACCTCCCAATTTTATACACACCCACACTTTTGTTGAGATGGCAAGCTCAACACATGTGGACATGGATGATGGACCGCCTGGTTAGATGGGTCCACCCGTCTACACTTAGCACGTCGGTGGTCATTATGACTCTCACATGGCCACTGACTCATTACTTATTATATTCAGGTTGTTACACCTATTTACAGCTGGCATAGTTATAGCGCCATTCGACTAGTGTAGTCGGTTATGCATTGTTTGACTTAGTAGGCCACTTTCCTTTTATGTTGTATCTTATCTATACTTTGTGTACATTGTAAAGTGTGTGGAAGAAGAAGAAGAAATCAGCAAGAAAACGTTTTGGCCTCCATCTCTCTTCTTGTCTCTTGAGTGAGCTTTTCCTTGTGCATTCTGTGTGTGTTCGGCGCAGCATCTTGAGCAATCCCCTCCACCACGCGATTCTTGACATGGTATCAGAGCCGCGCCATTGAGAGAGGCTGATTTCGAAGGTTGAAGTGAAGGAGAAGAAGCAAGGTTCGAGCAAGCAAGCTACGGGTAAGAATCTCTCCCATTCTTCCACTCCTTCTCTTGGATAGTGCCTGTGGAGGCACCGGAAGCAGGGCAGAGCAAAAATCTCAGATTGCAGTGAGATTTGGTGTGCGCGAAGAGCGCTGTATATTCTGCAGATAAGCGCTTTAGGGCCGTCCCGCAGAGATTTTGGGCATTTGAGGCCGTTTCAGGGGTCGTTTTAGAGCCGCAAGGTTGCGGACAGCAGTTTCGGGGTACACTGTGACTTCGACTGTATTGACCGAACGTGGGTGCGCAGGTTACAGATTTCAAATCTGTAAGTTCAAAGGTGTTTACCAGTGAGTAAACACAAGGCTTATCTGCAAACTGGTTGCAGATTGCATGTATTGTTGAGCAGACAGTGGAAAAGGCTGTCTGGTGAATTGCTGTGTACTACAGGTCGAGGGTTGCAGAAGATTTGCTTGCTGTTTGGTATTATTATTGTGATAATGGCAGAGAATAGTGGAAGCCCCATCATTGAGAAGCTCGACAAGAACAACTACCCTTCATGGAAGTTCCGTGTCACGAACTTTCTTATTGGAAAAGGCCTCTACGAGTTCGTTTCAGGTGAAGAAAAGGAGCCGGAGGTGAGTGATCCTCCAACTGCAGAAGAGACAAAGGCACGAAAGGAATGGAATGCAAAAGACAAGAAGGTCATGTATTGGTTGTCTGCAGTAATTGACAATAACATGCTGGGACACATTAGAAATGCAGAGAATGCATATGCAGCTTGGACCATACTTGAAAGTATGTTTTCTGTAAATACAAAGGCACGAAAGATTCAACTCAAGCAAGAGTTGAATACATTAAAGAAAGGGAAGATGTCTATCAATGAGTATGCACTGAAGGTAAGAAGCATTGCAGATGCATTGGCAGCGATTGATGCAATGCCCAATGATGATGATTTGGTGTCGTCTACCTTGGGTGGACTTAACAATGAAAAGGCTTGGAAGTCTTTTGTAACTTCCGTATATGTCAGAAAGCCATTTCCAGATTTCGATGAATTGGTCTCTCTTATGATCACTGAAGAGATCAACATGCAGAGTGAGACATCTGAAAGAAGTGGTGAACAGGTCCAAGCTTTCTACTCCAGTTCTGGAAGGGGACGTGGCAGGTTCTCTTCAAGAGGCCGTGGTGCAGGACGTGGTAGTGATAACCAGCAAAACAGATTGAATCAGCAATTTGGCGATATGCAGGTTTCAGGAGGTTGTGGTAACTTTAGAGGCAGGGGGAGCTTTAGAGGAAGAGGTGGATGGCAGAACAGAGGTTCTAACAACTCTGGTATTGTGTGCCACTACTGTGGCAAAACAGGTCATATTGCAGCCCAATGTTATGCTAAGAGAGATGATATCCGCAGTGGTAAGTTGCAGCAAGGAAACTATGCATCGTCTTCACGACAGAATGAAGACAAAAATGAACGTTTGTTCGTTATGCAGCATATGTTGAATGCTGTTACAGGAAAGGGAACACATGAAGATGTTTGGTATGTTGATTCAGGTGCATCCAATCATATGACTAGCCATGCAGAATGGTTTGGAGAGATGCAGGATTTGCAGAATGCAGGTTATGTGCAGACGGGTGATGACTCATGCCACCCAATTTCACACATTGGAAAAGTTCCCTTGTCCTTGCATGATGGTAAGACAAAGAGTCTTTCAGATGTATTACATGTGCCATCTATTACAAAGAATTTGGTGTCAGTTGGTCAAATGGTAGAGCAAGGGCTGCAAGTCAGATTTAATGCAAAGGGCTGCTTTGTAGAAGACTTCAATGACAAGTGCAGGTTGGTAGCAAAGGGAAGTAGAGTTGGACGTATGTTCACTCTAGATGCTGGAATTCCTACTATGAATGCGGCTATGTATGCCAAACGAAAAGGTGTTGTTGCAGACATTGAAATTTGGCACAAACGCATTGGACATGCAAATGTACAAAGGCTGAAATTAATGCAGTCCAAAGGGTTGGTTACAGGTTTGCCTACATTTAAAGTTGCAGAATTTTAGAAGGTATGTGAAGCATGTCAGTTTGGTAAGCAGGCAAGACAACCCTTTTCACATGACAGAGATGTAAGCAGAAATATCCTTGATGTTGTGCATACAGACATTTGGGGGCCTACACAAAATGTATCTCTTGGAGGCAGTTCATACTTTGTCACATTCATTGATGATTGCTCTAGAAAGCTGTGGGTATATTTTATGAAGGAAAAGAGTGAAGCTTTTGAGCACTTTAGAACTTTCAAGGCTGCAGTTGAAAGAGAAACAGGCTTGAAAGTAAAGTGCCTGAGGTCAGATGGAGGGGGAGAGTACCTCTCAAATGAGTTCAGTGATTTTCTGAGGTCTCATGGGATAAAGAGACAGTTCACATGCAGGTATACCCCACATCAAAATGGGGTTGCAGAAAGGAAAAACAGGCATATTGCAGAAGTTGCACGCGCCTTGATGGCTGAAAAGAATATGCCTAAGCATTTTTTGTCTGAGGCTGTTCATACTGCTGTTTATATTATGAACAGAACTCCCACAGCTGCAGTTCATGGTATGACCCCTGAAGAATGTTTTACAGGTAAGAAACCTGATGTTTCACACTTGAAAGTATTTGGCTGCATTACGTATGTTCATGTGCCAGATGAGTTGCGGAAGAAACTGGATCCAAAGGCTGAAAAGTGTATCTTTATTGGATACTCTTTAGAGCAGAAAGGGTATCGTTGTTACAACCCTGTCACATGTAAGTTCAGAGTGAGCAGGGATGTCATCTTTGATGAAATGAGCAGTTGGTATGCATCTAGTGGTGATGCATTGGATGTTGATGATGATCATGATACTCATGTGCAGGCTGAAAAGCAAGAATCACAGACTCTTAGTGGACCAGAGACATCATCTGGTAGTCCTTGGTCTGGGAGACTAAGGAGTACCTCTACATCTTCGGGTGCATCTAGTAGCACTACAGGTAAAGACAAAGGAAAGAATAAGGTGTCAGAAGGCATTGATGCAGTTCTTGATGGAGACTCCAGTGGCTCAGAGAGCTTGGATGATGAGCTTGGCATTCCTTCAGTGAGGACTCCAGGTGTGCAGAGAGCACGTGTTAATGCAAAGACTCCATTGAGTGATCCAGTGGTACGCAGGTCTAGCACGGTGAGATACCCTGTTAAAAGATTTGGTTTTGAGGGTTATGCAGCTCACCATTATGCTTATATAACTAGTTGAGGATGTTGAGCCCACATGTTTTGAGGAGGCTGTTGGTCATGCTCATTGGGATGCAGCAATGGATGAGGAGATGGCTGCACTAGAGGCCAATAAGACTTGGGATCTAGTATCATTGCCAAAGGGAAAGAAAGCTATTGGATGTAAGTGGGTTTATAAGATTAAGCACAATGCAGATGGTTCTATTAGCAGGTACAAAGCTAGGCTGGTTGCAAAAGGCTATGCCCAGACATATGGCATAGATTATGATGAAACCTTCATTCCAGTTGCTAGGATGGCAACTGTCAGATGTGTGATTGCTTTGGCAACAGCGAAAGGTTGGAGGTTGCAGCAAATGGATGTAAAGAATGCCTTCTTGCATGGTGATTTGCAGGAAGAAGTGTATATGGATCAGCCAGCAGGTTATGAAGATTTAGAGCATCCCACGTATGTGTGCAGGTTGAAGAAGGCACTCTATGGACTCAAGCAAGCACCTAGAGCATGGTCTAACAAGATCAGAGAGTATCTTGTCAATATTGGCTTTTATGTTTCTGATGCTGATCACTCACTTTATGTGAGAAAGGGAGATACAGGTTTGGTCATCATAGTCATTCATCTATGTGGATGACTTAATTATTACAGGTGATAGTGATAGTGGGATTGCTGAAGTCAAGGGCTGTTTGAAGATGAAGTTTGAGATGAAGGATTTAGGTGAGCTAAGGTACTTCCTTGGCATTGAGGTGATCAAATGTGATGATGGTATATGGCTGTCCCAAAGACAGTATGGCTTGGATATGTTGTCCAAGTATGGTATGACTGCATGCAAACCACTTTCAGTCCCGTTGGAGCAGAATGTAAAGCTAAGTGCTGATGTTGGGGATGAGATAGAAGACCCTACTATGTTCAGGAGGATAGTGGGGAGTTTGATCTACATGACCATTACAAGGCCAGACTTGAGCTATGCTGTTGGTCTTGTGAGTCAGTTTATGCAAGTACCTAGAAAGCCACATTTGGATGCAGTGAGACGCATATTGAGATATGTGAAGTCCACATTACATTATGGGCTTTTCTATGAGGCAGGTACAGATGTACAGGTGTTTGGATACACAGATGCAGATTGGGCTGGTAGTATGTCTGATAGAAGATCTACCAGCGGATACATGTTCTCTCTTGGTAGTGCAGCAGTTGCATGGAGCAGCAAAAAGCAATCTACAGTTGCTTTGTCGAGTACAGAGGCTGAGTATAGAGGTGCTGCTGTTACAGCATGTGAGGTAGTATGGCTGCAAAAGTTACTGGCTGATTTGGATGTGCAGGTGGAAGGTCCAGTTGTCATTTATTGTGACAACATGAGCAGTATACAGTTGGCTAGGAACCCTGTGTTCCATGCCAGGACAAAACATATTGAGGTACACTACCACTTTGTGAGAGAGAAGGTACTAGCAGGTGAGATTGACTTGGTGTATGTCAGCACACAGGATTAGATAGCTGATATCTTCATGAAGGCATTGGGTACAGAGAAGCTTCAAAAGTTTCGAAGCTTACTTGGAGTTGCAGAGATGCAGTTGAGCTTGAGGGGGAGTGTTGAGATGGCAAGCTCAACACATGTGGACATGGATGATGGACCGCCTGGTTAGATGGGTCCACACGTCTACACTTAGCACGTCGGTGGTCATTATGACTCTCACATGGCCACTGACTCATTACTTATTATATTCAGGTTGTTACACCTATTTACAGCTGGCATAGTTATAGCGCCATTTGACTAGTGTAGTCGGTTATGCATTGTTTGACTTAGTAGGCCACTTTCCTTTTATGTTGTATCTTATCTATACTTTGTGTACATTGTAAAGTGTGTGGAAGAAGAAGAAGAAATCAGCAAGAAAACGTTTTGGCCTCCATCTCTCTTCTTGTCTCTTGAGTGAGCTTCTCCTTGTGCATTCTGTGTGTGTTCGGCGCAGCATCTTGAGCAATCCCCTCCACCACGCGATTCTTGACAACTTTCTTCCCCACACTTAATACTTCCATAAAACATTATTCATTAGACTCCCAACCCTTTCCTCTCTCTTCTCTCTCAAGCTAATAAACCATTAGAATTCCCCTCCTAAATCACCCTCAAATCATCCTTAATTGTAGTAGTAATGTATGAATTCTCACTACTCTCTCTCCATTATTGCTAGATATTATCTTATTTTATGAAGATTCTCTATATTTTTTTATAGGAGAGCTCTTGGACTTAAGCTATGGGGGGGAGAATTGAGACAACTCATCTATGATGGAACTTGATTAAGTACAAAATTGGTCAACAAAACATCTAAATGGAGCTTCCACATTGGTGGAACCGCCTTAATGTAGCTTTGGTGGTGTTAATTCCTATTCTATCTTAACCTTCTCCCTAAACACCCTCAAAGGCTATTTAAAGAGGCCTTCTCCTTTGTAATTTGCAAGAGAGAGCCAAGAGGCCTTCTTCAGCCCTATTTAGCCTTCCCAATTCTCTCTCATGAGCTTATGCAATTCATTCCCTTACTATAGCTTATCCATGCTCTACAGTGTAATAAGCCCATGCTATTGGTGTCCATATTGTGTATATTGGTTATGTCTTGAGGGTTCTCCATCTCTTGTCCCCTCTTAAGTTTTGTTGATTCATCTATCTTTTGTAGATCTCTCTCTCTCTCTCTCTCTCTCTCTCTCTCTCTCTCTCTCTCTCTCTCTCTCTCTCTCTCTCTTAGTTTTCCTCTTTTCTCCCCCACAAGCTCCTCTCCCTCTTGCATAGCGTCCTAGTCCGCTCTTCCATGACTAGGTGGTTCCCTTACCTCATTCACTTTGTGAAAGAAGGGAGTTTGGCATAGTATAGAGGCTGCCATACCGAATTTCTTTCGTGAGAGCCTCTGTCTCTTCTCTATTCCAGTTCTGTTATGTTCTATAGATCTTCTATAAGTGTTCTGTAGAATGTATGTGTGACTTTGAGAAATTTTTCTAACTTTTGGAAAGGATGAATCTAAGTTTAAAATAGCTTTAAAAATTAAAAGAAGCAGCTATTGAAGCTTGAAGAGCAGACTAGAGTGACAGTGACAGTAGTAAGCTATGAAGAGACACTATAGTGGCTCTAGTGCCCTTTCATACCTCCCATACCTCTTGGGAGGTGCATCCATGACCTAAGAAGTATTATTAAGTTCCATTCTTGAGTATTGTAGTGAGAAGATGATGTACTATTGATGGAGAGAGAGAGAGAGAGAGAGAGAGTCAGAGATAACCAATTCTGTCAAAACAATGTATCTTTCCATGAGAGATTGAGAGAGAAAACTATGAAGACATTGAAAAAGAATACTATGTGATTGATTTTCATTCAAAAGTGGTGTATTCCTTTGTGTTCTTGTTTGTTATGATGGATTTTACGAAGAAATTGAAGATTATGGTTTATTCTATCAAATCCGTGGGAGATATCTACTATGTTGTTGCGTGAAGATTTGCTGTTTTCCTTGTTTTGGTCATCAAAGCAATGAAATAAAAGCTTGTTGATGTTACAAGATAGATTTTCTTGCAATAGAATCCTTTTTTCCTTGGTGTTCCTCTTGGGGCTCCATGTTTTTTGTGCACAACCGAGGAAGCTTGCCATCAACAAGCATTAGAAGAGGTTGAAAATGAGGGGAATGGTGTTGCCAAGAAGAGGAGAATTCAATGGATGTTTGCAAAGTTCCTTCTTCCACTGAAGAGCTGGAGATTCTTATTGCCAAAGCCACTTTCCACAAGAAGTTCATCCCACAATGGCGGAAACATATTACCATCATGATACAAGCTCTATGCGGTGAACTATTTCCTCTTCCTGTTGAAGCAACAGAGACGTGCATCTTGGTGGCAAATTGTTTGGGAACAAACTGAAGAGAAGAAACAGAGAGAATGACCATTCATGAAATATTTGGCATTCATTGAGAAGTTTCCAGACATCATTAAGTGGGAGATCAGCTTTAGATTATGTACAAGAGAGCAATTTTTTATATGAACACTATAATTTTGGCATATTTACAATCTTTACATCCTCTCTATATCAGAATTGTCCAAATAGTCAATGTCGTCAGTCGAGTCCTCATCATCTAAGTCAAGGGCATTGAGATAAGGATATGGCATTCTGACTCGGGGTTCTAGTCGTGGAGTTCAAGGGTCATACACAGGTGGTATTGAGAGGATTTGATGAGAAGCGCAGTTGATTAGATTCTCAACAATCTTCACTCTAAACAGAAGAAGGTAATCATCTGTATAAGTTGCTAATTAAGTGCTCACCCTATATAAAATCATAGAAATGAGATTAAGTATAAAATTGTTAAGGCTAGGTGGGGTTAAATTCACAAAAAGTAGAATTACATCATCCATTTGTTGCCCAAGTAGATGTTCTAGGTGCATTTTTGCATTGTAGCAAACTTTCCATCCACAGTTATGGTCGGCACCTTGCTCCAACACTCTATAAAGAATAATTCTTGTGCGTTCCAATGTTTTGTGATCTCGAACCATTGCCTCGAAGCCCTTTTAGTAGCTTTTCGAAAGAACTATTTTGGTAAAGAAAAACACACTTAGTGCTTCTCTTTCTCCCCCTCTCCCTCTCCCTCTCATGGAACTTATTGCTTCTTCACATTTTCATGGTATCCTTGCATTGAGTTAGCTAGAAAGCATTTCTATGTGGGAATATCATAAACAATCAGGCTCCAACGAGATCTACAAGGCAAGGGGGACAATAAAGTTTGGCAATAAAAGAAATATTTGAGATAACTTAAAAGAAACATGCTAAGAATGCCTTACATTTCATGGTATGCCATAACCAAATGTTGTACGAGATCAAAATTGCAATCTTGGTACCACATGTACACGTCCAGATAAGATGTTATCTCCTAGGTCAAAACTATCAATAGGAGAGAATCTATGAAAAAAACCTTCTCTTGAACATCAGAGGGAATATATACCAAAATTAAGTTGCAAAATCAAATAAATAGTAAGATTTAGGCCATAGGCATATACGAGAAAAACATGCAAAATTTTCAAAGTTTCACGATACCTTAAGACTGCAATAATTACACGATCCTTGACCTCCTTTTGAAGGTGTGAGAGGACTCAAATAACCTTCTCGCTAAAGCGGATGGCATTGAGTTGTTGTTGGTGTGGCCTTCTTAAAGGCAGCACAACATCAAAAAATGGACCCATCATCTCAAGCTCCTCATGATTGTCCTCATGCATGCTAACATGCCTCTCTCTTTTCTACATCATCTCTCTCTCAGCCCCTCTATCTCCCTAGCCTCCGTCTCACGAGCCTCCCTTTCTTCTCAGAAACTTTATGGGCATTTAGCCTTGTGTTGCGAGAATCCAAGGGTGTGACATCAGCCACCCTCACCACCTTGCTCCTCTTTTAGGGGAGAGATCTTTAAAATTCCCTTCATCTTCCTGTCTGTAATGCCTTATGGGACAATGCAAAGTTTCCCTTTTTTCATTGAAGACCCTATCAAGATATCTTGGAGGTATGAAAAAATGCGCTTGCTTAGAAGTAGATCCATTCCAAAAATTGATCAACAATCTTTAAATGGACTAGAACAACAATTACAAGAAGAAGCTAGGCCATATTCAAAGAGGCCAATAGTAGAGGAGTGAGCTTCATTGTTGTATACTCAAGAATAGTGGTTTTTCAGAAAAAGTGAGTTGTATATTTGTTATGTAGAATGTTCCTTCCAAAAATAGATAGTTGATAAGTGTTCCTCTGTGTCAAAATTTCTACAAACACCTTAAGTATTTACAAGGAACTGTTGGTTATGGGTATCCAAGTTCTCCTTGCCTTTGTCTAGTTTGTTGTCACATAGTATGTTTGATCGATGCATTAGAATTCTCCCATGATTTTTTTCTTCTGTCTCTCCAAATGTTGCATTTCTTTGTTGTTCTTAGTGCTTCTTTTCTATTAGCTCTATGGAAAATCTTTCTATATATCCATTGGCGTAATTCTTCTAAACTTTCAACTCTCTCTACTCCTCCACCATGTCTTGCATGGCTAAAACAGTCAATGCATGCTTCATAATGGGTTTTCTCCATACCTTGAGTTGACCATACTAATAAACTACCATATTCATTGGCAAACCAAGGGGTGTGGTTATATATAATGTGCTATCAAATCATAAGAAATGATGCCAGATTAGTGCTTCATGCACCTACGATTAAGCAATTATACTTTATCAGATATTATGAAGATAATGTACCATGTAGTGGGGTAATGTGTTGATCTATCTATCCATGCACTAACCATTGACTTTTTTAATTCATCCCAATCCTATTTCAAAGGTGTGGTAGTCATTTGAGTTTCATGCATGCATGTCACAAAACTTAATGATTGTATCTAAAGAGTTTTGAATGTTGGCCTTGTTGCGTAATCGTGCTTCACCAATGTCAACATGGTCCACAATTGCATTGTGGATGCACTTTCACCTATTGAATTGAATTCTTTGAGTGGATTGTTTTACTTGACTAGGATTATTGAAGGGTGGTGGGAATAAAAATCTTCGTGCTTTCACACCCCCAACAAAGAGTTTCTTTATGTCTTGACCATCCTTTGACCTTTTCTCTTCCCTTTCAATCTTCATGTTTTCATTGTGCAAACCATGTCTGATAGTGCCTTCTCAAGTGCTGCAATTGCCTTGACCTGCATAGACCTAGGTCACATTGTCCAAGCAAAACATATATACAATAATAGTAATTTCTCAATGACCCTGCACAGACCATGCATTGTGCAGATATGGACTTGAGGCAAGGAAATATTTAAATTTTCTCTCAAACTTGGATCTTTCAGGTGCCTATTGGGTGCCTTTTTCCAATTCCTTTTGTCAAGTTCCTTTGCCGCATGCATCCAATATATGCATGGGCTCTTTGAATTGGCCCCTTTTGAGACATTGTACATGTACTTTAGGGTCTTCAAATTGCTTGCTAGATGCCACTCTACTTTGAATCTTCCAAATCCTTCCATGTCCAATATTCTCCTATTCCTTTGCTCACTAATGATTTGGGGTATATTTGTCTCATAAAACATCCAATGCAAGGTTTCAAAATTCTCGGTCATAACCTAGAATACACATATATTATAAGCATGTGACATAACAACAATATTAGCATACGTAAACTTCAAATTTAAAATATGTTGCTCACCTCAAAGGATCCCAGATAGAATATATTGTTCTCTAATTGGACACTATACCATTTTGGATTGTGCTTCAAAATTGTTGGATTGAGTGCCCTATTCATCACGTTGATGGTGACCCATTCCAGCTTTTTATCCTTCACAATCTGGCACTCATCAAGCTTGAGTACAAATATTAGGAGACCATCACATTAATCAACAAGAGTCACCTCAAATAATTGAACAAAGTATGACTATAGGGCCTCCAAGTTGTAAAATATATTGTTCTATTTGAACCGTCACCTCCCCTCCTAATCCCAAGTGATACATATCTTGCATATGAAATAGGACTCCTAGGAGTTGTAGAGCTTGATCATGCACTTTTTTTCGCATTCTTTTGAGTGATGTTGGGTTTGGCAATATCAATCCTTGCAACTTAAATTCCTTCATCTTCCTATAAAGAGATTTGTAAATAGTTGTGTATCCCGTGCTAGATATACTTGCCCCATCAACAAAGGTTGCACATCACTTAAGCTAAGCTAACTCCCTCTCAAGAAAATTTCAATCACCTATTTTGCAAGATTTTGGTACATTGTATCCTTCAAAGATTGCTTTGATAGCTTTCTTATCTAGAAGCATTTTAAAGTGTTCAATTGATGTCTCCATGCTTGAAGTCATTTCTTCATTGGGTTGTAGGATATCCCTGTATTCACAATAAAAAAAGTTCAATTATCATAAATTATTTCACAAACAAAGAGCTTACTTACTTCAATGCATGTAGTAGTTTCTTAATACCAATGCTTCATATCTTCATGTCTTGTATATTTCAAAGTTTTCTGCATCATTTGCAAGCCCCTAATATTATTTCTTTAAGCCTCAATTGATCTCTCTATTTCTCTAGCTCTAAAATAGTCTCCTTGTTCTGCAGTAATTTGTGCTTACATTGCTCTAATGTTTGCCTCAAAGAGGCATTCTCCTTCTCTAAAGAATCTCTTTCTAACTTGTGTACATTGGTAATGGCATCGAAATGTTGAGTGTATCCTAAGATGCCATTATAACCATTTCCAACAAAGCTTACTAAGGATGTGATATCCCTGAATGGAGACATGAAGTTATGTAAAGAATCTTTTGGATACAATTTCTCATCAGTCCATAGATCCATATTCCTCTTTCCTTGCAACCTACAAAGTTCTTTGGATGTAGAAGACATGAGAGAGGGTTTGTTTTTCTTACTTATTGGCTCATACTCGTGATCAAGCTCGACATGGAGGTCATCTCCTTTGTGATGTTGATTCCACCCCAGTCATCTCCATTTGTGGTGTTGATTTTGCCCTAGCCATCTCTGTTTGTGATATTGATTAAGCTTCATCCATCCTTGTTTGTGATGTTTGTGAAGTTGTTTCAAAAACATGAGGGAGAATACATGAAAATATTCCATATGTAACGCAGCACGCATAACTTAGGGCTTCATGTAGTCTTTTGGCTTATCTTTTGATAAAAAGAGACTATGTTATTGATTCCAATCGATTCATAACAAGCCGTCAAGTTTTAAGCATTGGGCACTTAATTCCAAGAACTGATCTCTAAACCCTTAATTAAGGCTAATTGACAACCTAAAGGGTACATATTTATTTGTGTATTTTGGAAAAAAGAAAAAAAAATTAGAAAAATTTGAATTTTTAGCCATTTTAATTGATTTTAAATTACCTCTCTCTATGTTGAGGTGGAATTTCTTACAATGCCCAAAGTTGAGTCCAAAATTATCCTAATGGCAATGATTGCATGTTTAATTTAATGCAAAAGGTGAATTTATAGAAGACTTTAATGATAAGTGCAGGTTGGTCACAAAAGAAAGTAGAGTTGATTGCATGTTCACTTTAGATGCTGGAATTCCTGCTATGAATGCTATGCTAAAGAAAAATGAGTAGTTGTAGATATTAAAATATGGCATAAACATATTGAATATAAAAATGTATAAATGTTGAAATTAATACAATCCAAAGGATTCATTATAGGGTTGCTTGCTTTGGAGTTGTAGAATTTCATAAAGTGTGTGAAGCATGTTAGTTTGATAAGTATGCAAAACAACCTTTTTTGCATGACATAGACAATATGACTATAACTATACTTGATGTTGTGCATACGGATATTTAGGGACCTACACAAAACATATCTCTTAGTGCTAGCAAATAGTTTTCCATTTTTATTAATGATTTTTTAAGAAAGCTATGGGTATATATTGTATGAAGGAAAAGATTGATATATTTGAGAAATTCAAAATTTTCGAGACTACAATTCATGGAATGACCCTTGAAGAATGTGTTACATGTAAAAAATCAAATGTGTCACACTTGAAAGTATTTGATTGTCTTGCTTATATTCATGTGCTCGATAAGCTACAAAAGAAGCTTGATCCAAAGGTTGAAATTTTGTATTTTAATTGGATACTCTTTAGATTAAAAAGGGTATTGTTGTTATAACTCTGTTATAGGTGAGTTCAGAGTGAGTAGGGATGTTATTTTTATGAGATAAGCAGTTAGTATGCATCTAATAGTGGACTCGAAGCATCATCTAGTACTATATCTATAGTTAGCCCTTGGTTTGGAGACTAAGAAGTAGCCCCATATCTTCAAGTGTATCTAAAAGTGTTACAAGTAAAGATAAAGAAAAAAAAGAAAGTTTATGATGGTGGAAGTTTGTAGGTATACATAGAGATCCAAAATCATACAACATTCCAACCTTTTTCTAGTTGTTTTCCTCTTGAAATCTCTAGATATACATAGTGATACCACCATTTTATCATGCTCACTAACTTACTTCTTCTCCCCCCTCACTTGCTACCTAGCCTAGCATCATGTTGTTGAGTTATCTGTGCTATTCTTCTGATTGCTATGATGCAAAAATAGATTACTACACCATTTTGATGTGTATTTATTCAAAATATCACTACCACACTACCATCTACATAAATTTTTTAACAATGATACAATAAGAGTATTACAATGATATGAAGAATTGTGTATTCAAAATGAGAACAATCACTACTTATACCTACAGATTTAAAGTGTATCTACTAGTCATTTGGGATCTGATGGATATTCCTATGGTTTAGAGAGTTTGGATGATGAGCTTGTATTCCTTCAAACAAGACATAAGTTTACAGAGAGCACATGGTAATGTAAAGGCTCCACTGAGTAATCTAGGGTACATAGGTCTAGCAAGGTTAAAATACTATTAAAAGATTTGATTTTGAAGTTTATATAGATAACATTTATGCTTATATGGTAAATGTGGTTGAGAATGTTGAGTCCTTTTTTTTAAAGGATGTTGTTGGTTATGCTCATTGGGATGCAGTAATGGATGAGAAGATGGCTACATTAGAGGCCAATAAGTCTTGGGATTTGATACCATTACCTAAGGGCAAGGAAGCTATTGGCTATAAGTGGGCTTACAAAATCAAACATAATGCGGATGGTTCTATTAGTAGATATAAGGCTAGGTTGGTTGCACAAGAATATGCTACAATATATGGCATAGATTATGATAAGTGGGCTTACAAAATAAAACATAATGCAGATGGTTCTATTAGTATATATAAGGCTAGGTTGGTTTCACAAGGATATGCTAAAATATATGGCATAGATTATGAAGAGATTTAGTCCAGTTGTTAGGATGACAACTAGTAGATGTGTGATTGCTTTGGCAACAACCAAAGATTGGAGTTTGTAGAAAATGAATGTCAAGAATGCTTTCTTTCATGGTGAATTGCAAGAAGAGGTATATATAGAGTAACCAATAGGTTACGAGGATTTAGAGCATCCCACATATGTGTGCATGTTAAAGAAGACACTCTATGGGTTGAAGCAGACACCCAAAACATGGTTTGATAAGATCAGAGTCTAGAGTACCTTGTCAACATTGGCTTTTATATTTTTGATGGTGATCATTCACTTTATGTGAGAAAGGGAGATGCAAGTTTAGTTATTATAGCCATCTATGTGGATGACTTGATTATTACAGTTGATAATGATAGTGGGATTGCTAAAGTTAAGGACTTTTTGAAGAAGAAGTTTGAGATGAGGAATTTGGGTAAGTTGAGGTACTTTCTTGGTATTCAAGTAATGAGATGTAACGATGGTATATGGCTATCTCAAAGGAAATATGGCTAGAATATGTTATCCAAGTATGGTATGATAGCATGTAAGTCTCTTTGAATGTCATTGGAATAAAATGTGAAGTTCAGTGCTGATGTTGGGGATGAGATAGAAGACCCTACTATGTTCACAAGAATAGTAGGAAATTTGATTTACATGCCTATCACAAGGCCAGTAGATTTGAGCTATATGTAGATGTCTAGAGAGCCTCACTTGGATGCAATTAGATGCATATTGAAGTATGTGAAGTCCACTTTGTATTATGGACATTTTTATGAGGTACGTAAGGATATACATGTGTTTGGATACACATATACGGACTGGGCTAGTAGCATGTTTGAGAGAAGATCCAGCCAACAAATTCATGTTTTCCCTTGGAGTGTAGTAGTTATATGGAGTAGTAAAATGCAACTTAGGATCACTTTATCAAGTATAGAGGCAGAGTATAAAGGTACCACTACGGCAACATGTGAGGTTGTATGGCTACAAAATTTATTACATGATGTGGATGTGCAAGGAGTTGGTTTAGTTATCATTTAAGTGACAACATGAGCAACATACAGTTATCTAGGAATCTAGTGTTCTATGCTAGGATAAGACACATTGAGATGTATTACCACTTTGTGAGAAAGGAGGTACTTGCAAGAGAGATTGACTAGGTATATGTTAGCACATATGATCATATATCTAATATTTTCACAAAGAACACAATATTAATGAGTTTGGAAATCTCCCAATTTTCATTTTTTGAATACTAAAAAGGTGGCACCAGATAACATGCCCATAAGTTTCTCAAAATCATATGATGTGACATATCATTTGAAAGCGCTTGAAAAATGAAATCTATTGAGCTATAGACCACTCTATTTGGAGTTATAGTGTTCAAGTTATGACAAATCCAAAGATTTGACCATGTGTCTCAAACATATGGAAAATTCCCATATTCCCCAATATGGTGTTAAAGGCATTGGGTGGAGAGAATCTTCAAGAGTTTCGAAGCTTACTTGGAGTTCTAGAGATATAGTTGAGTTTAAGAGGGAGTGTTGAGATGGCAAGCTCAACACATGTGAATATTGATGATGGAATGCTTAGTTAGACAGGTCTTCACGTCTACACTTAGCATGTTGGTGGTCATTATAATCCTCACATGGCCATTAACTTATCACTTATTATATTTAGTTGGTTGCACCTACCTATAACTGGCATAGTTATAGTGGAAATCGATTAGGATAGTCAGTTATGCATTGTTTGACTTACAAGACCACTTTCCTTTATATTGTACCTTATCTACACTTTGTGTACATTGTATTGTGTGTGGAAGAAGAAAACAAAATCAGAAAGAAAACATTTTGGCGTCCATCTCTCTTCTTGTGTTGTTAAGTGAGATTCCTCTTGTGTGTATGGTATGTGTTTAGTGCAACAACTCAAACAAGTCTCCCTACCATATGATTCTTGATAGAAACTAACAAGGAAATATTTTGGCCTCCATCTCTCTTCTTATGTTCTTGAGCGAGCTTTCTCCTATGTGTATGGTATGTGTTTGGTGTAATAGCTAAAGCAAGTCCCCCCACCACACAATTCTTGACAAGTCCACATATGAAAATATATCATCTTAATTGTATTCTTACACACATGTCTTTCATGTGAAAATGCATTCCTTTCTTGCTTTTGAAATTGGCATGTTCTACATACATTATGTATCCTATCAACTCTAAACCTTGGTAAGCTATATATAATTTGTTTTGACTAAATATTTATTCAAATATTACACATTTACATAAATAATCTCGTTACATCAAATTTCTATGTCAATCCACAACATCTAAAACTTGGGTAAATATAGCTATATTAGGAGGATCTATATCAAGAGTAAATAGTTTACCAACATGCATACCTTTTTCAATCCTTACAACCATTACTATGGTTTTCTATACATAATAGTCATTAGATATAAATGGAATCTGCAATCCCTATTCTAATGATAGAAAGCAAGGCATCCTATCCCTTCACAATTTCGAGCTTGTTCCGCCCTCCGTCTAGGCCAAAACCATTTTTCAATAGTGTGAATATGCAAAAGTGAAGCAGTGGATTCCACTGTATTGTGAGCAGTCTGCAAAGCTGACAGTTTCGTATCCAAAAGATTCTTAAACTCTTGAGCTTCTTTGGTCATTTTCTCTTTCTCTTCCGAAACTCTAGTGGCCTCTGACTGAGCTTCTACTAACTGAATTTTCAAAGAAGATATTTCTTCTCTTTGGGCCTCAATCATTTGTGTATGCTGCTCCATCTGCTTAAACAGATCGGCAAGAGTGTCTTTAGCAAAGGCTAACTCTGTGGTTGCCTTATGCATCTGGTCTTTGGATTGCATCAATTCTTCATAGAAAGAAGCATATAATTGTTGAACACAAGTTGTTACTAAGAGTTCAACAGAACTCTGGATGTCATTACAAAGGAAAGAAATGGCATCCCCTAACACTAAACTGTTCAGCGAAGGAAGTGATATTTCCAAAGAACCCTCTCGATGTGCCCTGAATAAGTTGTTGCATGTGAGGTAGGTAGGGAGGTCACTTCCAGAGGTGGCAGGAACTGACACTGAAGGAATGACTGGTGGAATTTTCTCTGCTACATGCTTCAAGCGCTTCCGCTGATTGACCAACAGAGGAGGGGAATCAATATCCTCTATGTCAATGGGTTTTGAATCTTCTGAAGGTGGAGGGACTTGATCAAATGGAGAAGGAGGTAGCACACCCTTCTTAAGGCCTGAATATATCAAGAAAGCATATAAATATGAACCATAGGTTATATTGGTAACAATCCCTCAAGACACTTTAACGAAATGCTCGTCCATCTTCGTAAGAAGGTAAGTACTCCAGTCAATGGCAACCCCTTTTAAAACCATCCTAGAAGCTGTGAAGAGCTCCTTGGACAAATAGTAAGATGGTGTCTTGGCATGCATGAACCTGTCTTGGAGAAATTGGGAGACTAGCTTCTAGAGAGGATCAGTGATCATTGAGAAAGACATTCCTGAAGTGTTAATCACCTTCTTGACATTGAGGGCCTCTTTAGTGTGCTTCTGTAACAGCTTCATTTGAGAATAATTGTCTGGCTGTTGTAACAAAGGGTTCTCCTTTGTAGGGAAGAGACAAAGCCTTCCCTAACCCTTTAGGTGTCAAGACCATGGAAACTCCACGCACCAAGCCCGATTTCTTACTGTATGACGCAAGAAACTCATCACATAGGGCTGGATCATCTAGAATCAGAGGGAGTGAAGCAGCCATGAAAGATGCAAGACCAGCTTTCGCAATAGGCTCAAAAGTCAGTAGGGAAGAATAATCCCTACTGATCAATGGGACATACCGAACAGGAGGAGAAGCTTGAGGCGCCACTCAGATGGAATACACACATACACCACAAACACAGACAATCATAGTGAATGCCTGCAAAACAACAAATAGCCATAAAAAAGAAATTGATTAAAATAAGCACACGCAGGCGTAACTAACCAACTGACCACCCCAAACAACCCACATCCTAGAAAATATTCGGCATGGCCCCTACATATATGCGACCGAAAGCTTCATGCTATGCAACAAGCAAGCACTCAAGACCCCGTATCAAGAGAGCAGAAAAGAAAACTACATACCACACCTATAATCGTATCACACAATCAAACCATAATACCTCAATAACCTAATCAGGACATAACCATGACTTTGATAAACAATGTCAACTTAAAGGACTGTACGTGCCCATCCCACGAAGCATATTTATTAAAAAGGAAAAAAAGTGCAGTGAGGGGAATGATTTTAGTGAAGGGTTCATTCTAATAAATTATTAACAATGGTTGAAATTTTATTAAGTTGTAAATCTTAATAAGAAAACAGCGGTTCATTTTTAAATTGTTAGTTACAATTTATTAATGTAAAACGGTGCTTTTAACGAAGCCTGGACTTCGATCCCGAGACTCAGGTCTCTAAATGCATATTCATTGATTAAAAATTTAATGTGTCTGAAGCGCTCTTATTTTTCAGTACGTGCATTTTTGTGACGATTGGTTCATTTTTATTTAAAATTAAGGTGTCTCTGAAGCGCATGTAGCGCGTGCAAAGTGAACGAAGAGTTGATTTTAACTTATTAGAAAAATGTGTATTTAGCACGAGCACGCGTGGAAAAGTGGGTGAATAAAGTTCATTTTAGTAATTAATTGTGGTTAAGGGATGACCAAAAATAAATAAAACACGAAAAATAGATACCTAACAAAAAAGTAAAAACCACTGACTAAAAAAAGTAAAACACATTATTATTTATTAAAAAAACAAAATAAATATCAAGGCAATGTTAGTGGGATCACATTTAGTTTAGGTAATGTTGATTAGTGTTTGGGTGATATTATTATTATTTTAATTATAATTTAAGTGTGTTTTTTTGTTTGTATTTTACTTATTTAATTTTTTAATGTTTAATTTATTAAGGTATCAATCAAATCTAATTGAGAATAAAACCATCAAGCTTCAACAATGGATATATATATATATTTTTTAAATTTAATCTGGTAGCTTATTTTTGGATTTTAAAATGAATTTTTTATTAATTTAGATTAAAATTTTATCATTTGGGTCCAAAAATAATAGGGTAATCATGTGCCAAGGCTTTTTTCAGCTTATAAAATATTCCAAAAGTAGTCAAATGCATTGATGGAATTTTTGTGATTTTTTAAAATTTAATTTTGATTTTTTTTAGATATTTTTAATGAATTTTCCTCAATTTTTAGTTAATTTTAAAAATGTTTTTGAATATTGTTAATTTTTTTGCAATTAATTCTCTACATTATAATCAGCAAGATAAACCAAAAAATACCCAATTTAGTAATGAATTTTTCAGTAATTTTTTTGTTTTTTAATTGAATTTTTATGCCTTTTTAATGTTTTTAAGTGTTTTTAGGTATTTTTAGATATTTTCCATGGGTTTATGGAAAATCAAAGGACATACCCACGCTGCGTGTGAACAGTTGCGTGTGCTCGAGGACGGCACGCACCACCGCACCGATAAGACCAAATGCGCATCCGCCCACGTGAATACCCGCTGGCAGCTCACGTAGGCACAGACACACCTCGAGGCCCGCACGAACACATGCACACACGAGACCATTGGGCAGCAAGGGGGCCTGCGTGTGGAGGGTTTTTGTAAATTTTTGTTTTGTCTCGTAAGAAACGGGGTGGGTTGCGTTGTGGCTGCGGGTGGGGGTGGTGGGAAAAGGGGCTATGAGGGGGGTAATTGGGAAGGGGTGGGAAAAGGGGCTTGGGTAGGGGTAAATGGGGTTAGGGGTGGGTTAGGTTAGATTAACTGGGGTTAGGGGGTGGGTTAGGTTAGATTAACTGGGGTTAGGGGGTGGGTTAGGTTAGGTTAACTGGGGTTAGGGAGTGGGTTAGGTTAGGTTAACTGGGGTTAGGGGTGGGTTAGGCTAAGTTAATTGGGGTTGGGGGTGGGTTAGGTTAGGTTTGGGAGGAGGAATGGGGAGGAGGAGGAGTGGAAGGAGGCGGAGAAGATGGGAGGAGGAGGAGAGAAGGGAGGGTGGCGGAATGGGAGGATGAGGAGGGGAAGGAGGTGGGTTGCGCGGGAGAAGGAGTGGAGAGGAGGGAGCGCTCGGCGGAGAGGGCGAAGGCATGGAAGACGAGGAGGGAGGGTGGAGGCGGAAGGGCGCTATGGAGGCGGAAGGGCGGAGGTGTGGAAGAAGAGGAGGCACGTGGAGAGGGAAGAGGTGGAGAGGGAGAGCACAGCGGGCGCGCAGGAGGAGGCGAGGGCAAGGAAGGAGGAGGACGACGAGGAGCAAGGGAGGAGAGGGGCCGCGCGAAAGGAGGGCGCAAAGGGAAAGGAGGGAGGCTCGGCGGAGGGTAAGGGAAGAGGAGTGGAGGCGCTACAGGGAGGGATGGAGAGGGAGATGGCACGCAGGAGGAGACGAGGAGGAGGGAGGGAAGGAGGGCCACGCGGGTGATAGGTAAGAAGGCAGTTGTTTTTTTTTTCGTTTAGCTTTATGTTCTTTTTTTTTCCCTTTTTGGTTAGGTTGTTATTGGTTCTTTTTTGTTTTTTTGGGTTTTTTGTTTTGTTTGCTTCTTTTGTTTGTTGTGTTGGTTTTTTTTTTTTGGGTTTCCTTGCTTGTTTGGGTTTTATTGGTTTTGGTTTTGTTTTTTCTTTATGTTTGTTTTTTTTTTCTTGTTTTTTCTCTTTTTCTTTTTCTTTTTTGGTTTTTTTATTGTTTGGGTTTTTTTTCTTTGTTTGTTTTGCCCTTTTTTTTCCTTTTTGTTGTTTTTCGTCTTTTTCTTCCTCTTTTTCTTTTCTTGGGTGGTTTGTTGTTCTTTTGTTTGTTTGTTTTTTTTTGTCTATTTTTTTCTATTTTTTTTATTTTTTTGGGAAATACATTAAAAGGTAAACGCACCCCCGTCACGCATGCATGCGCAGGGCAGGAGTTAAAAAAATTTGCATCGGCGGGATCAGACGGGGTGGGGATAGCAACACGTGAGGCACAGAGGCCACATGGGCGTCCTGAGGCGCTTAAAACAAAAAACATACCCATTCACGTGCGACAAGAAAGACGCGGCCACCCGTCAAGAGAAAGAAAAATTAATAAAATCCAAACCATATACCGGATCGAAAGATCATAAAAAGGAAAAATGTGCCAGGAGATGAGGGGAAGATGACAGAAAATTGCGACATGGGCGTCGAGGCAAAATCAGGGTGTTCACATGTGAAAAACACGAAAAACAGCTCCAAAAATTGCTCGCCAAAATGTAGGGTGGAGTGAAGGAAAAATGTGCCAAATAATGTGCCCAACAATCCTATCACGTCGACACATGGTTCCAACCGAGAGAGGATGCATTCACATGGAAAAAACCCAAAAAAGAACCCCAAAATGGGCTTAAAAATGAATACTGAAAGAGCCGAACAACAAAATGAAGGGCAGTAAAAAGGCAAAATGTCCCCGAGAAGGGGGTGCACAGGGCTATCACATCAAAACTCACTTTCGATGGAGTTAGAAGGATTTCACATGTGAAAAACAACAAAAAAGGAACAAAAAATATATGAAAAAATTAATAACGAAAAATACAGCGGTCGAAATAGGGTGGAGAAAAAAGTAAAAATTTAGAGAAAGGCTGGAAAACACAGTGGTTAAATGAATTTGGAATTTCAGTGAAAGTAGGGCATGTTCACACGAAAAAATGTTAAAAATATGTACGAAAATGGCTCGAAAACGCACCAAAATTAATATCAGATGAATCGTGCATCCGGAAGGACGGGAAGCAAAAAGAAAAAATTTCAGGGGGAAGAATTGAACAAGGGGTGAGCGACTGTTCTCTCACGGCTGGTGTAGAATTGATGGTGCATTCATGTGTTCCACCCATTTGGCATAGGTGCAAGGAGGAAGGCCAGGGAGCCTTGTAGCGCAGTGCACAAAACAGAGTGGCGTGTCCTGTGATGATGGCAAAGACCCATCCCGTCGGTGCATAGGCAAACAAAAATGTACCTGATGCCAATTGTTGTAACGTCCCTCAAGCCTCACCTCTCAATATTTGATTGAAGAAACACCAATCACACTCAGCCCACCCTTTGTCTCACTCTCTGTTGAAAGATCCAGGAGGGCAACCCGTTCCTGAAACCCATTGATGTAATCCTCAATGTTACTTGTGCAGAGGTTGTATGCCTTGTGTGCATTTGATGGTATAACTGTGCATCTCACCCTGTGGTAGCATACAGTGCAAGAAGGAAGGCCAAAGAGCCTTATGGTGCAGTGCACATCTCACCTCTCATTTGATTTGAAGGGAAAGATTGGTCACTTAGCCTACCCTTTGTCTCACGCTCTATTGAAAGATATAGAGGGCAACCCCCCCATACTTGTCAAGATTGTGGGAGAGAAGGAAGGAGTCTCACTTGTAGCTTTCTTGCTTGCACAATGGGGGAATACACACAAAGGTGGAGGCTGAAAACAGTTTTCCTCTTCTTAGTTGTGTAAGCCAAAAAGAACTCTAGTACATAGAAATAGAAGAACCCTATATATGGGTCTCAAACCAAACTCAATTAACTAAGGTGGCATACTAACTAAGCCACGAACTAGAGTAGATAAGGATAGCTGTCATCTAGCTATTATTCATGGGCGGTGTACCAATCGCATCTGCAACTGACAAGTCGGTGACATAAATGCACCACGGTCACCCTGGCATATCACGAGTGGAGCTCGATATCTCAACACTCCCCCTCGAACTCAATCCCAATTCCTGCACACCAAGCAGGTCTCTAAACTTGTGCAGCTTCTCTGCGCCCAATGCCTTCGTAAATATGTCAGCTACCTGTTCCTCTTTGCTGACATAAACTAGATCAATAAGACCTAGTAAAGCCCTCTCCCGCACATAGTGATAATGCACTTCAATGTGCTTTGTTCTAGCATGATAGACTGGGTTATTTGTCAAGTGTATACTACTCATGTTGTCACAATAAATGACAACTGGCCCATCTATAGGCTGATGCATATCATAAAGTAGCTTATGCAACCAAGCTACCTCACATGCAGCCATTACTGCACCACTGTACTCAGCCTCTGTGCTCGACAAGGCAACTGTAGGCTGTTTCTTGCTGCCCCAAGTGACTGCAGCACTCCCAAAAGAGAATACATATCCACCAGTGGTAGATCGTCTATCAGAAATACTACCAGTCCAATCAACATCAGTGTATCCATGCAACTGTATCTGAACCCCAGTCTCATAAAGTAGTCCATACTGCAATGTGGACTTCACATACGTGAGTATGCGTCTAACGGCATCCAAATGCGGTTTCCTTGGAGCCTGCATAAACTGACTTACCAATCCAACAGTATAGCTCAAATTTGGCTTGGTAATAGTCATATAAATCAAACTTTCTACTATGCGTCTGTATATAGTAGGGTCTTCGAGAAGCTCACCTGCATCTGCACTCAACTTCACATTCTGCTCCAAAGGAACTGAAATAGGCTTACAACCTATCATCCCATATTTGGATACCATGTCCAATCCATACTGTCTCTAGAAGAGCCATATCCCACTTGGTGATCTAATCACCTCAATTCCCAAGAAATAACGCAGCTCTCCCAAATCCTTCATCTCAAACTTCTGCTTTAATAGCATTTTCACATGAAGGATATCTTCATCACTATCACTTGTCATAATCAAATCATCAACATAAATGACAAGTAGTATAATACCTTTCTCTGTTTTTCTCACATAAAGTGAGAAATCTGCCTTGGAAATATGAAAGTCAATAGTGACAAGATACTGTCCTATCTTGTCAGACCATGCTCTAGGTGCTTGCTTCAAGCCATACAAGGCTTTCTTCAACCTGCAAACAAACTCAGGATTAACAATATGCACATAACCTGGTGGCTGCTCCATATAGACCTCTTCTTGCAAATCACCATGCAAGAAGGCATTCTTTACATCCATCTGATGTAAAGACTATCTCTTTGATGTAGCCATAACAATGACTGCTCGTACAATTGCCATCCTTGCAACCGAAATGAATGTTTCTTTATAATCAATGCCATATGTTTGTGCATACCCCTTGACTACTAATCTTGCCTTGTATCTGTTCACAGAACCATCTGCATTGTGCTTCACCTTATAAACCCACATACAACCAATTGCATTCTTACCTTTAGGCAAAGGTACCAATTCCCATGTAGCATTTGCTTCCAAGGCATCCATTTCTTCATCCATGGCTTTCTCCCATTTTTCTTTTCCCATGGCTTGCTCAAAAGAAGTGGGTTCTGGTTCCTGTCTCACTTTGACCATATAGGCATAGTGAATGGCTATAAATCCATCATATTTCAGCCTATCCACAGGATACCTAGCTCTAGTAGACCTACGCAAAGTAGGTTCACTCCCAGGTTCTCTCAAAACATCCCTGGTCTTCCTTACTCCAGGTGTAACAATAGAAGGAATACCCAACTCATCATCAATGCTCTGTTCTGAGCCACTGGATTCACCATCCACATAAGAGTGACCTGCATTCACATCAAACATGGGCTGATCTACCTTCTCTTTTCCTTTTCGTGATACCTGCATACCACTATTTTCATTTCTTTGAGAAGATTATCCTGATCTCAATCTGCCTGTCCATGGCGAAGAATGTGAATCACTGCTAGAGGACGCTCTAGGTCCACTAATATCTTGTGACTGTTGCTGTGAAATCTGTGCAGCATTACCATTTTGTGCATCTACATTATCAATCACATTTACTGGTTTATACCAGCTACTCATCTCATCAAAAACAACATCTCTACTCACTGTAAACTTACGAGTAGAAGGGTTATAGCATCTATACCCTTTTTGCGGCAGAGAATAACCAATAAAGATGCACTTCTCAGCTTTTGGATCCACCTTGGATCCCAACTCATTTGGCACATGAACATAGGCAATGCAACCAAAAATCTTCAAATGAGAAATATCTAGTTTCCTACCAGTATACCTCTCCTCTAGAGTCGTCCCATGTATTGCTGCAGTGGGAGTCCTGTTCATTATGTAGACTGTTGTAGCAACTGCCTCAGCCCAATAAAAATCTGGCAAGTCTTTTTCATTGAGCATGGCACGAGATACATCTCCAATATGCCTGTTTTTTCTTTCTGCAATTCCATTTTGTTGTGGGGTATGACTACATGAATATTGCTGCTTTATGCCATGCTCCTTCAGGAACCTTGCAAACTCATTTGAGAGGTACTCTCCCCCTCCATCTAACCTTAGGCATTTTATTTGCAGGCCTGTTTCTTTTTCAACCATAGCTTTAAGAGTTTTGAAATGCCCAAAAACTTCACTTTTCTTTTTCATAAAATACACCCAAACTTTTCTACTATAGTCATCAATAAAAGTGACAAAATAATGACAGCCTCCAAGAGATGCAGCTTTAGTAGTCCACACATCAGAGTGGATTAATTCCAATGGCTTCTTACTCTCTTGAACATGTCTAGGAAATGGTTTCCTTGCCTGTTTTCCAAACTGACAGGCTTCACATACCTTATGCATTTCTGCAACCTTGAATTTAGGCAATCCTGCAACAATATTTTGGGCCTGCATTGATTTAAGTCGCTGTACATTAACATGACCAATGCGTTTATGCCAGATATCAATATCTGCAACTACACTGGTCCCATGTGCAAACATTGCTACACTCAATTCAGGCATGTCTGCATCCAACGTAAACATTCTGCCCTTCTTTTTTCCCTTTCTATCAAGCGACCTTTATTTTTCATATCCTCAACAAAGCATCCATGAGGATTAAGTCTGACCTGCAAGCCCTGCTCAACCATTTGACTAACAGAAACCAGATTCTTGGTGATATTCGGGACATGAAATACATCGGACATGTATTTTTTTTTCCCATCCTGCATAGACAAAAGAATTTTTCCAATCTACACAATAGGATGTGCACTATCATCACGAGTCTCCACAAATCCTGGTTTTCCATTTTCCTTGCATCCTCCATCCATTCTACATGACCTGTCATGTGGTTTGATGCACGTGAGTCAACATATCATACATCGTTGCTTTCTTCTGCACTTGTCACACAATTGTTCATGTGCTACACCATAAACAAATGCTCATTTCTGTCATCACCCTGTCTACTAGAAGATGCATAATTCCCTTGTTGCAATTTTCCATTCATGATGTCATTCTGCTTTTTATAGCAATCTTTAGCCATATGACCCATTTTACCACAGTAGTAGCATTTAATATTACTGTTTGCATTTTGGCCTCTTTGCCATCCACCACGACCTCTTTGGCTCCCCCTGCCTTTAGAGTTACCACGTCCTCCTCCATAGGACTGGTTTTCTTGAGTTTGCTGCATATTTTGATTTCTACCACAGCCTCCAGATCGGCCTCCTCTACCTCTGCCTCTACCTCTTCCAGCATTTGAGTAGAAGACAGCTTCTTTTGAAGTTCCTCTTGAAGAAGATGCACGACCATTTCTCTGCTCCTCAGAAATTAGAAGAGCAATCAACTCCTCAAAATCAGGAAATCTTTCACGGACGGAAATGGATGTTCGGAACTGTGCATAATCCTTTCCTAGACCATTAAAGGTCACAGAAACTAAATCATCATCTTCCACTGGCGACCCAATGGAAGCAAGTGCATCTGCAATCTTCTTCACCTTCATGTGGTAGTCATTGATGCTCATATTTTCTCTTTGCACATTGTGCAACTCTTGCTTGAGCTGCATTTTCTTGGCTTGCGTATTTGTGCTATACATTTTTGACAAAGTATCCCATGCCTCCTTTGGCATACTTGCATCTTGAATATGCACAATCATAGAGTCTGAGATGATGATAGACAGCCAATACATAACTTTCCTGGCTCTCTTATGCCATGCTTTAAATGCCTGCATTTGCTGTTGATTGGGAACATCACGAAGAACTGGTTCTTCTTCATTTCTTGCAAAAAATTCCCAATATCCTTTTCCCATAAGGAAATTCATCATTCTAAACTTCCATGCTTGGAAGTTGTTCTTGTCAAGCTTTTCAGTGACAATCTGTGAAAGAGAATCGGACGCCATTATAGAACACTGCAAAAAATTCTGTCACTGCAAAGAACACAGCTTCAGCCTCACAAGGGCAAATCTGCAAAACTAACGAAAGTGGTATTTGACCACACAGTCACTTCCTAGTGACGATTTTGCATCAACAGGTAACAAGGATGATTCTGTAACTCCCAATGTCTCTGCGCACAGGCATATGATGTAATTTCTACAGTAACTTTTCACCAACCTATAGAACAGTGGTCGCACAACATAATATTGGGCCTTTTTCTGAGTGCGTGCAGAAAACTTCCGCCTCCAAAACGGGCCCCGAAATGGCCTCTAATCAAAAAAACAGAGCAACCAAGGGCTCAAGCCCTCCCCCGCCGCAGCATACACTGCCCTCCTGCTACACCGCGAAGGGCGTCTCAATCTGAGACAATGCACTCTTGCACTTTCCGGCTGTGCTACCTGCTGCAGAGACTTGCTCCCAGAATAGAAAAATGAAAGCAGCACTAGTCCTCTTACCAGAACACTGTGAACTTGGCTTGCTTTCTTGAGCTTCTTATCACGAACAAGGCTCTGATACCATGTCAAGATTGTGGGAGAGAAGGAAGGAGTCTCACTTGTAGCTTTCTTGCTTGCACAATGGGGGAATACACACAAAGGTAGAGGCTGAAAACAATTTTCCTCTTCTTAGTTGTGTAAGCCAAAAAGAACTCTAGTACATAGAAATAGAAGAACCCTATATATGGGTCTCAAACCAAACTCAACTAACTAAGGTGGCATACTAACTGAGCCACGAACTAGAGTAGATAAGGATAGCTGTCATCTAGCTATTATTCATGGGCGGTGTACCAACTGCATCTGCAACTGACAAGTCGGTGACATAAATGCACAACGGCCACCTTGGCATATCACGAGTGGAGCTCGATATCTCAACAATACTCACATCCCCATCTTGTTAGGATGAAATCTTGCAGCACTCAGGGGTTGGTGATGAAGATCGTGTCAGCTATTGTTGTCATCATGATATTGAAGATGAGGCGTACCCAGGGAGGCAGCCAACAAGTCTAGTACTTCAATGATTTGTAAGAAAGGTTTTCTATTAAGAAGGGCACATGCACTGATATTGCAGAGACAATGCACCAAGGGAGATAGCTTCAAATTACTTGCTAGAAAGGTTTTGCTGGCGAGTCAGCTATCCTGAACTGCAGGTGTTACCACCTTTTCCACAGTCAGCTTCCCGCCCAAGGGTACTTCTATCTTTTCTTTGAACGAGGCCTATTATGACAGGGAATTTCTTCGTTTTCTCCCACAGTTTTTTTGTTTTATTTTTTATTTTATCTTTTTCTCTTTTTTTCTTTTGTTACTAAAGAGAATGGTAGAAATACCATGTGTCAAGACCAACCTCGCCACTGTTGTTGGATCAGACGAGAAGAGAACAAGGTAGGGTTGAGAGGTATCTGTGAGGGGCTAGCAGAATGAGAATGCCTCATGAGGAAGATCATAAGGGCTATGAAAAGCACGAAGACATTGACAGTGTGACGCCCAAAACAGAGAGGGTAGGTCGACTGTGATTGTCAAGATCCCCAAGGAGGGAAGTAAATCTTCAGACAATAGCCATTGATCAGAAAAAGATCATCAGAGGTATCAACGGTCTACACCTGAACAACGCCATTAGGATTGACAACAAGTACCTTGTATGGGCCCATCCACCATTGTTAAAGCTTTCTAGGAAACTTGCCAAATCTCGAATCATAGGCTAGGACAAGATCACCTTCTTAAACTCCTTGTGCTTGATAAAACTGTCATGATAGGTCTTGTGTCGCGCTTGAGTGGTTTCCATACACTGTAGGGCCATCCACCGAATCTCATCCAAACATTCCAAGTGTAGGAGGCGGCGTGGCAGTGACTCATCATCTCCCAAGAGTTCTTTAACTACTACTCGCAAAGAGGGCAATTCCAGTTCAACAGGGAAGATGGCTTCTGTACCATACACTAGTTAGAAAGGGCTCTGTCCTATAGCTACCTTATGGGAGGTTCTGTATGCCCAGAGGGCCTCTATAAGTTGATCATCCCAGTTGTGACTATGTGCATCAATCTTTCTTATCAAGATCGAGCAGAGGATGTAGTTGGTGACTTCAACTTAGCCGTTGGCTCTAGGGTAGTAAGGAGTGGATTTGCGATGGCAGATCTTATACAGCTCTGTCAACTCCTCCATGATTTTGTTAAGGAAATGAGTACCTTTGTCACTTACCAGCTCGATGGGACTGCCAAAACGGGTGATAATATTTCCATACATGAACAAAGCTAAGTTGTTACCATCCTCCTGCTTCAGAGCTTTAGCTTCACACCACTTTGTGACATAATCCGTACATACTAAGATGTATCTCTTCTACTTCCTCTTGTGGGTGGATCAATGGGACCCAAAAAATCAATCCCCAACTTCTCAAACGGTTTTCCCATTTTGCTGACAAGCATCACATCTCTTGCAGTAGTCATGTGCATCCTTGTGGAGGGTCAGCCACCAGTATTGTGCCAACAAAGCCTTCCTAGCTGTCGCTTCTTGTGCAAAGTGCCCATCACATGGTTCGTCATGGCATGCTTTCAATATTATGCCGATTTCATCCCCTGCAACACATCTTCTCAGCACATCATCTTTGCCTCTCTTCTACAGTGCACCACCTAGAAAGTGTAGGGGGACCGATTCTAACAAAAGATTCTTCTTCTCACGGCTTGAGATGCCATGAGGATACAGTTGAGTTGCCAAGAGGTTGGCTATGTCTGCATACTAGGGACTAACTATTTCAACTAGAAACAAGGAAGCATCAGGAAGGTCTGGATCATCCTGTTCCTCTTTTGTAGTTTGAGGAATCTGTGATAGATGATTGGCTAGGACATGGGAACGGCCAGGCTTAGTGACCACTTCAAAATCAAACTCCTGGAATAGGAGCAACCATCTCATCAGTCTTCCTTTGACATCTGCTTTGTTCATCAAGAAGGACAAGGCTTCATGATCCACGTAGAACTTGAAATGCGTTGACAATAGATAGTGTTGAAACTTCTCTAGTGCAAACACCATTTCTAAACACTCAAGCTCTGTCACTGTGTAGTTTCGCTCGCGGTCGGTTACTTTTCGACTTGTATAATATATTGGTTGACCTAATTTATAGAGGCCCTTTTGTCATAGGACAACACCTAGCCCTTCAACTAATGCATCTGTGTGAACATGAAACTCCTTTGTCTAATCAGGAGGCTGCAAGATAGGTGCTTGGGTAAGGCACTATTTTAAGGTATTAAAGGCTTCTTCACAATCATCATCAGTCTAAAGGAAATTCAAATATTTCCTTAGGACCTTGTGCAGAGGGATTGCTTGGTTGCAAAATGTGCAATAAATCTTCTGTAGTAGCCCACATGGCCAAGAAATCCTCTTAGTTGCTTGAGGGTTGTTGGTGCCATCAAGGCAACAATCTTCTCAATCTTCGCCGGTCTGTTGCAATCCCTTGTGCAGAGACAATATGGCCCTGAAGGACTTTTGATGAGACTCCAAAGACACATTTTTTAGGGTTGAGAGAAATCCCATACTCTTGACATCTATCTTTACATTGCTCTAGGTGTCCCCAATGCTCACGGATTAGGCTATAGACTCAAAAGTCATCGAGATACACCTCAATGAAATCATGCAGATGGTTTTGGAAGGCAGCCACCATTACTCATTGGAAGGTGGCAGGAGCATTATAGAGCCCAAACGGCATCACTCTATAGGCATAGGTTCCCCATTCTGTTGTGAAGGTTGTTTTGGATTGGTCCTCTTCTGCGATTTGGAATTGGTTATATCTGCTAAATCCATCCAAGAGGGAGTACAACTCATGGCCTACCATTGTGTCCAACTGTTGGTCTGTAAAAGGGATAGGGAAATGATCCTTCTTTGTCTTCAAATTGAGCTTTCGAAAGTCCACACATATTTGAAGTTTCCCGTTCTTCTTCGGTACTACCACAATGAGCAAATCCCATTCACTGTTAGCCACGAGATAAATGAACCATTTAAGGTACTCATCCCGCTAACATACACACAAAGGAGAACCATTTAAGGTGCTCATCCCTTTGTGTAAGTGCCACCGGGGGTATGTTTCCAGGTGGCACTTGCACAAAGGGATGAGCACCTTAAATGGTTCTTCTTTGTGTGTATGTTGGCGGGATGAGCGCCTTAAATGGTACTCCATCAATGTGAGGCACGTTCCTAAGAATTGTCTTAGGTGGAAGGTTGATGGGGATGCCTATCCTTTCTAGGCTTCGTTGCAAGTGTGAACGTGGGTGATACCATTTTATCCACATGAGTATTAACATCTTCATGAGTTAATTATTGTATGGAATTCCAAATTAATTGATTTATGTGGCTAGCTGCAATTATTCAGTTGGTTATTATTCTAACATGATTTTTTGAATTTTTGGCAACTGATGTGTAGAGCAAGGTGAATTGGAAAGGCGCGCCATGCGCAAGCATTTTAAAGATTATTTTCTCAAGATTTTATTTGGTAATTATTGGATTATTGTATTAGACACACCGCTATTTCTTATAAAGCATGCGCATAGCCTCCATGTAAATATTTATTAGCAAAATAGATTTTTAGAAGATAATTATAATAAAAAATAATGGTTCTAGAGAGTTGTGTGATGCACAATTGCTAGCATCTATTAATTCAGATTACTCTATCTCTTTTCCAGTACACTCAAACTATTTATGCAAAGAGTGATTGTAAAGGGCCTAAATCTTGGGCAAATAAGATTTCATAATATTATTATAAATATGGCATGAAGGGAGCTTCCCACTTCATGTCGGGAGGAGATTGTACCCAATCTTGTGTCGTTTCATCTTACTTTACCCTCTCTTTTAGTCTATTTTTAACTTCTCATGAGTCGTATGGAATTTTATGAGTAAAAGAGAGAAAGAGGGAGCTTCTTCCATTCGCTACGTGCAAACCACACATCCATTGCTCGCAAAATAGAGGAACGTGCCCCACATTGATGGAGAACCATTTAAGTTGCTCATCCCACCAACGTACACACAAAGAAGAACCATTTAAGGTGCTCATCCCTTTGCGTAAGTGCCACATGGCAACATACCCCCAGGTGGGATAGCAATTGTCCTCAATTGCTATTGGCTGGATGTGGAGACAATAAATTGGAAAAAGGTCACAAATCACGAGCATGCATCCATTGAGCTTCCTCAACAGGGCAATTGTGGAATTAGACAATATAACGAGGATACGTATTTCCAGTTCTAGTGGTCATATAGTCAACATCAATAATTGTGTCAGGGATTAGGATTTCATGGACATCTGCAATCAAAAGTTGTTACCCATGTTGTTACCGTTGGATGTCGGAAATTGCCTTCAGTCTTTAGACTGCTTCTTTCAGCGTCGTGAACTAGGGATATGGCTTCGTCCAGATTATTGGGCTTGAACATGTTGACTTCGGCTTGGATGGATGGAATTAAGCCGGACATATATTTTCTCTTGAAGGTAGACTCAGCCAACTGGCTCCACCATTTGGAGCTACAAGAGAGTGCTCCAAAATCTTTCTGTGTATTGAGAGATAGACTCACGTTCCCGTTGCATGAATAGGTCCCATTGTTGTTGCATGCAGAGCTCGAATTGTGCAGGGAGAAAATTTGCAAGAACCTTCTTGCGAAAATCATTCCATGTGAGAGGACGATCAATGCTTTTACGTGTAACATCCCACCATAATGTAGCTTTCTCAATAAAATAATGAGATGCACATTTAATTTTATCACTTTCTGAGTATTTCTCATTGTTAAAATAAGCTTTGAACTAACTTAACCATGACACAATTTTGCGACCATCTTTAAGACCATCAAAAGAATTAAATTTGAATGTACGCTTGCTTAACTTGGACTCCTTTCGACTAGCGTGGACATCCAAAGTAGCGTGGATGGCGCGAACTAGGTTGTCATCCTCGGTAGAAATTTTAGTTGCATGACGCTTGAGGGACTTCAGTACTTGCTCCAGTTCTATGCGGTGTTAACACTCTTCTTCAATTTGCATGGATATTAAATCCATATGTTGCTCTAGGGTTGGCTCAGAAAGCGGTGATGTAGAGTCGAAATTGGTAGTGTCGGATGGCCCTTCGTGTGACATGATTGCTTGATGGAGAAATCCGAAGATTTAGGATGCCTTGCAAATGAAAAGACGCCTTGCTTGTTGTTGAAAATTTTTGGCATGTAAGACCAAAATTTTAAGCGGTCTTTGAACAAGAAATTCTGGATGGAAGTAGGCAAGAAAAGCAAAAAAAATTTATGGGAATTTTGTGAAATTTATGAAGCTAGAAAGAACTGCACGAGAACTGCCTCTATGGAAGAGATAGTTAGCTGTGACTTGTGAAGATTCCCAGAGTCTATGTATGACACAGAGTAAGAGAAGATGAAGTTGATTATGTAAGTGGTAATGTAACTTACTTAATAAGACTTTAAGCCTTAAAAAACTTGATGATTTAGGACAAGAGGACATCGTGGATGGTGCCGTGGCGGCAAAAAAAAGCCCCCCCACGAAATCAAATTTGAGCTTAAGCTTAAACAAAGCCTGTAATTAGGATTTAATTCAGCTTGCTAATCACCTTGAAGCTCCAGTTCTTCATGAAACATGGCGCCATGATGTGGGAGTGGGTCTTCTTCAATGTTTGGAAAAATAACAGAATTTCTTGACTGTGAGAGGGGTTGGGGGTTTTGAAGGCCTGGGAATCCAGTTGTGTAGTTGGTTCGTGATGAGATAGACCGTAGAGCCTATTTGCAGCAGAGGGCTCGCCTTCATGCCAGAGGATAGGCGATTGGAAGCCCAAGAGGTAGGTTGGGCTCTAATACCACTATTGTGAGCAAGGGATGCGTGGTTTGTGCGTAGCGAATGGAAGAAGCTCTCTCTTTCTCTCTTTTACTCATAAAATTACATACGACTCATGAGAAATTAAAAATAGACTAAAATAGACGGTAAAGTAAAATGAAATGACACAAGATTGGGTACAATGTCCCCCCGACATGAAGTGGACAGCTCCCTTCATGCCATATTTATAATAATATTAGGAAATCTTCTTTGCCCAAGATTTAGGCCCTTTACAATCACTCTTTGCATAAAGAGTTTGAGTGTACTGGAAAAGAGATAGAGTAACCTGAATTAATGGATGCTAGCAGTTGTGCTTTCCACAACTCTCTAGAACCATTAATATTTTATTAGACATATCTTCTAAAAATCTATTTTGCTAATAAATATTTACATAGAGGCTATGCGCACACTTTATAAGAAATAGCGGTGCGTCTAATACAATAATCCAATAATTTCCAAATAAATTCTTGAGAAAATAATATTTAAAATGCTTGCGTGTGGCGTGCCTTTCCAATTCACCTTGTTCATCAGTTGCCAAAAATTTAGAAAATCATATTAGAATAATAACCAACTGAATAATTGCAGCTAGCCACATAAATCAATTAATTTGAAATTCCATACAATAATTATTTCACAAAGACGTTAATACTCGTGTGGATAAAATGGTATCACCCACGTTCACACTTGCGTCGACGCCCGGAAAGGATAGGCGTCCCCATCGACCTTCCGCCTAAGACAATTCTTAGGAACGTGCCCCGCATTGACGGAGAACCATTTAAGGCGCTCATCCCGCCAACATACACACAAAGGAGAACCATTTAAGGCGCTCATCCCTTTGCGTAAGTGTCACCTGGAAATAGCTTTTGGATAGAGGTTTGACTCTTTCAAGGGAGCAGTGTCATCGTTTGATGTTCCACTAGAACCAGTGTCCTTCTAAATAGATGACTCATTTGTCTGTTGAGATTGCTTGAAGGGTATCAAAGCTTTGTTTACTTCTGTGTGAGTGGTAATTTCTTCTAGACTTAGGGATTGCGTTTCACGCAGATTCAGCTACATCAACATCTAACTTAGAGCACATCAAGCCTCTAGAAAAAGCAGACCAAATGGTTGCAAACGAGATCTTGATAGTGTCCCCATTTGCTTTCTTCCTACTAATATCAGCGCACTTTCTTTTTTGACCTTCGGCAAGTGCTTCAATTTGTCTGCCACCAAACCAACGACCATTCATAATCTGAATACACTTTAGGCCACTTTGTCTATCTTTAAATTTGACTAGAACTAGTCCTTGTGAGTTATTGTCATAGATACGAATTTTCTCAATAGCACCAAGTTTGCTACACTCTTCAATTATGTCTGCCTCCAAATCTGAGAGCAGATTTCGGTCCTCCACCAACTCCTGCTGTGTGAATATGTTTTTCAGAAGCACACCCATTGCTTGTTGCTTCTTAGCATCATCGAAGCCACCGACGATAGAGAATATAGCCCCAGATCCAAAGGTAGCTACCATGCTGGTCTGAACATCTTCCACGCCACCACGAACTCTTCTCATTGCACATGATATTCCTGAATTTACACCTGTCATTATTGCAAAGTTTCGAGCTTGAATTAGAGGACCACCTGTCAAAGCCTTTTAACATATTCTAGAATCACAAGCCTTGGTCCAGGTGCAACCTTTGTCTTCATAGCTCAAATGTCGACTTCTACAAAGCTTCCTTTGATTCCATGGTATCCTGCACTTTTCTTGGAGTTCATCATTGAAATTGACAGCATGATAATATTCTTTGGCATCAGTTTTTCATATTTTTCTGACACACACACAACATGCACACAAACAGAAACACACGCAAACACAAACACACAAGTGGAGTATGTACATTGGATGCGGGTACTGAAAAGGACAGAAAGATAATGCAGCAATCAAACACAATGAAACGCACGTGAAAAGATAACACAGATGCACAACAAAAATGGAGGTGTTTACGGATCGGATGCGCAAAGTGCTTTAAAGGCGCCCGAGCGACACTTGTTGATTTTTCATAAATTTTCAGACAGTCATGCGGGTTGAGACGAGTTACCGGCCAATGCAGGATGCCAAGCCAGACGCCCAAGATTTTTCAGAGCTCAATTCCGAGTCCGGATGGGGGAAATGGCCAAGAATTGGTCAAGATTTGAAAAGGTGGACATGAGTTGGGCCAAGTGGTAAGTGACCTTTGGGGTCTTGGGGGGCATTTTATGCCACAACAAATCCTGGCATAAAAAAGAAGAGCAAAAAAGTGATGAAAGGGAGAGACAGGTCCGAAATTTGCGCCATGTGGGAGGATGAGGGTGATGGTGGGCTGCAAGCAACCCACCCAACTGATCATTGGCCTTGTCTTCCTTCTCCCTGCTGATCATATCGCCACCTCTTGCCCGAGAAATGGTGGTCTCTATGAAGAATTCTGATTTCAGTCTTTCTCTCTCCTCCCTCTCTCTCCCCTAAAGGCAGATTCACGTGGTGAAAAAGAGGAAGAATAATGGATGATGGATGCTTGTCCAATGAAGACCGGATTGCTCCATGGTGTAAGAAGATTGAAGATTGCTGATTGTGGACTGTCATGAGCATTAATGGAGGCTGGAAATCAGTCTTGAGATATGGCAAATAAAAACCCGCAACCCGCAAAGAATGGTAATCTCATTTTTACAAAGGAAAATGGTGTTTTTATGCAATTTGCTTCATGAATACTTGTTCCCATGAGATGATTATGTATTATAATGTTGTTTGCAACGTCTTCCAACTGTTTATGATCAAAAAATCAGAAAATCATAAGTGTTGTGGATGAAATTAGTAGTGTAAAACCCGTAAAATACACAAAATATGGGAAAGTTGGGTGTTTTTGAGATATCAATGGAAAATATAATAAGACACACCAACTAAACAGGTCTTTTTGCTACAAATGAACCTAAGGGCCACAGCCCATAACTCATTTTGAATTTTCAGTCATTTAATATTGCAAAAAATATAATAAAAATAGGAAAAAATAGGGAAAAATAAATTTTGAGTGTCAAAAATTAAGGAAAAATAAGATTCATGTTTGTGGATGTATGGGGGGTCTGAAGTATGAGGTTTAGCCTCAGTTCAGCCCTACCTTTATGTTCTAGTGAGTTTTTATGGCTCTTTATGCAATAAAAATATGGAAAATGAACCCTAAACCTATGCACGATGCACAACCTAAACGGGTGAGGGGGTAGAGTGTATGAAAAGCGTTTAAATGCTTAATGAAATGATGAAAAGCTTGCTGGTTTTTATGCATATCATATAGATCAGTTGATAATTAAAAATTAAGGACCTAGTAGCACGAGGGTTTCTCGGTGCTAGGTTCATGCAACGTTGCATACGAGTAATAGTTGAAATCATTGAAAGAAATGTTTTCCACATGTGCACCAATGCTAATTTTCTTAATTGATTGAGCACGTGGACATTCACAATTTGCATGAAGCATGAAGTTTAAAGGGTATTAGACAATACCTCTTGGATGCATGGCAATTGCTTTCTAGAGGAACATGACCAACGTTGAGTGAGTAAGGTTGTTCTAAGCTGTAGGCTAGGTGTTGGGTCTAAAGGAAAGTAAAGTGAGGAAGCATGGTATATCTCCTGAAAATACGCGAATCATAAAAGAGAGAAGTTTGTGGGTGATAATGTGTTATACATGTTTAGCGATGCATCGAGGGGCCAATCCCCAAGGTGTAGGAGAGTCGCAGTGAGGTAGCGGAAGTCAGCCGTTGGAGGACCTCCTATGTTTGTGCTTCGTGCTATTTAGCAATGTGCTAGGGACTCCCTCTGAGGAGTGTTAGTTGGGTTAGAGTTGGACTACAAAACGTAATACAAATGCAAGATGTTTAGGAAGATGATGTATGTATCATCCACGCTCCTGGCCGCGAGGCCGTGGGGTTTTTGAGTGCATGATAGAGGTCCGGCTAGTGCATGAGCTAGTGCCGGCCTGTTTTAGGTCCCATCATGCGTGACAGGAGCCCTTTTCGGCCGTGCCTATTCTTGTCACAAACGACTAAAGCTAAAGAAAAATGACGTAAAGCCTGAGGGGCTTTTTCTCTCTCCCAGGCAGTCAATCAATGAAATCTATCGAATCAGCCTCAATGATCTTCACCGGTGCGGCGCCATCGCTTTGGGGCCACTGTTTCTTATTTGAGGAATCAGCCACAGTGCAGGGATAAGATTTCATGGTTCTGATCGTCGGATGTAGATGTATCTCTGCACATGAATTGGTGGTGGGCGACTGGGGAAAAAGGAGGATTATGAGCGGAAGAAAAGAAACTAAAAGTGGGATGAACCTGACAGAGCGGGCTCAAGCAATGGGGCTTCTTGCTGTCCTTGCAATCTCTGGGAGTGTCGCTCTCTTGACATTTGGAAATCAACGGTTACAGCAGTATGTGTTTCAAGTTATTCCTAGCAATCGTAGATTGACAGTAGATGATGCCGATGGAGGAGAAGGGATGGCCATTGAGGCTTCATCAAACACTGAGGAAGGGGATGACTATGGCTTACTAGAGGTGAAGCTTCCTGAAACATCAGAAGCACCTGCTACAGCTGATAGAAAATCTCCATCTATGCTGAAGAAGGTCCGATTTGCACCGGATGTGGTTGATCCTGTAGGAGATGGTCGATCATATCGTGCGAAGGTGAAGGCTGGTCGTGACAAGCTCCTTAACGAGATGATTGCAAAAATGGTGGAGTACCTACAAAATTCTGAAAAACGGTGGAGTACTTGCAAAATTCTATAAGCATAGTGCATAAGAATCATGCAGAGAGAATCACATCATATGTCAGGCACTGTGTGGATGAAGAATTGAACAACCAGTCAGAATCAGATAAAGAAAGCTACAGCAATGCACTTGGTCCTACTCCATTTCTTTTGCCCCTGAAGGACTATCCCTTCCCTTCCTTTGCATGTGCTAGTTTCCTTTGGCTTTTGGTTTCCACGTTTTCCTTAGCTTCTGAAGTGGATATTCCTGATCATTTTTCAATTGAACAATTGCTTTACAAGATGATTGATTGGTGTTGTCTCTATGGAAGTAATCCAGGGTGCTCATTCAACGAGTTTCTTAAAAATACAAATATGTACCTTTTAATGTTGGTATACAGCGCTATTCAGGGAAGTCATTGCTTCATGAGTACAGTTTTGGACAGCATTCTGTCTCAGAGATGCTCAGTGGTGGACAAGTCTCTTAATTGTTGCCTATTTCTTTGGAACCTTCCTCAATCACAACCTTTTTCTGGCAATACATGAACTAAGTCATAATATGGCCTTCTCTACACTAATATACAACCGGCTTCTTGAAAATTTTTGCAAACTTGCCTGTGGGGTGCCAATGTCTATGACATTTCAGAAGTATCAACTGGATCATCACAAGTTTCAAGGGGTGGAAGGAGTGGATATGGACATACCTAACTAATTGGAAGGAAGGCTTATTACAAACACATTCTTGAAAGCTTGTTGAGTCTTGTTTGAGCTCTTCTTCTATGCCCTTAGTCCAATGTTTCTGAACCCCAAAAAACCCAGGATTATGGGAGTTCAGCAATGCTGTGGTACAGGTGGCCCTTGATGTTGCTCTGATTTATACATGGGGTTGGAGACCATTTGTGAACCTTCTGCTCTCTACCTTCGTAGGTGGTGGCTTACATCCTAATTCTGGCCAATTTTCAGTGTGAATTGAGGAAAGTGGCAGTTATCACAACATTCTGAGGTTGGTTAAGGCCTTAGAATAATGAGCCCTGAACAAATTATGTTTCAAAGGCGGTAAGCCTATAACTGCAACTTCTTATCAAGAGTACTTGGAAGTTTCTTTGTTGTAATTCACTTGGCAAGCTATATAGTGAACTTTGGCATAAAAAATTGAGATCTTCTTGTTAGCCTCTTTCTTTGCAGCATCTTGAACCCCGTGTTCAGCAGCTCTTGCATGAACTCTACTACAACGTCCAAGAATGTCACATAGCACGGACCTTCTAGAAGCCGCGGCTCTAATGGCTCTGGCTTTTGTTGACAAGGGGCATCATCATCATCTTTTTTCTAGAATGAATGGTTAGGGTGATAGGAAGCATTGGTGAACTTAGTTTTTATACCTTTGATCCATTGCTTATGCAGATTTTGCATACTTTATGGTCCACTAGTCAACCCAAATGGAACCATGGTCATTCCATCCAAAACCCCGAGATCCTCGGCCTCTGAGGTCTCTATAGGGACATCAACAAGATTGTTTGCTCTATCAGAGGAACTTCTTTGGCTGTACTTTCATAACCTGCTTCATTTGCTTCCTTATCATTTTCATCCTCTTTCTCTAGAGGATCTGTCTATGCTTCTGTAGAGGCTCTGTAGGAGAAGAACAGATCCTCCACCTCTGTATCTGTTTCTACTTCTGCTTTTGTCTCTGGCTCTATCTCTATTACTATCTCTGCGACTGATATGTAACATGGAGAACAATACATCCATGCTTCTATCTTGCTGTGAGAGGTGATTTTAGAAGTTAATTCTAGTTGAGGCAAGAGGTATTCTCCCATAGACAAAGACTTGGCTTCCTTTGGTAGTTGGCTTATAGTGCCCACTGTTAGGGACTATACCTCTATTTTCTTAGGAAATATCTATTTAACAACCATTTCGTCTCCTGATGTACCATCTATTACTTCGTTTGAGGAGTCAGTTTATGACTTCAATGGATGTGGATCCATTTCCTTTTTAGGATCCATACAATTTCAACACCACTTTGTTGGATCCTTTGCCTAGGGTTAGGGTTCCTTTGAATTAGTCCGTCTTGGCTTTTGCTTCAAAAATCCAAGGTCTTTCCAACAGCAAAGGCTATGAGGTCCCATAAGAATTTGGTTTGACCACACCAAATATGTCAACCAGTAATCTTTTGCTGCAAGGGTTTTTTTTTACATATGGGAGGATGCCCAACGGTTTAATTATGCTTTGGTCTGCCAATCTGATAAGCCGATGTGTAGGTTGAATTCCTTGCAACCCTAAGTCCTTCATTGTCACATCCATCATTATGTTTACTGATGAGCCTGAAATAAAGCATCCTTCTATCCATACACTAATCTCTGGGGTTCTAGGATCTAGGAAGGCGTTAGCCACATCTACTTCCTTTGCAGGCTCTGGGGCCTTATTGGTCTTGGTCACTATTGAAAGAGCATTCCTTAATCCACGTCATCTTGTCAAGATGCTTTTGAATTTCTTTCTGCAGCTACGAGATAGCATCAGTAACTGTCGGAATGTTAAGTTTGGTTTAAAAGTATCTAGGTCTTTTACCAAGTCATATTCTTTGATAGGATCCACGGGCTTCTCTAGCCTATTGGGAAATGGGGCTACACTCATTTTCATCTTTTCTTTTTCTTCTAGTAATGGTAGTATCGACACTTCCACTGTTTCTGGAGGTGCTTCTGTATCATCTATCTCCTAGACCTTTGGTCCTCTTTTTAGGACTGTCTCTGTGACTCTCTGTGGCATTGCAGTGCTCTGTACTGTAGTATTCTATCCTGTACTGCTCTATCCCTCTGTTGGCAGGTTGTAGTTCACAGTATTAGAAGGGGAGTTGTTCTCTTTCTGGACAACTGGTTCCTTCTTATTGGCGTGCATGATAGCGGAAACTTCCAACTCTACCAAATTGGAGGCAGGCTCTTGTGCCTTTTGTTGGCTACCAGTGGCATTGGCCTTAACAAAGGCTAAACTTAGACAGTCTTTTGCAATGTGGCCTTCTCCTTTGCATCGACTGCATAAGGGCTTATAATCCACAGATTTTCTAAGGTTTGGACAATTTGGGGAGATGTGACTGTTTTCTCCACATCTATAGCATTCCACCTCTAATCTCTGACCACCGCCAAACTATCATCCTCTATAACTTTGAGAGAAAAACCTCCTTGGAGCGAAATTAGGACCAAACTCCCTAGGCTTTGGTCTAATATCCTATGTCGTCATTTTGGATTCTAGCAAGTTGAATCTTGCATTTTCATCTTTCTATCTTTGTTCATGCATCTCTTTTAGAGATAAAATATCCTCTACATGGTTCTTCCGCAAACAGTAGGAACAAAAGGCTCCAGGAATGGTTGGTTTTCGAGTACATTCAGTGGCTAAATGTCCCGTTTGATGACACTTTTTGCACCATGTATTAGAACGCATCACATCTCTCCCAGCTCCCACAGGAGTGGATATATTGGCGGTATTCACCTTCAGTGTCTATAGCTGCTCTGTAATCACATCCATAAGCTCTTTCTTGATACTTGCAACTGAGTTGGATAAGTAGTCCTTCAGATTTTCACCTCCTGAAGTACTTGTAGTAGGGTTTTGGGAAGCTTCTGTAATCACTACATACACTGGCTGGATTGATCCAAAGGGTCCTCTATTCTGGTTTAGATTCAGAGCTCTTGTTGAGACTTGGGATTGTTGATTCCATTTGGTAGGGTTCCACTATTGTTGAGTCACCATTGGAGGAACTATTTGAGGCCACTGTTGTTGTGATTGAACCATCATTTGAGGCACTGTCGTCTGTGGCGACCATAGTGGATTAGGTGCATTATACTATGGCACTGTTTGCATCTAGAGATAGGGGTAGGAAACTGTCCTTGGGACTGCATTTGGTGGATATACCATTTCTGTCATGGGAGGAGGCAAGTCTCCTCTTCTTGGAGTCATTGATAGCCTTACTTCAACTTCATCATACAATCTTGCACTTCCACTATAGCTTGCAGATTGACTAGTCTTCTCAATTCCACGAACTTGCAAACTTCTGGTTGTAGGCCTCTAAGAAACACTCATTTCTGGATACCTTCTTCCAAATGATGGTTAGTCCATCTCTTCAAGATGGATTCCATTCGCGAGACATAAGCTTCTACTCTTTCCCCAGAGGACTGACTTAGGTTCATGAACTCCTCTCGCACCCACTCTTCAAAACCTTCATGCCTCAATTTAGTGAGGAATGTCAACTTCAGGTCATCCCACATGCGAAAAGTTCCTGCTGCTTGTCTCTCATACCACTGAAACACCGCGCACTTGAAAGTGGCAAGGAACCAATGCTTAGGGTTCTGGCATTGTTAGCCACACATGCTACCATAAACTCTGCTACATGAAGATCAGGTTCTTCATTATACTCTCCCTTAAAAATTGGCAATGGGACTACATTTGCTGGCGTATCATCAATATTTCTAGGACAAATCTGACTAGGAAGGGGACCTTGAGTCGCCATGGGGACTTCTATAAAGAGTGCTTTTAGGGCGTCAAAGGAGGCTTCTGTTATGAGCTTGTTCTCAGCCTTGATTCTTGCCTTCTCTCTTCTCACATACCTTTGGACTCGTTTTAACGCTTGCCTCTTGATTGCATCATTCATCAGGGGCTTGGCTCCAACCAGTTGTTCAATACTCAATAGAATAGAATCACAGAGGGCTTCAGTCTCTCTGGGGGATTCTCTAGCCAACATCTCTTCTACTTCCTTCATTTCAACATCTCTGAATTTGGCTTTCAAACCACTACTAGAGAGGGGGAGATATTCTGTTCTGAAAGTATCAAAACTCATTCTTCTTAGGATCATTGTTGTGCCATCACTATAATAATGCCAGCTTCTGAGGGTTTCAATAGTGTATGTTGTGAAAAACAATATTTCTACCAACTTCCAGTGGGTTGCTAATTGGACAAATAGAAGGCTGTCAGAACACCAAGCATTCCATGTATCTTGCTGTTGAGCATCCACTAACAAATTCCAACTCTTTTCCTTCTTGTTTTCGTGAATTTCCACTAACCATGACTCCTGAAGCTTCTTTATGATCTCCCACTTAATGATGTCTGGAAACTTCTCAATGAATGCCAAATCTTTCATGAATGGTCATTCTCTCTGTTTCTGCTCTTTAGTTTGTTCCCAAACAATTTGCCACCACGATGCACATCTTTGTTGCTTCAATAGGAAGAGGAAATAGTCCACCGCATAGAGCTTGCATCATGATGGTAATATGTTTCCGCCATTGTGGGATGAACTTCTTGTGGAATGTGGTTTTGGCAATAAGAATCTCTAGCTCTTTAGTGGAAGAAGGAACTTTACAAACATCCATTGAATTCTCCTCTTCTTGTTAATGCCATTTCCCTCATTTTCAACCTCTTCTGATGCTTGTTGATGGCAAGCTTTCCCTACCGTGCACCAAAAACATAGAGCGCCAAGAGGAACACCAAGGAAAATGGGATTCTATTACAAGAAAATCTATCTTGTAGCATCAACAAGCTTTTATTTCATTGTTTTGATGACCAAAACAAGGTAAAACAACAAATCTTCACGCAACAACATAGTAGATATTTCCCATGGATTTGATAGAATCAACCATAATCTTCAACATCTTCATAAAATACATCAATAGAACAAGAAACTTTAAAGAATACACCATTTTTGAATGGAAATCAATCACATAGTATTCTTCTTCAATGTCTTCATAGTTTTCTCTGTTGATCTCTCATATACAGATACATTGTTTTCATAGAATTAGCTCTCTCTCTCTCTCTCTCTCTCTCTCTCTCAAAATAATACATCATGTCCTCACTACAATACTCAATAATGACACATAATAATTCCTCTTAGATCGGGGATGCACCTCCCAAGAGGTATGGGAGGTATGAAAGGGCACTAGAGCCACTACAATGTCTCTTCATAGCTCACTACTGTCACTGTCACTTCAGTCTTCTCTTTAGTCTTCAACAGCTGCTTCTTCCATTTGTTTTATCTCTTTCAAACTTAGATTCATCCTTTCCAAAAGTTAGAAAAATTTTTCAAAGTCACACATACATTCTACAAAACACTTACAAAAGATCTACATAACAAAACAGAACAGGAACAGAGCAGAGACAGAGCAGAGACAGAGCAGAGACAACGGCTCTACATAAGGTTTACAGAGGGTTACAGAAGGTTATTAGAGAACAACAGATCCTCCTAACTCATACTTAAACCATTCGAAACTATCAAAAACTATTCAATAATCTTTCAAAAGATTTCAACCTTCATCAATCATCAATCCATGCTTTCTACAAGAAAATCAGAACAAAATAGAAGGTATACAGAAGGTATCAGAACCTCAACAAAACCTATAAGAACATCACAGAGCCTCATATTTCTACTAAAAATCATCATGAACTTCCAAAACATAATCAATATCATCCAAAACACTCTTCCATTAACAACCATATATAACTCAAAATCCATCAAAAATCAACCATTCAGACCTCAAAAACAACAAAAATCATTCAAAAATTCAGTCTTTTTCCACTCTCAACACTTACCATCATTCTTCTTTTTATCACCATTGGTAGAGGAACCACCTTTGCATTTCACATTGGCAAAGAATGCAATATCTCCATTATTGCTACCTCCTCGAGCTTTAAGCCTTAACTCCTCCTCCTCCATTTGTAGTACAAAAAATATCTCAAATGTCAAATCTTGGGGTCTCACCTAACTTTTTAGGATAGTTACCAATCCATCAAACTTTAGTGGATAAATCCAAAGACACCTCCAAGCTAGCTCCACACTAGTCTTCTGTAGGGCCAATGTTAGCCATTTGGTTGCATTGATTCTTGATATGAGTGATGAATGCTTCAATTGTCGCTCCTTTAGCAAACTTCTCTGCTATTAGTTGATTTTCCAAGTTTTGAATCCTTGTTTGATTTCCCGTTTCTACTGAATCCTTAATATGTTCCAAGCCTTTGATGCCTTGGTTGTATGCTGAATCAAGGTCAAAACACTATCACAACAACTTGTAACCAAGGCACACAATGTATTTGCATTTCTTTGTTTCCAAGCTCGTAGAAGATGTGCATTGCAAGAATCATAACACTTCAATTTGATGGGTCTCGGGTGGGTTATGGTTCTTCATTATTCCCTAGCACCATCTCTAGAAGCTCATAAGAATAAATGATAGTTATGATTTTAAACTTCCAGAAAGTGTTGTTTATACCATCTAACTTGCCTTTGCTAAAGGTTGGTAGATGAATCCTCAGTGTTTGAATTGCCAGTATAGCACCACCACCACATGATGCACCAACAGTGCTACTTGATACAGCACTTGATATTTCTCCTCTTTGTTTGCTGAACTCTCATCTACTCTTCACTCCTTAGAGCCCCCTGGGCTCTGATACCATATAGAAATTACATGTTATAGTGGACATAATCTGAGTAAGGAGTAGGAAACACAGAAAATATGAGAAGAATAGATATTGTTTTAATTTCAAACAATCTGATACAAAGATAGATTTTTCCACCCATGCACTTCCACTCTGAAGCTTAGATGGCAATCCAAACATATGATAGGGGAAGAGCTTAAGGGTAGTTGGAAAAACTCTAACTGGGTGAAAGATAGATTGACGGTGGCTTTAAAGGGGTATTCCTTGTATAGCCCATGAAGATAGTCTGGTTGGCATGTTCGACTATATAATGAATATTTCCTAGTCAACCAATAAATATCCCCTTTACTCTCAAGCCCAAGGTCACCTTTCTTCCATCTAATCACATAGATCTCAATTGACATATAAGTCAAGACCCACCCAATATCCGTGCACATGGCTTCTCCTCATAATGGGATCCTTACAACTTAGAGAACCATGGATCATTGGTCACACCTTAAGAGGGTAGGGAATTGAGCATATCTAACGAGCTCGAGAGGGATTGTTGAGATGTCGAGCTCTACATGATCTGGCATTCACTAGTGGCTTGGTGATGTAGCATAATATTATTCACTAGCGTGTAAGGTGACCGATATGAGGATATGGCAGTGATTCCACAGCTAGACTACACCCACATAGTCCATCTTTGGTTATGGCACATTCATTGTATCACCTCTCCTTTTTTAGCAGGTTTATACCACATGTACTTTTGTTGTGGTATGTCATTTATCTTGTTGTAGACTTAGGTTTTTTATGTGAAGAATAAGAAAGGAGAAAAAGATGATGAATTCAACCCTATCTCTTTGTGTTCTTAAGTGTCCATTTCTTTTGTGTGTGTGCACTCTTGGATGCTTCATCTCTATTCTCTCTTGTTTCTTTTCATTGTCTATATGCTTAAAGAGCTACTTCTTGAAGAGATGATACACTTTATGCTTCTACTTAGACTAGACTTTAGATATGAGGTTGTAACCTTGAATTTAGTTCTCATCTAGCTCTATTAGAGTTTCCAATACAACAATTCGGAGACTAGGGACTGCAAGTTCTAGAGATATAACTATCTTGATACCAAAGGCACGTTTGTATAGAGTAAGGCATATAGCCACTTGAATGAGGTGTGGTAAGCCCAAAGTGATGTCGGGAGCTTGGTATCCCAAAATTTCTAATGATGCTCAACTAGATTGGTAAGTGTTTTGCACAACAAGTCATAAATCATGTGGTGGAAGACTTATTGAGCTACTACATCAAGCACATACCATACACACAAGAGGAAGCTCATGCAAGAATACAAGAAGAAGGATGGAGGACAAAATATTTTTCTACACACAATAAAATGTACACAAAGTATAAATAATATACAATATAAAGGAAAGTGACCTACTAAGTTAAGTGGTGCATAACTGACTATACTAATCAACTAATACTATAACTATGCTAGCTATTGGGAAGATGTAACAAACTAAACATAGTAAGTGATAAGTTAGTAGTCATGTGTGGATTATAATGACCACCAATGTACTAAATGTAGACATGTGGACCCATCTAACCAAGTAGTCCATCATCAATGTCTACACGTATTAAGCTTGCCATCTCAACACTCCCCCTCAAGCTCAACTATATCTCTACAACTCTAAGTAAGCTTCATCAAATCTCATCATCTCAATACCAAGAAATTACCTTAGCTCATCCAAATTCTTCATCTCAAACTTCTTCTTTAAAAAGTTCTTAACTTTAGCAAATTGCATTGTCACTGTTACATGTAATAATCAAGTCATCCACATCAATGACTATGATGACCAAACTTGCATCCTTTCTCACATAAAGTGAGTGATCAACATTAGAAACATGAAAGCCAATGTTGACAAGATACTCTTCAATCTTATTAGACCATGCTTTAGGTGGTTACTTCAATCCATAGAGCACATTCTTTAGCCTGTACACATATCTGGGATGCTCTAAATCCTCATAACTTGCTTGCTTCTCCATATATACCTCTTCTTACAATTCACCATGCAAAGAAGGCATTCTTTACATCCATTTACGAAAAACTCCAATCTTTGGTTGCTACCAAAGCAATCACACATCTAACAATTGCCGTCCTCGCACATAAAAGTCCCTTTATAATATATGCCATATGTTTGAGCATAGCCTTTTGCAATCAACTTAGTCTTATACGTGCTAATAGAACCATCTATGTTATACTTAATTTTCTAGATCCACATAGAGCTACTAGCTTTCTTACCCTTAGGCAATGGTACTAAATCACAAGTTTTATTAGATTCTAATGCAGCCATGTTCTCATCCATTATTGCATCTCAATGAGCATAACCAACAGTATCCTCAAAATAATTGGGCTCAACATCCTCAATAACCTTTACCATATAAGCACAAGGGTGAGTTCCATAACCTTCAAAACAAATCTCTTAATAGGGTATCTGACCCTACTAGACTTGCGTACAACTTGAACACTTAGTTGTAATAGACCCCCCCTTTTCGTGTGTTCCATAGGAACCCCCCCTAATATAATTAAAATTATTTTAATTTATAAAAAAAAGTTCCCCCTCCCTATTGACGACGCCAACTGGCAGGAGGGAGGGGAAGCACAAGTTTGCAATGAAGACGATGAGGAGGAGGGGCACATGTGTGCCACCTCCATCCCTCCCCCAAATTGGCAAGGACAGCTTGCATAGTGGCGGCCGTTCCGCCCAAGTGGAGGGTGAGGAGAGGGGCATGGTGTTGAGATATCGAGCTCCACTCGTGATATGCCAGGGTGACCGTTGTGCATTTATGTCACCGACGTGTCAGTTGCAGATGCGGTTGGTGCACCGCCCATTAATAATAGCTACATGATAGCTATCCTTATCTACTCTAGTTCGTGGCTCAGTTAGTATGCCACCTTAGTTAGTTGAGTTTGGTTTGAGACCCATATATAGGGTTCTTCTATTTCTTTGTACTAGAGTTCTTTTGGCTTACACAACTAAGAAGAGGAAAACTGCTTTCAACCTCCACCTCTATGTGTATTCCCCCATTGTGCAAGCAAGAAAGCTACAAGTGAGACTCCTTCCTTCTCTCCCACAATCTTGACATGGTATCAGAGCCTTGTTCGTGGTAAGGAGCTCAAGAAAGCAAGCCAAGCTCGCGGTGTTCTGGTAAGAGGAGCAGTGTTGCTTTCATTTTCTGTTTTGGGAGCAGATCTCTGCAGGTAGCATAGCCGAAAAGTGCAGGAGTGCATTGTCTCAGGTTGAGACGCCCTTCGCGGTCAAGCAAGAGGACATTATATGCTGCGGGCAAGGGCTTTAGCCCTTGGCGACCTTGTTTTTTTTATTTGAGGCCATTTCGGGGCCTGTTTTAGAAGCGGAAGTTTTCTGCACGCACTCAGGAAAAAGCCCTGTTTTATGCTGTGCAACCACTGTTCTACAGGTCGGTGAACAATTACCACAGAAATTGCATCGTATGCTTGTGTGCAGAGACATTGGGAGTTACAAAATCATCCTTGGTTCCTGGTTATGCAAAATCGTCACTAGGAAGTGACTATGTGGTCAAATACCACTTTCGCTAGTTTTGCAGACTTTCCCTTGTGAGGGTGAAACTGTGTTTTTTGCAGTGACAGATATTTTTGCAGTGTTCTGTAATGGCATCTGATTCTCTTTCACAGATTGTCACTGAAAAGCTTGACAAGAACAACTTCCAAGCATGGAAGTTTAGAATGACGAATTTCCTTATGGGAAAAGGATATTGGGAATTTGTTGCAGGAAATGAAGAAGAACCAGTTCTTCCTGATGTTCCCAATCAACAGCAAATGCAGGCATTTAAAGCATGGCATGAGAGAGCCAGGAAAGTTATGTACTGGCTGTCTATCAGCATTTCAGACTCTATGATTGTGCATATTCAAGATGCAAGTACGCCAAAGGAGGCATGGGATCCTTTGTCAAAAATGTATAGCACAAATACGCAAGCCAAGAAAATGCAGCTCAAGCAAGAGTTGCATAATGTGCAAAGAGAAAATATGAGCATCAATGACTACCACATGAAGGTGAAGAAGATTGCAGATGCACTTGCTTCCATTGGGTCGCCAGTGGAAGATGATGATTTAGTTTCTATGACCTTGAATGGTCTAGGAAAGGATTATGCACAGTTCCGAACATCCATTTCCGTCCGTGAAAGATTTCCAGATTTTGAGGAGTTGATTGCTCTTCTAATTTCTGAGGAGCAGAGAAATGGTGGTGCATCTTCTTCAGGAGGAACTTCAAAAGAAGCTGTCTTCTACTCAAATGCTGGAAGAGGTAGAGGCAGAGGTAGAGGAGGCCGATATGGAGGCCGTGGTAGAAATCAAAATATGTAGCAAACTCAAGAAAACCAATCCTATGGAGGAGGACGTGGTAACTCTAGAGGCAGGGGGAGCCAAAGAGGTCGTGGTGGATGGCAAAGAGGCCAAAATGCAAACAGTAATATTGAATGCTACTACTGTGGTAAAATGGGTCATATGGCTAAAGACTGCTATAAAAAGCAGAATGACATCATGAATGGAAAACTGCAATAAGGGAATTATGCATCTTCTAGTAGACAGGGTGATGACAGAAATGAGCACTTGTTTATGGTGTAGCACATGAACAATTGTGTGACAAGTGCAGAATAAAGCAATGATGTATGATATGTTGACTCAGGTGCATCAAACCACATGACAGGTCATGCAAAATGGATGGAGGATGCAAGAAAAATGGAAAAACCAGGATTTGTGGAGACTGGTGATGATACTGCACATCTTATTGTGCAGATTGGAAAAATTTCTTTGTCTATGCAGGATGGGAAAAAGAAATACCTGTCCGATGTATTTCATGTCCCGAATATCACCAAGAATCTGGTTTCTGTTGGTCAAATGGTTGAGCAGGGCTTGCAAGTCAGATTTAATCCTCATGGATGCTTTGTTGAGGATATGAAAAATAAATGTCGCTCGATAGCAAAAGGAAAGAAGAAGGGCAGAATGTGTTGAGATATCGAGCTCCACTCATGATACGCCAGGGTGACCGTTGTGTATTTATGTCACCGACTTGTCAGTTGCAGACGCGGTTGGTACACCGCCCATGAATAATAGCTACATGATAGCTATCCTTATCTACTCTAGTTCGTGGCTCAGTTAGTATGCCACCTTAGTTAGTTGAGTTTGGTTTGAGACCCATATATAGGGTTCTTCTATTTCTTTGTACTTGAGTTTTTTGGCTTACACAACTAAGAAGAGGAAAACTGTTTTCAGCCTCCACCCTTGTGTGTCTTCCCCCATTGTGCAAGCAAGAAAGCTACAAGTGAGACTCCTTCCTTCTCTCCCACAATCTTGACATGGTATCAGAGCCTTGTTCGTGGTAAGGAGCTCAAGAAAGCAAGCCAAGCTCGCGGTGGTCTAGTAAGAGGAGCAGTGTTGCTTTCATTTTCTGTTTTGGGAGCAGATCTCTGCAGGTAGCACAGCCGGAAAGTGCAGGAGTGCATTGTCTCAGGTTGAGACGCCCTTCGCGTTGAAGCAAGAGGGCAGTATATGCTGCGGGCAAGGGCTTTAGCCCTTGGCAACCTTGTTTTTTTTATTTGAGGCCATTTCGGGGCCTGTTTTAGAAGCGGAAGTTTTCTGCACGCACTCAGGAAAAAGCCCTGTTTTATACTGTGCAACCACTGTTCTACAGGTCGGTGAACAATTACCACAGAAATTGCATCGTATGCTTGTGTGCAGAGACATTGGGAGTTACAGAATCATCCTTGGTTCCTGGTTATGCAAAATCGTCACTAGGAAGTGACTGTGTGGTCAAATACCACTTTCGCTAGTTTTGCAGACTTTCCCTTGTGAGGGTGAAGCTGTGTTTTTTGCAGTGACAGATATTTTTGCAGTGTTCTGTAATGGCATCTGATTCTCTTTCACAGATTGTCACTGAAAAGCTTGACAAGAACAACTTCCAAGCATGGAAGTTTAGAATGACGTATTTACTTATGGGAAAAGGATATTGGGAATTTGTTGCAGGAAATGAAGAAGAACCAGTTCTTCCTGATGTTCCCAATCAACAGCAAATGCAGGCATTTAAAGCATGGCATGAGAGAGCCAGGAAAGTTATGTATTGGCTGTCTATCAGCATTTCAGACTCTATGATTGTGCATATTCAGGATGCAAGTACGCCAAAGGATGCATGGGATACTTTGTCAAAAATGTATAGCACAAATACGCAAGCCAAGAAAATGCAGCTCAAGCAAGAGTTGCACAATGTGCAAAGAGAAAATATGAGCATCAACGACTACCACATGAAGGTGAAGAAGATTGCAGATGCACTTGCTTCCATTGGGTCACCAGTGGAAGATGATGATTTAGTTTCTGTGACCTTGAATGGTCTAGGAAAGGATTATGCACAGTTTCGGACATCCATTTCAGTTCGTGAAAGATTTCCTGATTTTGAGGAGCTGATTGCTCTTCTAATTTCTGAGGAGCAAAGAAATGGTGGTGCATCTTCTTCAGGAGGAACTTCAAAAGAAGTTGTCTTATACTCAAATGCTGGAAGAGATAGAGGCAGAGGTAGAGGAGGCCGATATGGAGGCCGTGGTAGAAATCAGAATATGCAGCAAACTCAAGAAAACCAGTCCTATGGAGGAGGACATGGTAACTCTAGAGGCAGGGGGAGCCAAAGAGGTCGTGGTGGATGGCAAAGAGGCCAAAATGCAAACAGTAATGTTGAATGCTACTACTGTGGTAAAATGGGTCATATGGCTAAAGACTGCTATAAAAAGCAGAATGACATCATGAATGGAAAACTGCAACAAGGGAATTATTCATCTTCTAGTAGACAGGGTGATGACAGAAATGAGCATTTGTTTATGGTGCAGCACATGAACAATTCTGTGACAAGTGTAGAAGAAAGCAATGATGTGTGGTATGTTGACTCAGGTGCATCAAACCACATGACAGGTCATGCAGAATGGATGGAGGATGCAAGGAAAATGGAAAAACCAGGATTTGTGGAGACTGGTGATGACACTGCACATCTTATTGTGCAGATTGGAAAAATTCCTTTGTCTATGCAGGATGGGAAAAAGAAATACCTGTCCGATGTATTTCATGTCCCGAATATCACCAAGAATCTGGTTTCTGTCGGTCAAATGGTTGAGCAGGGCTTGCAGGTCAGATTTAATCCTCATGGATGCTTTGTCGAGGATATGAAAAATAAAGGTCGCTTGATAGCAAAAGGAAAGAAGAAGGGCATAATATTTACGTTGGATGCAGACATGTCTGAATTGAGTGCAGCAATGTTTGCACATGGGACGGTGTAGTTGCAGATATTGATATCTGGCATAAACGCATTGGTCATGTTAATGTACAGCGACTTAAATCAATGCAGGCCCAAAATATTGTTGCAAGTCTGCCTAAATTCAACAAGGTTGCAGAAATGCATAAGGTATGTGAAGCCTGTTAGTTTGGAAAACAGGCAAGGAAACCATTTCCTAGACATGTTCAAGAGAGTGAGAAGCCATTGGAATTAATCCACTCTGATGTGTGGACTACTAAAGCTGCATCTCTTGGAGGCTGTCATTATTTTGTCACTTTTATTGATGACTATAGCAGAAAAGTTTGGGTGTATTTTATGAAAAAGAAAAGTGAAGTTTTTGGGCATTTCAAAACCCTTAAAGCTATGGTTGAAAAAGAAACAGGCCTGCAAATAAAATGCCTAAGGTCAGATGGAGGGGGAGAGTATCTCTCAAATGAGTTTGCAAGGTTCCTGCAGGAGCATGGCATAAAGCAGCAATATTCATGCAGTCATACCCCACAACAAAATGGAATTGCAGAAAGGAAAAACAGGCATATTGGAGAGGTATCTCATGCCATGCTCAATGAAAAAGACTTGCCAGATTTTTATTAGGCTAAAGCAGTTGCTACAGCAGTCTACATAATGAACAGGAATCCCACTGCAGCAATACATGGAATGACTCCAGAGGAGAGGTATACTAGTAGGAAACCAGATATTTCTCATTTGAAAGTTTTTGGTTGCATTGCCTATGTACATGTGCCAGATGAGTTGAGATCCAAGTTGGATCCAAAAGCTGAGAAGTGCATCTTTATTGGTTACTCTCTGCAGCAAAAAGGGTATAGATGCTATAACCCTTCTACTCGTAAGTTTACAGTGAGCAGAGATGTTGTTTTTGATGAGATGAGTAGCTGGTATAAACCAGTCAATGTGATTGATGATGTAGATGCACAAAATGGTAATGCTGCACAGAATTCACAGCAGTAGTCACAAAATATTAGTGGACCTGGAGCGTCCTCTAGCAGTGGTTCACATTCTTCGCCATGGATAGGAAGATTGAGATCAGGAGAATCTTCTCAAAGTAATGCAGATAGTGGTATGCAGGTATCACGAAAAGGAAAAGAAAAGGTTGATTAGCCCATGTTTGATGTGAATGCAGGTCACTCTTATGTGGATGGTGAATCCAGTGGCTCAGAACAGAGCATTGATGATGAGTTGGGTATTCCTTCTATTGTTACACCTGGAGTAAGAAAGACCAGGGATGTTTTGAGAGCACCTGGGAGTGAACCTACTTTGCGCAGGTCTACGAGAGCTAGGTATCCTGTGGATAGGCTGAAATATGATGGATTTACAGCCATTCACTATGCATATATGGTTAAAGTGATACAGGAACCAGAACCCACTTCTTTTGAGGAAGCCATGGGAAAAGAAAAATGGGAGAAAGCCATGGATGAAGAACTGGATGCCTTGGAAGCAAATGCTACATGGGAATTGGTACCTTTTCCTAAATGTAAGAATGCAATTGGCTGTAAGTGGGTTTATAAGGTGAAGCACAATGCAGATGGTTTTGTGAACAGATACAAGGCAAGCTTAGTAGTCAAGGGATATGCACAAACATATGGCATTGATTATGAAGAAACATTCAGTCCGGTTGCAAGGATGGCAACCGTAAGAGCAGTCATTGCTATGGCTGCATCAAAGGGATGGTCTTTACATCAGATGGATGTAAAGAATGCATTCTTGCATGGTGATTTGCAAGAAGAGGTGTATATGGAGCAGCCACTAGGTTATGAGCATGCTGTTCATCGTGAGTTTGTTTACAGGTTGAAGAAAGCCTTGTATGGCTTGAAGCAAGCACCTAGAGCATGGTCTGACAAGATAGGACAGTATCTTGTCACTATTGGCTTTCAGATTTCCAAGGCAGATTTCTCACTTTATGTGAGAAAAATAGAGAAATGTATTATGCTACTTGTCATTTATGTTGATGATTTGATTATGACAGGTGACAGTGATGAAGATATCCTTCATGTGAAAATGCTATTGAAGCAAAAGTTTGAGATGAAGGATTTGGGAGAGCTGCGTTATTTCTTGGGCATTGAGGTGATTATATCACCAAGTGGGATACAGCTCTTGCAGAGGCAATATGGATTGGACATGCTGTCCAAATATGGGATGACAGGCTGTAAGCCTATTTCAGTTCCTTTGGAGCAAAATGTGAAGCTGAGCACAGATGCAGGTGAGCTTCTAGAAGACCCTACTATGTACAGACGCATAGTAGGAAGTTTGATTTATATGACTATTACCAGGCCAGATTTGAGCTATGCTGTTGGATTGGTAAGTCAGTTTATGCAGGCTCCAAGGAAACCACATTTGGATGCAGCTAGACGCATACTCAGGTATGTGAAGTCCACATTGCAGTATGGACTATTTTATGAGACTGGGGTTCAGATACAGTTGCATGGATACACTGATGCTGATTGGGCTGGTAGTATTTCTGATAGACGATCTACCAGTGGATATGTGTTCTCTTTTGGGAGTGCTGCAGTCACTTGGAGCAGCAAGAAACAGCCTACAGTTGCCTTGTCGAGCACAGAGGCTGAGTACAGGGGTGCAGCAATGGCTGCATGTGAGGTAGCTTGGTTGCATAAGCTACTTTATGATATGCATCGGCCTACAGATGGGCCAGTTGTCATTTATTGTGACAACATGAGCAGTATACACTTGTCAAATAACCCAGTCTATCATGCTAGAACAAAGCACATTGAGGTGCATTATCACTATGTGCGGGAGAGGGTTTTACTAGGTCTTATTGATCTAGTTTATGTCAGCACAGAGGATTAGGTAGCTGACATACTTACGAAGGCATTGGGCACAGAGAAGCTGCGCAAGTTAAGAGACCTACTTGGTGTGCAGGAATTGGGATTGAGCTCGAGGGGGAGTGTTGAGATATCGAGCTCCACTCGTGATATGCCAGGGTGACCGTTGTGCATTTATGTCACCGACGTGTCAGTTGCAGATGCGGTTGGTACACCGCCCATGAATAATAGCTACATGATAGCTATCCTTATCTACTCTAGTTCGTGGCTCAGTTAGTATGCCACCTTAGTTAGTTGAGTTTGGTTTGAGACCCATATATAGGGTTCTTCTATTTCTTTGTACTAGAGTTCTTTTGGCTTACACAACTAAGAAGAGGAAAACTGCTTTCAGCCTCCACCTCTGTGTGTATTCCCCCATTGTGCAAGCAAGAAAGCTACAAGTGAGACTCCTTCCTTCTCTCCCACAATCTTGACACATGGTCACCCCCATATCACCACCCCTGCTTCTCCCTATAAAAGATCATCCCACCCCCCACCCCTGCGGCACTAATCAGAGAGGAGAAGGAAGCCAAGAAAATTCTAAAAACCTCTAAAGAATCCCTATCATAACAAACCTTCTATTTTACATATAGATATCAAGTGCTACTTACCCAAGAGTGCGTAAGGACCATCATAGTGCTGAAAATTTTGCACTGCTTTGCATAAAATTTTTGCAACCCAGGCTAGCAGCTACCTTGCAAGAGATGCATGGATCGGCTGCCTTAGGTCTGTGAGCAAGCTTCCATAATAGTCCGTGTGTGCATCTGTTGAAGAGGGTCTGAGCTAAACAATGGCTCCAAAGTGAAGGAAGGTTCAAGTGAACACTAATCTTGCATCAAATGATGGAGCTACGGGTCAAGGAACCTCAATACTTAATAAGCAAGTGTATTAAATAAATTTAACTCTAGAAGTCATATTAAAGCAACAATAAATGCTTATCGATTACATTAAGTGGAAAAAAATTATTCATGCTAAAATTCATGATAGCAAGTTACAAATTATGTTGTGTTGAGTGTGAAATATGTTGGTTTTTGGGCTGATTTTTTGTTGTTTTTGATGATAAATGGTTGTTTTTTATGACTGATTGCTTGAATTTGAAGACATTTTGAAGTGTTTGGAAAGGTTTGGATAAGTTTGAAGGGTTTTTTATGGTTTTTGATGAGGATGTTTGGTTCTGTAAGGTCTGATTTTCTTCTGTTTTGTTTCTGTTTTGGTAGTAGAGATGGTTGAATGAATGTTTTGAGAGATGATTGAAGTTGTGTTAAGAGGTTTATGAAAGATTGAATTGGTTTTGTTTTGGTTTTTATGATTTTTATGGGTTCTCTTGATCTTCTGTGAAGTTCTGTAAGCTTTTGTAGCTATGTTGTTCTGTACTTCTGTTGCTCTGTGGTTCTATTCTGTTGTTTCTGTTGAGTGTTATGATGGATGTGTGAATATTTTGGGAAGTTTTTTTGTCTTAGGAAAGGATGAATGGAAGCTCTATCCAAGCTAATTGAAGTGAAGAAGTAACTGTTGAAGATTCACAGAAGGTTACAGAAGACAGTGACATAAGACAGATTTCACAGGACACTATGAAGTCTCTGGTGACCCTTCATACCACACATACCTTTTGGAAGGTATATCCACGACCTAAGAAGGATTATTGAGAGTGATTATTGAGTATTGTAGTGAGGATATGATGTACTATTGATGGAGAGAGAGAAAGAGAGTCAGAGATAGTCAAATCTATCAAAACCGTGTAATGATATGTTAGAGATTGAGAGAGAGAACTATGAAGATATTGAAGATGAATACTATGTGATTTATTTCCATTCAAAGATGGCGTATTCCTTTGTGTTCTTTGTTCTTTTGATGGAGATTATGAAGATTATGAAGAATATGGTTGATTCTATCAAATCCATGGGAGATCTACATGATGCTACATGAAGATTCATTGTGCCTGGTGTTCTTTTCTTCATTGTGATCATATAAAGCCTAATAAAAAAGCTTGTTGATGATGACAAGATAGATTTTCTTGCAGTAGAAATCCTATTTCCTTGGTGTCTCTCTTGGTGCTCCATGTTTTTGGTGCGCAGCCAGGGAAAACTGCCATCAACAAGCACAAACAGAGGCTGAAAATGGAAGAAGTGGCACTGTGGAAAAAGAAGTAAATCAATGGATAGTAGAGTTCCTGCCACTATTGAAGAATTGCAAGCCTTCATTGCCAATGCAACATTCTACAAAAGATTCATTTCCCAATGGAGAAAGCACAATACTATTATGATGAAGTCCCTCTGTGAGGACGGTCTGTTTTCACTATCCTCTGAAGCTGTAGAAAGTTGCATCATAGTTGCAAAGTTCCTCCCACAAAACTGAAGAGTAGAACAGAGAGAATGAGTATCAATGGAGGATTTTTCCTTCATTGAAGAATTTCCAGACATCATCAAGTGGGAAATAGTCAAGAAGGTTCAGGAGTCGTGGTCTGTGGAGGTTCATAAAAATAAGAAGGAACAAAGCTGGGACTTGTTCGTAGACGCTTAACAGCAAGATACGTGGGATGCTTGGTGTTCTGACAATCTTTTGTTTGTCCAATTGGCAACCCACTGAAAGTTGGTAGACAGAGTGTTCTTTACAACATATACTGTTGAAACCATCAGGAGCTGGCATTACTATGATAATGGCACCACCACAATGCTTAGACGTATGCATTTTGACACATTCAGAATCGAATGCCTTCCTCTGTGCAGTGGTATGAAAGCAGAATTCAGAGACGTTGAAAAGAAAGAAGTAGAAGAAATGTTGGCAAGAGAGTCCTCTAGAGACTGAAGCCTTCTGTTATCCCTCTGTGGAGCGCTAACAACATAGTGGAGTCAACCCCCTCATGAATGACGCCATCAGGAGACAAGCACTAGAACGACTTTAGAGGTACGTGAGAAGAGAGAAAGCAAGAATCAAAGCCGAGAACGAGCTAGCAAGAGAAGCCGCCTTTGACACCCTTGCGGAACTCTTTACAGAAGTCCCAATGGGACATCAAGCCCTTCCTCCTCTGCTGGAGGTCCACTTCCAAGCTAGATCTGTCCTGGAAATATTGATGACAGGCCAGCAAATGTAGTCCCATTGCCAATTTTTAAGGGAGAGTACAATGAAGACCCCGATCTTCATGTAGCAGAGTTTATGGTAGCATGTGTGGCTAACAATGCCAGAACCCTGAGCATTGGTTGGCAATATTCCTCGCCACTTTCAAGGGCGCGGCATTTCAGTGGTATGAGAGACAAGCAGTAGGAACTTTTGGCACATGGGATGACCTGAAGTTGGCCTTCCTCACTAAATTCAAGTGTGAAGGTTTTGAAGAGCGGATGCGAGATGAATTCATGAATTTAAGTCAGTCCTCTAGAGAAAGAGTAGAAGCTTATGTCTCACGAATGGAATCCATCCTGAAGAGATGGACCAACCATAATCTAGATGATGGCATTCAGAAGGGATTGTTTCTCAGAGGATTACAACCAGAAGTCCGTAAGTTTGTGGAGCTGCAAAGACCAGCCACACTGCAAGCTACAACAGAAGGTGCAAGACTATCCGATGAAGTGGAAGCTAGATTGGCGATGAATCCAAGAAGAGGAGTCCCACCTCCTCTGATGCCAGGAATGATGTACCCACCAAATACAATCCCAGGGACTGTCCCCCACCCCTACCAACAGATGCCCCCAGTATCACAGTACAGTGCACCAAATCCACAGTGGCCACAATCAATGCCTCAAATGATGGTTCAACCACAACAACAATGGTCCCAAACAATTCCCCCAATGCTACAAACTCCTCAAAATCCTCTTGCCAGTGCCTCCGGAGGAGAAAGCTTGAAGGATTATTTATCCAACTCAATTTGCAAATATTAAAAAGGAGTTGATGGATGTGATTACAGAGCAGTTGTAGACACTGAAAGTGAATACCGCTAGCATATCCAACGTTGTAGGAGCAAGAAGAGATGTGATGCGGTCAAATACTTGGTGTGGTAAGTGTCATCAAGCAGGTCATTTAGCCACTGAATGTACACGAAAGCCAACAGTCCCTGGAGCTTTCTGCTCCTACCGTCTTAAGAAGAACCATCAGAGGATATTTGCTCTCTAAAGGAGATGCATGATAGGAGAAAGAAGGAAGAAGACGCAAGATTCAACTTGCTGGAATCCAAAATGACAACACATGATATTGGAACCAAGCCTAGAGAGTTTGGTCCTAATTTCGGTCCAAGGAGGTTTCCATCCCAAAGTTCCAGAGGAAGACAGTCTGGCGGTGGTCAGAGATCAGAAGTGGAGTGTTACAGATGTGGAGAAAAGGGACACATTTCACCAAATTGCCCGAATCCCAAAAGGTCAGTGGATTACAAGCCCTTATGCAGTCGATGCAAAGGAGAAGGCCACACTGCAAAAGACTGTCCAAGCCCAGCCCCAGTGAAAAACAGTATTACTGATAATCCGTCTAAGGCCCAAGAGCCTACCTCCAATTTAGTGGAATTGGAAGTTGTTGCCATCACGCGTGCAAAGAATAAGGAACCACCTGTCCAGAAAGAAAATAATCCTCTTGCCAGAACAGTGAAGTTCAATCTTCCAACAGAAGAACAGAACAAAACAGAGCCTGACAGTGCCATACAGAGCACTACAATGCCACAGAGAATTACAGAGACAGTTCCAAAGACAGTACCAAAGGTCCAGGAGATAGAAGAGGAGGAAGTGCCACAAGTGGCAGAAGAAGTCTCCAGGATGCCCCTATTGGAAGAAAAAATAAAAATGAAAATGGGTGTCTCCCCATTTCCTAACCGGTTAGAGAAGCTAGTGGATCCTATTAAGGAATATGATCTGGTCAGAGATCTAGATACCTTTAAACCAAACCTCACATTCTGACAATTGTTGATGTTGTCTCCCAGTTGCCGAAAAAGGTTCAAAAGTATACTAACAAGAAGATATGGCTTAAGGATTGCTCCCTCAACAACAACAAAGTCCAACAAAGCTCCAGAGCCTATAAAAGAAGTGGATGTGGCTAATGCCTTCTTAGATCCTGGTACCCCAGAGACTTGCGTGTGGATAGAAGGCTGCTTTATTGTAAATGCACTGATTGATGGTGGCTCATCAGTGAACATTATGACTGATGTGACAATGAGGGATCTAGGCCTACAAGGTGTGCAACCAACTCAATGGCTCATCAGACTAGCGGATCAGAGCAGAATCAAGCCTTTGGGCATTCTCCCATATGTGAAGACTACAGTGGCTGGAAAAGATTATTGGCTGACTTATCTGGTGGTGAAGCCAAACTCTTATGGTACATCTTACCCCCTATTTTACTGGGCAGACCATGGATTTTTTAAGCCAAAGCAAGGACGGATTGGTTCAAAGGAACCTTGACCTTGGGTAAAGGACCCAATAAAGTGGTGTTGAAGCTATATGGTGCTCAAAAAGGTCATGGATCCACCTCCTTGGAATTATCTTCTAACTTCCCCAATGAGGCTACAGATGGAACATCAGTAGAAGATGCTGTCAAACAGATCCTTCTGAAGAAAACAGAGGCACATTCCCTAACAATGGGTACCGTAAGCCAAATCCCAAAAGATGCAAAGTCATTATCAATGGGTGAATACTTTCTACCTGAACCCGGAACGATTTCCGAAATCTCTTCTGACAGTGAGATAGAAGCATGGATGTACTGCTCTCCCTGTTACATGGCCATAGCAGAGCCAGAGATAGAGGCAAAAGGAGAAGCAGAGGACCTGTTCTTCTCTTACAGAGCGCCTACAGAGGCAGAGCCGGAGTCTGAAGAGGATGATGATGAATCTGAAGAAGGAGACTTTGAAAGCGAGACAGAAGAAATCACTCCACCCACAGAAGGCATAGATGAGGAGGGAGTTCTAGAAGCTTCAAAACCAGAAGACTCCATGTTGTGGGACAGAATGGCAATGGTACCCTTTGGATTGGTAAATGGAACTTTCCATAAGCAAAGCCTATATAAGAAGTGGATCAAGCAAAATAAGCCGTCTTTTATCAGTGGTTCTTGTCGCACCCATCCACACTTGTCAAGAAAGGATAATGATGATGCTCCTCGTCAACAAGTACTAGTTCCAAGGCCACAACAGAATTCCGAGAGCCCCTATTATGTAACATTCCTGGATGCATCCTTTGAAGAGGAGTCCTCAAGCTCTAAGGTAATTAACATTCAAACCAAAATTGAGACAACGTTGATCCCATTTCAGCATTTCAAGGAGCAACCTAAGTCCTTACTGAAAGAAGACGTTGGGTCTAGTAGGACATCAGAAGAGGACACCACCCCCTTGAAGGAGTCAGATCTGTACCCAGAAGCAATCCGTGGAACCTTCATCCATGAAGTAGAAGGTAAAAGGTAGTTAACCTTTGTGGATGCAGATGGCACTGAACGCCACTTGAAGGTGGGTAGCAACTTACCAGAAGAGGAGTTGTCAACCTTGTACAACTTGTTGAAAGAGAATTTGGACATGTTCGCATGGTCCTACAAAGACCTAAAGGGGATTGATCCCACAATATATCAGCATCATATTGACTTGGAGCCTGATGCCAAGCCAGTACGGCAACGACAGAGGTGAATGAACCCGAATTATTCAATATTGGTGAAAGCATAGCTGTTGAAGCTTTTGGAAGTGGAGCTCATCTATCTAGTGGCCAACAGTGAATGGGTCTCACCCATTGTGGTTGTACCCAAGAAGAATGGAAAGCTTCGTATATGTGTGGATTTCTGCAAGTTGAATTCCAAGACGAAGAAGGATCACCTTCCTATCCCTTTTATAGACCAGCTGTTAGACACAGTGGCAGGACATAAGCTTTACTCCTTGTTAGATGGATTCAACGGATATAACTAGGTCCAAATATCAGAAGAAGATCAATCCAAAACAACCTTCACCACAGAATGGGGGACCTACGCTTATTGAGTGATGCCGTTTGGGCTCTGCAATGCCCCTACTACCTTCCGACGAGTCATGATGGCCGCATTCCAAAATCGTCTGCACGACTTTATTGAGGTATATTTGGATGACTTCTGTGTTTACAGTCTGATTCTTAAACACTGGGGACGTTTGGAACAATGCTTTGACCGATGCCGGGAGTATGGGATCTCCCTAAACCCCGACAAATGCATCTTTGGAGTCTCTTCTGGAGTTCTATTGGGCCACATTGTCTCTGCACAAGGGATATCAACAGACCCTGCAAAGATCGAGAAGATCGCAGCTTTGATAGCACCTACCAACCTCAAACAGTTGAGGGGATTCCTAGGCCATGTGGGTTACTACAGAAGGTTCATAGCCCATTTTGCAACAAAGGCAATCTCCTTGCATAAGCTTCTGAGGAAAGATGCAGAGTTTATTTGGATGAAAGAATGTGACAAAGCCTTCAATACTCTGAAGCAGTGTCTGATTGAGGCACCCATCCCGCAACCTCCTGATTGAACGAAGGAGTTTCATGTACACATTGATGCATCAATTGAAGGCTTAGGTGCGATCCTATGCCAGAAGGGATCCTCAAAGCTGGAGCATCCCATCTATTATGCAAGCCGAAAAGTCACTGATAGAGAGCGGAACTATACATTGACCGAGCTGGAGTGCTTGGCAATGGTGTTTGCCCTAGAGAAATTTCACCACTATCTACTGTCTACCCACTTTAAATTTTATGTGGATCATGAGGCCCTGTCCTTCCTGATGAACAAAGTAGATGTGAAAGGACGGATGATGAGATGACTCCTTCTATTCCAGGAGTTTGACTTTGAGGTAATTACCAAACCTGGTCGTTCCCATGTTCTGGCTCATCATCTGTCGCGTATCCCACAGACTGCAAACGAGGAGCAGGATGATCCAGACCTCCCTGATGCTTCCCTATTCCTGGTAGAAACTGTAACCCCCTGGTATGCAGACATTGCCAATCTACTAGCAACCCAATAGTACCCTCCTAGCATTTCAAGTCAGGAAAGGAAGAAGCTTATGTTAGAATCAGCCCCCTACACCCTGTTAGGCGGTGCACTATACAAGAAAGGCAAAGATGAAGTGCTCAGAAGATGTGTTGCAGGAGATGAGATTGGGATTGTTTTGAAGGCTTGCCATGACGAGCCATGTAGAGGCCACTTTGCAGGAGAAGCTATAGCTGGGAAGGCTCTGCTAGCAGGTTACTAGTGGCCGACCATTCATAAGGATGCTTATGACTACTGCAAGAGATGTGATGCCTGTTAGAGGATGGGGAAACCCACCAAGACCACCGCTATGCCACTACAACCTATCCTTTCTTTGAAGCCATTTGAGAAGTGGGGCATCGACTTCGTTGGCCCAATCGATCCTCCCACCAAAAGAAAATAGAACAGATACATCTTAGTATGTATGGATTATGTTACTAAGTGGTGTGAACCTAGATCCCTAAAGCGGGACGATGGTAACAGCGTGGCCCTGTTCCTGTACGAGAATATCATCACCCGTTTTTGCAGTCCCCTAGAGCTAGTAAGTGACAGAGGCACTCATTTCATTAATAAAGTCATGGAAGAGTTGACAGAGCTGTATAAGATCCGCCATCGCAAGTCCACTCCTTACTACTCCAGAGCCAACGGCCAAGTTGAAGTCACCAATCGCATCCTTTGCTCGATCCTGACAAGGACGATTGCCGCACATCGTCGTGATTGGGATGATCGGCTTACAGAGGTCCTCTGGGCGTATAGAACCTCCCATAAAGCAGCAACATGAAAGACACCTTTTCAGCTGTGTATGGTATAGAAGCTGTTTTCCCTGTTGAATTGGAATTGCCCTCTTTGTGAGTGGCTATCAAAGAGCATTTGGGGGATGATGATTCACTGCAACATCATCTCCTGCACTTGGAATGTTTGGACGAAACTCGCAGGATGGCTCTACAGTGCATGGAAGCCATGCAAGCTCGACGTAAGGCTTACCATGACAGCTTCATCAAGCACAAGGAGTTCAAAGAAGGTGATTTGGTCCTAGCCTATGATTCATGATTTGGCAAGTTTCCTAGCAAGCTTCAACAGCGGTGGATGGGCCCATATAAGGTACTTGCTGTCAATCCTAATGGCTCTGTCCAAGTACAGACCGTTGATGCCTCTGATGATCCCTTTCTGATTAATGGCTATCACCTGAAGAAGTACTTCCCTCCTTGGGGATCTTGACAATCACAGTCACCTGATCCTTTCCCCCATTGGCGTGGCACTGTACCTCTTATGATGCTACTTCTGATAGCCGTTCTTCAGCCACTCCTGATGAGGTCGACGCAACCCTCTGTTCCCTCAGCCCCACCTTCTGCCCCTGATCTCTTATCCTCTATTTTCCACCAGCGACACTGGCGAGGATGGCTCTGACAAATGGTATTTCTACCATTCCCTTGCTTAATTCGAAAAAGAAAAAATATACATATCAGTCATGGGAGAAAAGGACTTTGGTCCCTGTCATGCTGACCTATTCTTTGAGAAAAGGTGGAGACACCCTCGGGAATAGGAGAAAAAAAACAAAAAAAAGAAAAAAAAGACAGAAAATAAGAAAAAAAAATTATTATGGGAGAAAAGGAAGAAATTCCCTGTCATAGCAGGCCTCGTTCCAAGAAACGGTGGTCAATACCCTTGGGCGGGAAGCTGGCTGTGAAAAAGGTGGCAACACCTAGCAGTCCAGAAAGTGGATTCATCAGTTGACATCCCCAAGATCCAGTTCCGAAGTTGCCTCCCTTGGTATGCTGTGTCCTGTTCCTTTATGCAGAGTGTTTGAGAGTCCTCTAGCAGACGCCATATTCCTATCTAACACAACATTCGATCTGATGGCTACCTCCCTGGGTACGCCTCTTCAACTGACGACGCGATCTTCATCGATAAACAATCGAGTGACACGAGCTTTCATCCTAACCGGATAGGGAAGTAAGTATGGGTTGCCCTCTGTATCTATCAACAGAGCGTGAGACAGAGGGTGGGGTGAGTGACCAGTATTTCCTTTTAAATCAAATGAGAGGTGAGAAGTGTGAATGGAGTGTTGCACGCACGAGATGGGCCTCTCAATGCATAAAGCACGATCTGTTCTTATGCACTGCACCATAAGGCTCCCTGGCCTTCCTTCTTGCACCGTATGCCGGCACAAGGCGGGATGCGCAATTGCACCATCAAATGCACACAAGGCATACAACCTTTGCACAAGTGACCCTGAGGATTATATCAATGGGTTTCAGGATATGGCTGCCCTCCTATATCCTATCAACAGAGTGTGAGACAGAGGGGGGTCAGAGCGTGACTACTGTGTCCTTAAAAAATAAAAATCATCGAGAGGTGAGGATTGAGGGACGTTACGACTTTTGGAGTCAGGTACATTTCCGTTTCCCTATGCACCCACGGGGTGTGTCTTTGCCATCATCATAGGACACGTCACCCTGTTCTGTACACTACACTGTAAGGCTCCCTGGCCTTCCTTCTTGCTTGCATCTATGCCAGACGGGTTGGATGCACTAATGCACCATCAACTGTGCACCCCGGCGTACTTCTCTGCACCATCCCCTTTGTCAATTCCTAAACCGGGTGTGAGATATGGGTTGCGTCCAGTCAGTTATCGAATTGTAGGTTGTCGTGATGCATTTCTCTATCCGTTAAGGTTTTAAGTGTGGGGACGCATCACTACGCGTCTACATTGCATACCACCCTACATATGCCTCACTTTGATCATGCATGTATGTCATGACTTTCTTTTACTCTCCTAGGGTCCCTTCCCCATCCACCCGTCCACTGTCACCCCTCCCTTGGGGCTGTTCCTCCTCCATTTCTCTTTCTCCCTTATTTTGATGTGTTTCCATGTGAACGTACCCTAGGTTGACCAAACTTCCAATCCAAACTTACAGCCATGTTCATCCCTTCACACTGTCCACTTTTCCTTTTTACCCAGCCCTATTCCGATGCACGGTTTTTGAGTTATTAATTTTTGAAGGATTTTGTGTAAATTGGACAGTTTTCCATGTGAACGCATCTTGTTTGCTTCGGAACGGTGATCGGACATGGCAGCCCTGACAACCGCTTTCCTCTTGACATTTTTCCTTTTTACTCCATATCATTTTGATGCACCATTTGTCCAATATTAATTTTTGCGGTTTTTCGGGACCTTTTCGTGAGTCTTTTTGACATTTTTCCATGTGAACCTACCTTGTTTGCATCGGAATTCCAGTTTGATTTGACAGTCGTGTCCGTCGCACCTTTCCCTACATTTTTCCTTTTTTCTCCCCCCTATTCCAACTTTCAGATTTTTAATTATTAATTTTTAAAAGTGTTTTCGAGTGTCTTTTTGGTATTTTTTGCATGTGAACACCTCCGAACCCTATCGGAATTGCCTTTTACTATGCCAGCCCTGTGCAACCACTTCCCCCGCCCATTTGTCATTTTTGCTGCCCCCTGTTTCGATGAACCGATCTTCTCTTATTAATTTTTGACCGTATTTGTGTGTGTCCTTTTTATGTTTTTCCCATGTGAACGTGTCCTATCTCAATCGGAACGGTATTTTGACGTGATAGGGTTGTCGGGCGCGTTCTTGTGCATCTTTTTCTTCTTTTCGCCCTACATTCCGGCGAGCGGATTTCCCGAAATTAATCTCCGTATGTGTTTTCGGGGTCGTTTTTCGTGTTTTTTGCATGAGCATGCCTTTATTCCCACCAGAACCCCCGTTGACCTTTTCCCCTATCTTCTCTCTGCCGTTTGGTATATTTTTTGTTTTTACACCATTTCGTTTCGACGATCAGATTGTGAGATATTAATTTTTCTTTATTTTGACGTGTCTCGCGCGACTCGTCTCGCGCGTGAACGCACACATTTTCGGCTTTACGCGTCTTGCCACGACTAGTTGCGTATGTGCCCCCCTGTCGATGTCCCGACGCCGTTTCGATCCTGCCACTGCAAATTTTTTTACCCCACCCTGCGCATGCGCGCGAGATGGGGATACGCTTTTCTTAAATTTTTATTTCATTAATTGATTTATTAAATTTTCACAAATTATGCCCCCCCTCCCACGTCCGTTCCAACTCCCTCCCTCTTCCCTCCTCTCTCTCTCCTTCTCTCTATCTCCCTCTTCTAGTTTTTTTCTTTCTCTCTCCTCCCCCTCCCTCTCTCTCCCCGTAACCCTTCCATCCCCTCCTCCATCCTCCATCCTCCCCCCTCCTTCTCCTTCTCCTCCCCTCCTGCCTAGGCGCCGCCCCACAGGCCCTCTGCCTCCCTCCATGGCGCCTCTTCTTGGCGCCGCCTCGAGTTGCCACCCGCCACCTGGTACTCCGCCCACCGCCCTGGTACGCCCGCCTCTTCCTCTACCGCCTGGTGTCCGCACCACCACTGCCGCCCGGCCACCCTACCCTCTACCGCACGCCCGTCTGGAATCGCCGCCCGCGCTTCTCCCATTGTCGCCCGGCCGCTCTGCCCTCTGTCTCCGCCCTAGTACTCTGCTGTCGCTCTGCATCCTTCACCCGCTTGTTACACACACACCCCCTCCCAATCCCCCATTCCCACCACCCCCCCTTAATCCCCATTCCCACCTCCCCCCCTTAACCTCCATTCCCATTAACCCCCAACACCCCCCATTCACACACACACCATTTACACACACACCCCAAACCCCCCCAATTCACACACACCTCCCACCCCAAACCCCCATTTACACACACCCCCCAAACCCCCAATTCACACACACACTCCCAATTTCCCATTCCCACCACTCCTCCTTTAGCCCCCTTTCCCTTAACCCCTTCCTAAGCCCACCTCCCCCGCCCTAGCCCCTGTTCACCCCCTCCCGCAGCGAGTCACACACAAAAAAACGGATCAACCTTACCTACAACCCGTGGTTCTCACACGGCCACCCGTGCTGCGGTTTTTTATCGTGTCTCTTAGCGGTTGTTCGGGTGCATGTACGTGTGATCGCATCTCTTTGTGACTATTCACGCGCGAGACGCGCGTTTGGACTTATCCGTGCGGTGGTGTGTGCTGGTTCGTTCACACGCAGCCTATTCACGCATGTCCGGGTATTCATTTTTGAAATCCCGAAAATCATTTTTTACTCACAAAATCCATTAAACACATTTAAAATTTGAAAAAAATCATAAAAAATTCAAAATAAATTCTAAAAATTTAGCGAAAATTGCTGAAACCTTTTCCCACAGTTTAATAATTTTTTGTCCTAAAAAATCCTATTATAAAATTCCTAAAAATTCCAAATTGGCTGAAATTCTTTCTAAATTGATGGAAATTGATTAAAAAATCCCAAAAAAATACATAAAAATAAAAAAATAATAATAATAAATTTCAAAAAAATCCCATTTATCCTCTTTTATATTTTGGACATTTTCTTGGAATAAAAAACATATTCACATCATGTTGGAAATTTATTTCTCTTTGCAAACATCTCATGACAATGTATTTATTATAAACAAAAATTTTCGAAACTCCCTAAGATCAAATGAACATTTCCATCACATTGAAACAATATGGGTTTCGTCCTTGTAGTGGAAAAAATTGAGTTCTTGGTTTTTTTTAAAACACAAAAAAAAAACACACACATATAAACAAAGAAAAAAACAAATATAAAACCATACACACCTTACCAATCAACACATCCAACTAAATCCAAGACATATATTTTTCTTCTTCTTTTCTTTTGGTCATCCGTTTCATTGTTCTTTATTGTGGTCATGGTGTTAGCTCATTTTTGTTTTTCTATCTAACAGGACGACTCTTGGCAGTCGACTGTTTGACTGTTTTGTGGATTTTTGTGGACTGGGCATTCCACTTTTGGAGGTTGTGATTTCAGACTTCGCAGGCAGACCCACACATTACCAGGTTTTTTCCTTTTTCCCTCTCTCACTTGCACAATAACACACATTGATTGTAAATAAAATCAACCGAACGTTGCACACACATAATTAACAGACTGCACCTCATAAATTGTAAATAAAATGAACTGGACGTTAATTGTAAAAAGAACCCCCGCCGTTGCACGTGCACCTTTGCACCCTAACCCACATAAGTTGTAAATTAAAATCAATTCACAAATGCACACGCACACGCGTTTCAAACACATTAACTTGTAATTAAAATCAACCCCCGAAGTCACGCATGCATGCATGCAAGTGCCATACATCATCTAATTATAATAAGGAACTGCATTAGTAGAGACCCAGTCAGTCAGTCCAGTCGTGCCAAAATCTGAGTGGGGCTGGGTTACGATGTCGACTCACCATGCATTAACGGGTTAATTTAATAATGAACGATGCTTAATTGTTTATATAATTAAAAAATGAGTCATTAGTTTCACTTACACACTCCACCGCACTGTAGGACGTGAACACTACGTGGAAGTAGTAATTTGACATTGGTCAACATGGTATTTATTCTCGTTTTTAGTCAGAATATTTGATTGCGTCATGATTTTTTTTGAATCTCTGTCTGGGCTACAGAATGTAGTTTTATTTTATTTTCTGCCTAATACGGGGTTATAGGGTGCATGTATGTGTGCATAGCATGAAGCTTTCGGTCGCACGTGTGTAGAGGTCATGTTGTTTTTTTTCTAGGATGTGGTTTGCCTGGGGATTGTTATGGTCCAGTCAGTCGTATAACTTAATTGGTTTCCTGTCACGATGGTCTCAGTCTTGGTTTTGTTTTTGGGTTTTGTAGGTTTTCTTTTTGTTTTCCTAGTTGTGTGTGTGGGTTTTTTTACCATAGTCTGAATGGCACCTCTTCCTACGCCTCCAATTGTGGTCTAGCATGTTCCTCTTGCGGTCCATGACTATTCTCTTCTGTTAGAGGCAGATTGTATTCGATGAGCTAGCCTTCGCCCATTTGTGGCTCTCACTTTACCACCTGTGGATGAGGAGCTGATGAAGATGGAGCTGTGAAGATTGATGATGTTGCTTATTAGCTGGATGAAGTTGCAGTTGAAGATTTGGAAGCTGAAATATATTATATAGGTTTTATGAAGCTGATGTTGGGGTCGTGATTGTAGCTGGTACATTATTCTGATTGAAGATTTTTTTAGCAAAGAGATTAGAGCTTTTATTCATTTTTTCTTGAGGTCGCGAGGACGCTTCCTTTTCTAAGTGTGGGGATATGTTGAGTGTGAAATATGTTGGTTTTTGGGCTGATTTTTTGTTGTTTTTTATGATAAATGGTTGTTTTTTATGACTGATTGTTTGAATTTGAAGATATTTTGAAGTTTTTGGAAAGGTTTGGATAAGTTTGAAGGGTTTTTGATGGTTTTTGATGAGGATGTTTGGTTTTGTAAGGTTTGATTTTCTTCTGTTTTCTTTTGTTTTGTTTCTGTTTTGATAGTAGAGACGGTTGAATGAATGTTTTGAGAGATGATTGAAGTTTTGTGAAGAGGTTTATGAAAGATTGAATTGGTTTTGTTTTGGTTTTTATGATTTTTATGGGTTCTGTTGATCTTTTGTGAAGTTCTGTAAGCTTTTGTAGCTCTGTTGTTATGTACTTCTGTTGCTCTGTGGTTCTATTCTATTGTTTCTGTTGAGTGTTATGATGGATGTGTGGATATTTTGGGAAGTTTTTTTGTCTTAGGAAAGGATGAATGGAAGCTCTATCCAAGCTAATTGAAGTGAAGAAGTAACTGCTGAAGATTCACAGAAGGTTACAGAAGACAGTGACAGAAGACAGATTTCACAGGACACTATGAAGTCTCTGGTGACCCTTCATACCACATGTACCTTTTGGAAGGTGTATCCACGACCTAAGAAGGATTATTGAGAGTGATTATTGAGTATTATAGTGAGGATATGATGTACTATTGATGGAGAGAGAGAGAGAGTCAGAGATAGTCAAATCTATCAAAACAGTGTAATTATATGTGAGAGATTGAGAGAGAGAACTATGAAGATGAATACTATGCGATTTATTTCCATTCAAAGATGGTGTATTCCTTTGTGTTCTTTGTTCTTTTGATGGATATTATGAAGATTATGAAGAATATGGTTGATTCTATCAAATTCTTGGGAGATCTACATGATGCTGCATGAAGATTTGTTGTGCCCGGTGTTCTTTTCTTCATTGTGATAATATAAAACCTAATAAAAAAGCTTGTTGATGATGACAAGATAGATTTTCTTGCAGTAGAAACCCTATTTCCTTGGTGTCTCTCTTGGGGCTCCATGTTGCATTAAAAATCATGTTGGAGATTGTTTTTCTATTCACTTTAGCAAAAATTATGGATTTTATTGCACTAAATGCATGTTATAGATTGTAAAAAATTGCATAATAGACTTCGCATTGGTAAACACAAAAATTAGGAAATTTGTATTGGTTTTTATTCATGGAACATTAAATTCTGTACACTAGCATTGGCATGCATGAGATATAAAAGGAATTGATATATGTTTGCACTCAAGTGTGTAGAAAAATGAGTTGAACTGTTAGGGATTGACATTTTACATCAAAAATATCATGAAGAAGACTTGCATCTAGGAAGTTGTGTCTTGTGATTGCAAGGCAGAATCCTAAGCATCTTAGTTAATAAAGGAATATTTGCATCCATTTCTGCAAGAAATAAACGCATCCATGAAAAGCATTAAATTCTTGCTTCACTGCATGTACAAAGAGTTAAGTTATTATTTGCTTGCATAAGTAGTGTATTCTATTTCCGCTTCACTTACAAAGAGGAAAGAATTTAAGGAGATAAAAATGTTCTACTTTTTTTTTTCACAAAATTGCATTTACACCCCATGATTGCAATGTGCATGAATTAGGTTACTTGTGTTCACTGAAGCATTAAAAAATGTATCTATAATAATGAATACTTGAAAGACGTACAAGCTATGATCTACTTGTGATAATGATGTGGATAATTAGATCACTTAAAAATTGCCCAAGTAAGAAGGCCAACTCACTTAGGTTATCCTAAGGATTCCCAATCAATAGGTAAATATTAGAGCGATAGTTGTGACCCAACTATCAAGACGATGGAGACACTGTATAAGGACTGACCCATAAGACCATTGATTTCTCTTTCCACACTCCTTGGCGGGAGCATAGTTGCCGACAAACATGAGACTATTCATAGCAAACTAAGATTTTCTATCGTAGAAAAATAAAACCCCATGATTGTGGTGACCATTCAAACTGTAGTAGAGTTATTCTTACCGTACATGAGGTAGTTGATAGTGATTTTTGCAAAGAAATCAAAAGAGTGGGATAATGAGAATAGGAGGGATCCTAAATAGAGCCTAGAGTGATCTAGGATGACATAATTCAACTTACACGAAAACTCTAATCTTAGAGGATTGGGTAGGGTTTCATGGGGATAATAATGGGGATGGTAACGCCTACCAAAGGCAAATTGCAATTCCTATTGCAAGAATAATCAAGGGAAGAAGCGTAAATTACTCATCCAGGAGTAAGAAGACATACCTAGGATACCTCTATCACGCAAGAGATATGGATGATAACTAATAAATGATTTTTGATGCTGAGAAGTGCTTAAAAATAGCCAAAAATTACGAATATCAAGGAAAAAATAGACTTCGTCGAAGGCGATGGTGGCAATCGGTACGATTTTAAACGGCAAGTCCCTAAAACACTAGTGCTTATTTTCATGGAAATCAAACGGTGGCCGACGGCCGAGCTAGAGTTTTCGTAGATGTAAAATGACGTTAGGAATCCAACACAAGTGTCAAATCTCCATTCCGAGGTCGTTTGATCCCCCATTTAATCCTCGCAAGGTTCGGGGTTGTGAAGCAGCTATTGGATCTAGAAGCCGAGAAGAGCATGACGGGGTCTAGCTTTGTATATTTTGACACCACGGAGCCACCCGTCTAGACGGATCTCGAATCCGATGTCGTTTGTCCCCTCAAAACTGAAAATTCCATTTGCTGGAAGTGTGAATGCAAGATGCATGAACTAGATAACTTGATTAGAGTTTGGAAGCTCTTAAGAAAGAGCTTATGAGGAAAAAAACCCACAAAATGAAATGATGGGGGGGGGGGAGGGACGTCAGTTTTTTGCGCCCCCTTTTTTCTCTCCTCATGATGAATTTCCGATCAGTAGAGTGGAGAGGAATGCTCCTAGGCCTGGAGTGCTTCTTGATGCCAGGAGGCATATTCCACGGTGGATTCCGTGAGGTTTTATGGTGGATTCCGTAAACTTAGATGACCGGGGCTCATACGCAAAGAGGATTCTTTGTGCGAGAAGTTGATGGGGACGCCTGTCCTTTTCGGGCGTTTCATTAATTTAGTGTGTACATGGGTGATTCCATAGCGGGTGATTCCGCAAAATGCATATTAAATTAATAAACGTTTATGAGTTTAGAGTGCGCACTCGTAATAAATTAAGGTTAGGATTTATTTCTAACCAGTTGATTTATTTATGTAGCTGAAGACTGCTAGGTATTCACTTTTGTCGGTTTAATTGTGTTATTTTACTAACGATTGTGAATGCTTCAGTTGATGTGTAGAGATAGCAGCAGTGGCAGAGGAAAGCATTGGAGTCTAGCGGGTTTCCGATCTTTGGACTATATTTTGATAGGCGCCACGCCTATATTTTGATTATGTCTATAGAGACATCGACTATTTATTATTATTTTGTATGCGCTTATGCGCCTGGATATGTTATTTTTATTTGGACATTGAGATTGGGCGTGCCAGACTCTTTGGGCACCGTCCATTAGCTTTATTTTCCTATTTTTGGTAGAAAGCAAACTCAAAAGCTAAAAGCTTGTCATATTTTTGTAATTGGGCTATTTTTGAGCAAAAAGATTGGAAATATATATTAAATACATGCTTTGTGAAGCGCTCACACAAGGCATGGGGGAGATTCAACCCAATTTGTCTCTTGTCTCATGTCGTGCTTGCTTTCACATTGGTTTTTGTGCTAAAAAGTAGAGTGCTTTGTTCTTGGGGACCTTTGGGAATTCACTACGTGAGCTACCTGCGTCCGATCTGCGCACCAGTGGTATCAGAGCGGAGCAGAGATCAAGGGCTTCCAATCGCTACCAATCTCGGGCGAAGGCGGAGCTCCAGGAACAAACGGCCTCTACAGTCAATCTTGTCGCGAACCGTCGATACAGGCAGACTTCTGGCGATCAAGAACCCCTGTTTCCACTCTCAGATCGCGAAGGACTACTCTCTGTCGGCGGAGGACCACTCCCTCAACTCCATGAACAAGTCGTGATGAAACTGTGAGAAAAGCTCTTAATCCTATTAATCAAAAGCTTAATCATAAAGCTTAAGGGTATTAGAGAAGCTTGATTAGCTTCAAATCAACAAATCGATGCATCCTGGGAGGTCCGAAAATCACGCGGAAAAAAAAAAACGGCCCCCCCCCTCTTCACGAAAAAACGGCGGACTGTAGCTTCTTATTTAAGCTTATTAAGCTTTAAGCTTAACTAATTAAGCTTAAATCCTACTATACTTTGCAAGTTCTACTGGTCAGACAAGTCTGCAAACTCTCGGTCACGCACTCCAGAAGACAAGTTTCGCAAGTCGACACTAATCAAGTACTGCTAGTCCTGCAAATCGGCTAAGTCCAGCAAGTCAACAACCCTGCAAGTCTGTTAAGTCTGCAACTCTGCAAGTCAGACTAAATCAGAACTGACTAACGCTCGAAACTCCTAGAAGACTTGTTCGTTTGCAAAAACTCTGAACTGGAAAGTTGTTCGCAGCAAGCTGTTTTACCTATCTGCAAGTTCGTTGAAGTACTTTCAGCAAACAGAGACAGAAATATTTCAGAATTTCTTAAAATTGAAGAAGAAAATACCCAAAAATACATAGCCTTGTAACCCCAAATTTGAGCTACGCTCATCCCGCTAACTGATTTTGAGTGAGAAAGGTTTGTTGAGTTTTACAGGATGACTACCCCACATATGGATGATTCTATGGCTGAAGACGACCTACCCGAGCCTACCATGGAGCAAAAGCTGGATCTTATCATGTTACAATTGGACGAAGAGCGAAGAGCTAGGCAAGCCTTGCAAGCGCAATTGACAAAGCTACAAGGAGCGTCCACTGACAAAGAAGAACCTCAAGCTGAAGATTTGATACGCCGTACCATCGACGCCACTCTTGAAGCACAAACCATTCGCAAGGAATCCAAGATAAGTAAACGAAGTTTCAAGTTTCGCACTTTCAATGGCATAAGAGAAGGAAAGACTGTTTTATCATTCATTAGCCAGTTTGATGACTATTTCCATGAGGAAACTTATCCTGAGAAAGATAAAATCAAGTGTGTTACTAATCATCTGATAGATAGAGCATCACTTTGGTGGACTGTCGTCCGCAAGAGCATAGAATGTCCTGCTACATGGGAAGATTTCAAGAAGAAGTTTATGCAAAATTTTCTACCACCGCAATTTCATGAGAAGGCAATCAAGCAATGGGATTTACTTCAACAACGCGACCGTGAGCCTATTCCACAGTATACAGAGCATTTTTGGAATGCACTCCTACAGCTACGCATGCTTGAAGACGTACCAGAGACGACCCATAAGCGGAAGTACATGTCTGGACTTCTTGGACATTACTACGCTGAGGTGAATATGTTCAAGCCTGCTACTCTTGAAGATGCCATCTCCTTAGCTCATGACACTGAAGATAAGTTACGTGGAAGAGATCGACGACCGCAGTCATTCCAAGCAAACGGTAATTATGGATCTAAACAATTCAATTCAAATTTCAGAAGGTTTAATCCAGGTCGTTTTTCATCA